>NC_059365.1:9980000-10347500 GCF_019703515.2 Myxocyprinus asiaticus
CATAAAATTCGGCAAGTGTGTGCCGATTTTTCTTTAGCTGAAATCGGTATACGTTGACCGAATTTGAAAACACTTCCTCCAGAGGCTAAAGCGGTAAGTGTTTCAGAGCATATAAACAAGTGTGACATCCATTTATATCCAGGAGAGGTCACCAGAAGTCAGTTGTAAAAAGAATTGTTTTCAGCTGAACAGGGATTAAAACAGTGAAGAGAAATATTTATTTTATTTAATCTACACCCCATCCAAAACCCAAATCTAACCATAACCATTAGTACAGACAAAATGCAATGTTAGGGATAAAAATACAACCTCCTTATCATGCTCATGATTGTTTATACAAATGTGATTACGTCCTCATTTGAATGGTGATTGAACTGTGGTCTCCCATGCAACTGACGCAACACGCTAACAGTCGTGCCATGAGGGAAAGTAATTGTTGTTGAGCCGTTCCAAATATGTCCGATGGGAGATAGGGCATATCAGTGAGTCAGCATATTGTTGCCGATCCTAGGGTACCAGAACTTTCGGAAACAGCATGCCGACTTCCCGTGTGATCATGTTGGCATAATTTGGCCACTAAAGTGAAAGTTTAACTGTGAAACTGATATATTGTTGTTCTTTTTTTCCACTTGGCTTTCTGAGTTAGTGATGACATTTTCTTTTAAATGGGGAAAAAATAATATGAGTTAACTGTGTAGTTGTGCAAAAATTCTACCTGTTAGAATCGATGATGAAGTCAAACAAATGTATAAAATGTATAAAAGACTATAGCTGAGTGTGTGTTACTTTGGAGAGGCAGAGGTGGGGTGAAACTGCAAACAGTAGCTGCAGGAATGCTGCATTGTTTACTAGTGGAAGGCACTTAAAGGCCGATCTGGCCCCAGACCCAGATTTTTTCTCTTCATTCCAAGACTAAAGATCCAGAGCGAGCCTTGAGCAAAGCTCTTCATGTTTACTGTATGCTGTCCGTCTATGTCTAGTCTTTTTGCACTGCTCCATTATTCCTTTTTTCCTAAAAATTAACTTGGCTTTTATTCCTTTCAATTACTTGCGAGAAATGTGAGGGGTCTTAAATGATTTAACAAGTCCACATGTTTAGGGATGCAGCCCTTAGGGCAAGAACATTTCTGTCAATACTTGGCTATGTCCTCATAAGCTGAGTGCATGAGATTAGTTTGAACGTTTGAATTGTAGAGAAGGCAGGAATAAATAGCATTTAAAATTTCAATAGTTTCTGACAAATAGCCTTTTCAATGGCCTTTTTTGACAAATATTGTATTGTTGAATGTCTTATGTGTGAACAGTCATAACTGATGAAAATGCATGACTGTTGTTGTGTTATTTAAAGCTAAAGTTTGCTGTATGATTCTTGTCAAAATGGCACTGCAATTGTTTGTACGCCCCCTTCAATCACATGTTTGGGCTGTAGAGTTTAGAGGTGTTTAGTGATTTGCTGCTACAAAGAAACCAGAATTCATTCATTTTCAATGAGAGGCAGTTTGAGTTGGCATGAGTGACAGAGTTTAACTTTATGCAAACGGGCAGTGCTGTTCTCAATTCTTAAATCAGATCATCTCATGGATCCACATGTGAGGGCTTTTTTAAATTGTGTAAAACATTGTCTTTGCTAGCTGTTGACATCGCGTAACACTATTAAGTATGTGTCGTTACCTCTCTCAAGTCTAAACAACCTCAGGGCAGCAATATTCCTCACACTGCTGTACCAATACCTCAAGACTAAAACGGAGGATTCAAATATGCCATCGTATAAAACCTTTAGCACTTGAATCTCTCCCACTTGGGCTACAATCATCCATTAGGTGGAAAGTACAGGGGCTTTGATTTGAAGTTTACCGTGGTGAGGAGTCATAAAACGGCAGTTTTCCTCGGCAGATCAGACATTTTGTTACCTCCTCGAGAGTGGTGTGATAAGCGGTGTAATTTAATCAGAGTCTGATATTAGTCACACTCAACTGCTGCTTTTCCCACAGTCTGTGACACCACACTAGAGAAAACGGCCTGGTGTCAAACACAGAAGGGGGTCGCAAGCCAAGGATAGCCTTAACTCACTGACGTGCACAGAACATGGGCAGCAGGGGTGCAAGCCACTACCCCTTCCGTTCACAAATCTAAAGGTGCCCTTTTGGTTGTCCAGAAAAAGGGGAGAACATTTTATAATTAAATTAAAATAGTTAAATAAAACAAAATTAAAATCTCGTCATAATCTCACAATAACAGTAATAATGTATTATTATAAGATTTCTTTGTAAATAGCAGGCGTATTAAAGAAAATTAAGTGGAGGTGCCTTTAAGAGCGCACACTACAGCAGATCGGGGGCGGATTCCAATTGCAAGTGACACTCCCTATGCCCTATACACACTCCGAACTGCAGAGCCCTTGAAGTGGGTACTCTGAAGGAAAAATGGCATTACTGTATAATGTACCCTTCGCTTAACAGTCTTGTGGAAGGGCCCTCTGAGAAAAGATAAATTTTCTCACTTTCGTTTTGAACGAGGTTTCGAGTGGCATCCTGTCCCACAGCAGTGTCCTTCAAGGAAGCAAAAAATGCAGTTTTGAATACGCCCTGGAGCATCGAAGTGCCATTACCTCAGACGAGTAACAGCTCAGATAAAAAGTCCACGCCATGTATTGTGTTGTAAGTTCATCAAAAGAATAAGAATTGCTACTGCATTTCCGACATCGCATACCACTAGTGTAGACATATTTATTAATGATAATGGGAGCGGTCGCATCGCTTTCAGTGATATAAATTAAATTGTTTTTTTATAGAATATTGACAAATTGAAGGAGCTGTCTGGTTCAGCCAAACCATTTTTTTATTTATTTTTTTTTATTTATTTTTTTTAAGTAATGAGCCATTAGGCTAATGACTTTCAGAAAAATACCATTAGGCTATCACAGTACTGCAGCTCCCTATACGCATATTACGCAGTCTGTGTAGGGCACCAATTCCCTAGGGGGGCACCATCATACCTTAGGGGGGCACCAGAAACTCCACCGGCTGCCCTTACTCGCATGTTATATGTTATTCAAGGGCCCTGTAGTATTCGTGGAACACAGTCGATCGCTTCGTGCTCACACTTTCTCATAGCGCCTTTGCACCGTGCACCACGTTATCAGGGTAATACCATGGTACTGGATGATTGATCATGTTCGTATTTCATGATACTGTCATGGTATTCCAAGGCACTTTAAAGTATGTCATGGTTTTATTGACACATGTCATAAACATGGGGTTATCACAGACCATGTCTGAAAATAAATAAATAAACAAGTGTATTACCATGGTGCATTCTGTGAGAAATATAACAGAATAGGCTATTATTTGTGATAAAGGAAAAATGGAAAAAAAAAATGATGTACAGTATATACTGTATATACAAGAAAATGGTTAAATACTCAAAAAGCAAATAAATTAGTTTTTAATAATAATTACTAATCATATAATTACCTCCTAAGGTCTATGCACGTCACTGCCTCAACTGGTAGATTAGATATTCTCAGGGATCTATCTCTGGTAGCATGCTCTGCTCATGCCACTATGTTGAATGGAATGAATCACTGCCAGTGCAACTCCGGCCTCAGAGTCTTCCATGACTCCGCCCGCTCCTCCAGAGACTCCTCCTCCAGCGGTTCCATCCGCCTCATCCGAGGCTCCTCAAGTGACTCCTCCCACTCCATTTGAGACTCAGTTCCCTGATCCTCCAGCGGTTCTGCCCGCTCCACCTCCGGCTCCTCCTCCTGAGTCTCAAATACCTGCTCCTACTGCAGCTCCACTCGCTTCACCTCCTGAGACTCAACTCCCTGAACCAACTGCGGCTCCACTCCCTGGGTCTTCACCCAGTTGCCAGTTGCCTTCCTGGAGCCACCTCCCAAACCGCCAGACCCTGTACTCTTCCTGGAGCTGCCTCCCAAACCTCTGGACCCCGCTCCCTTCCTGGAGACTCCTCCCTGGCCTCCTGATCATCCGCAGACTCTTCCTTGGCCTCATAATCCTCCTCCAGATTCTTCATGGTCTGCTTGGCCCTGCCCTCCTTTCCATACGTCATTGGGCACCAGGAGTTGCCCTTTGGGGGGGGGGGGATAAAATTTTATTTTATCTTCCTTCTGTGTCCAAGGACTCTTATGTTGAAATGTATTTTGGTCTTCCTCGTCAAGCCTGTGTTCCTGATTTCATCCCTCATTGTTTCCAGCTGTCTCTCGTTTAGTCATTAGTCTTCATGTGTATATATAGCCCTCATGTTTCCCTTAGTCTTCATCAGTTCTTGTTCATATATCTGTATGTAGTGTTACTAGCCAGCATACTGCTGTGGAGTTTAAGTTGCCTTATTCGTATGTTCACTGCCTTCATTGTATGTTCTTCTTTTCTCGATCTCTCTACCACAAGCAATTCTGCATTATCTAATTAGCCATTCATTAAAAACACACATTACACAGCATCCATTGCACGTGAAGTCAGTACAGGGGGTCATCAAACTGGAATTAGTTAGGATTAATCAGTCATCAGAAGGGAGGGCACAGGAAAGTATTAGGTGCTTTCTTCTGAAGGTGGATGAGAATGAATGCAGATGGTATGTGGTCTTCAGCTTTGGAGTCTAGATGCTCTGAACAGATCTGATAAGTTAAAATCAGAAAATGAGAACTCTTAAATATTACAGGATTAAATGGAGAGTAAATACTGTAAATTTTGCTGCTTTTCAGATATTTTTCTCCTGAGTGAAGACCCCAGTAATCTCACAAGTGTCTCCTCTAGAGTTTAAACATGTTTATTTTTTATATATATATTTTTCAATAAGAAAACATTTATCATTAAATTATTCCAAAATGAAATTATCTGAGCTATTTAATTTATTTATTCACAGATTTTTAGAGAGACATCTGAGACAAAGTTAAATGAGATGTAAGAACTCATTAAGCTACTTGATGATTAATAAGTAATACATTTGCGAATTGGCCATTGACATAAGTTAATATAATTATGTAACTGAGCAACCTTTGAGCAATACAATTTAATTTCATGTTACTTTGACTACACCGCGTTACTTTGGAACCAAAACCAAATTTTTATTACTCATAGTTAATGGGATTGGAAAAAGCAAATATATACATATTTTTTTCCTTTGACATTCAATTATTTTCCATATCAAACACTCTGGATATCTTCATGTCCAAGCATACATTTTAATTCATGGCATGCGACGAGTGTCTTTTATCCCTTTTAGACAGCACTTCTAGAAGATAAACACAGACAACAGAATCCCTGCTCATGAGGAGAGAAGAGAGGGGACCCAGGGACCCAGCTTATTCATCACAACATTAACATAGTCTCTTAATGTGACACTCCTGTCAGCTCTGAATCTGAGTTGGAAATGGCTGTGGGCCAAGGAAAATAACCCACTGGACAGAGAGAGGTTGCCTGATGCAGCACTCAGGAGCCCCTGTCCATCAAGGACCCCTTAATCAAAGTTTTCCTAGGGTGTTGGGATGGGAGAAGATGGGTGTTCTCATCGCACTTCCCACTGTTATGTGCACTTTTCCATCCTCAGATGTTTTTTTTGTTGTTGTTTTTTTTGCCAGTTTAATCTCAACATGTTTCACTCATTTGTTCTTGCCATCCAACAGGGAGGACTGCAGCCAAGACTGCAATGATTCCTCAAATGAATTTTGAGTCATCAGTGTAATCGTTGTTATCATGTTCTCACAGACATTTTTCTCTCATGGTTCAGGTTTACGAAAAAATGCAATAATTCTCAATCTATGCGAGAAACTAATTTTTAAAACTTTAAAAGTTGTATGGTCACAAGTAATATCTATTTTATCAGCTTTTACAAAAAAACTACTATGGTGCTACAATGATACAATAATGGTTTTAGATAGTAATACTGGGCACTGATTAGGCTTGGGATCTATGCCTTTTTCATGCATCAATAATCGGTAGATATTCCAGATGATTATCGATATATATCGGTATTTTTCAGCTATAAATAGGGCTGCTCATTTCACAATAGTATTTGTCTCTTCAGACATATTTCTCAAGACAGCTTTAAATTAATAGCAGGGTCAATTAAATGGGGTCACACACCAGATGCGTCTGTCGGATGACATGGCGCGTTCTAAAATTCAAAACAATTATTTATTTTCTATAAAAGGTACGCACACACCACCAGCGCTAAGCATCAACATTCTGAAGTGCCACGGAGCACAACTCGCATAGTTTTCCATTAAATTAGACCCAAATCATTATCAATGGACAAAGATTATTTACTCTAGCCATCACTGGATGATATATTGTTTATATTTTTCTTTCATATAGCCTCCACAAAGTATTTTCAGTTACAATTATGTTTTTTTTTTTTTTTTTGGGGGGGGGGGGGTTTACAGCTCAAATTAAATACCTACATACAGAGAAATTGCATAATAAACATCTGCATTTCTATTTGTTCAGTTTGCGCAGTTACACCAGTTTCGCTAACCTGCAAACTCATCAATAACCTAGTTTCCATCCACTTTTCACCCTGTTTTGTTATCGTAAAAAATGTTTGCGAAATTTGCCGTCTTCTGCCTGTTTCTGCAATCAAAAGGGAACAGTTGCCCTCTGATAGGACTGTGACATTGGTCCTGATGGTCCTATCGCAGGTTGCCACCAATTCCGACCTGAAAGTGAATCGTCATGGCCCTGTTCAAGCTGGCAACCTGCACCAAGTAATGGGGGAACTTTTGGTCTTAGTATAAGGACCATCCATTGATGTGTATATGCTGTGTGCACAGCTATTAAAGAAAAATTGGTGCTGTGTAATATCAGGGTTTACATATGATACATTCCTGATATTCAATAGGCTATCACAACTGCATTATGTCCCACATATTTGTCCAGCAACTTTTAACGACCAACTGAACTTGATTGTCATCTAAAATGAATTGAATGTCATAATGCAATTTACATTTTCTGAAGAAGCTCAGCAAATGCGATCCAAGGTAAAGAGGGTTATCTTTAAAATATTTAAAAGTTTTAAAATGTTCAAAAGCTAGTTTTCTGAAAGTGAGCTCAGCATTGGACAAATAGTTCTGATATTTTATAGTCTTGAAAAAAGTAGAACATTCTGAGAATGTCATTCAGCCGACTTTTTTCGTCTATAGAATAGGGTAAGGCTAATTTAAGTTTGTGTAAAGAAAAGGCAATTATATAGGCCTAACAATATTATTTTTTTCATTTGGTAATTAATTATTTGTATATAACACAGGCTAACAATTGGGGTAAATTCTGTCATGTGACATTATATTTTTGCGTTAATGGCAATTTTCTCGACAAAAAGTGTTTCCAATGCAGTTTTTCGCAACATTTGAAGTATCGACATAGAGTTTATGTGCTTGAGTTAAACGGAAAATATTATGTCAACACTTGTAAACTTTTAGCGATAATTTGAGTTTCCATCAGCTATATCGGTAAACTTTTTGATGCGCTACACTTTTTGTCGCAAAAATCCCTTGGATGGAAACATAGTTAATGTCCCTTTGTTCATTATTGAAGAAGTACCAAAACTTTCGTAACTTTGGACTACCATCTCCTGTGCCGCTTCAACTCATTCTGTGTGTGTGTGTGTGTGTGTGTGTGTGCTTCAATAAATGGTATATCGCCCTCTTGTGGTGTCCCAACGCTATTACACCAGACTGTTAAACAAAAGCCAACTGAGTGTATTGGAAAACACACAAACTGGGCTTCTAATTTAAATGTCAACTAATTTTAATATATCAATGCCTCAAAAATATATATCAATAAAATTATGTGCCGATCAATAATCGATATATAGATATTTTATGACATCCCTAGAACTGATGTATACCATGTATGATTACCATATTCATACGCTATGATATTTACATAGCACTCCAAGATACTTTAAAGATAACCATCGTAGCAGTGCCCAAAAACTATGGTATTACCTTGGTAGCATTTACACACAAACAAACAAACATGGTATTACCAGGATACCATGTCCAAAAAAGTAACATAATAATAGAATGTAACTGTATGATTACCATTTTTATATACTGTACTATGGTATTTACATATTTACAAAGTATTTACAAAGAATACCATGGTATTGCCATCATGGTAGTGTTCGAAATCTGTAGTATTACCATGGTAACATAAAAAAAAAAAAAAACATGGCATTACCAAGGTACCATGTTTAAAAAATACCATGATACTGAATAATTAACATATTCATATATTAAACCATGGTACTGTTTTTATATAGTATTCCATTGTACTTCTTAGAATACCATGGTATTACCTTGATGGAAGTGTCCGAAAACAATGGTATTACCATGGTACAATTTGACAAAGAAATACCATGGTATTACTGTCATGAAGCTGTAGTAATACTATATTACCATTTCCACACCAAAAATAAAAACATGGTATTACCAGGGTATCATGTCTAAAAAACATGGTAATACCAAGGTACTGTATAATTAACATTTTAATATTCCATATCATGGTATTTACATATAATAGTACTCTAATATATTGCATTTCAAAGAATACCATGGTATTGCCATAATGGAAGTTTCCGAAAGCTATGGAATCAGTACCATTTCCAAAAACAGTGGTATTATCATGGTAGTATCATGTCCAAAAAAAAAAACAAACATTCAAATATCATGGTACTTTTTGTAGGTGATGGCTGTTGTTGAAGTATTTAGCATTAGGACCCTTTGGGACCTTCTCTCTTGAGTTGCTTTCGAGACTTGTGTTGTGTTGACAGAACTGGAGCATTGCTGAGTCTCAGGGCAGTGTGCGAGGCTCTCGCCTCCCAAGAAAACACACAGTGTGTTTATTTACTGCCATGCTAGTCCAAGTGCATTTCCATGTTCTCACGTGTTATTGAAATGATGATGTTAAAGCCACTGAAGCTTCTTGGCTTAATTTCCAAGGGGCTACGGTAACAGCTTTACCAGGACGAGGTTCCATGGGGAGCCTCAGAAAGTGATGGTAACGGGGCCTGGGTAGCTCAGCGAGTAAAGAGGCTGACTACTACTCCTGGAGTCGCGAGTTTGAATCCAGGGCTTGCTGAGTGACTCCAGCCAGGTCTCCTAAGCAACCAAACTGGCCTGGTTGCCAGGTAGGGTAGAGTCACATGGGGTCCTTGTGGTCGCTATAATGTGGTTCTCGCTCTCGCTCTCGGTGGGGTGAGTGGTGAGTTCTGCGTGGATGCTGCGGAGAATAGCGTGAAGCCTCCACACACACTATGTCTCCGTGGTAATGCACTCAACAAGTCACGTGATAAGTGCATGGATTGACGGTCTCAGACGCGGAGGCAACTGAGATTTGTCCTCCGCCACCCGGATTGAGGCGAGTCACTACGCCACCACGAGGACTTAGAGTGCATTGGGAATTGGGAATTCCAAATTGGGGAGAAAAAGGGGAGAAAAAAAAAGTGATGGAAACACTCTTCTATCAGGCCTTGAAAGGAAAAGCAAATATTCTGGACTCAATGTCATGAAGAAATACCCCCTTTTTGTGCATTACCCTTAGTGTTTTAACAGTTTGGCACTTTAAACAAGGTGCAACACCATAAAACTATCAGATAGGGGTCATTGTTCATGTATAAGGGGAGAACTTTTGGTTATTGTTCCATAAAAAACTATACAGTCTTCAAAGTCAATATAAAATCCTGTCATAAATGTACATTTATTGCATTCTGTTAGGAGCAATATTTATACATTTATACCTGTGCTCAAAGTAAGCCGGTACTCACTGTCTATTCAGATATGACCAACATGGTAAATCATGATACACACTTTGCTTGATTTAATATGATTTTTGGGTGGGCAATAGATTGTGCATCAAAAGTGATAGTTCGGCAAAAATGTGTAGATACTTTTACGTGCAAATATCTGCAAATGTGGGGTTTATGTAATATTTTAGAGCTGTCAATAAATTAATTAAATCATGTTTTGTGTGTGTGTGTGTGTGTTTGGTAAATGCTGTTATTTCAGATTTGTATGTGCTACATTTGCCCTTTAAATATATATGTTTCTTTCATGCATTCAGTTTTAATGCAGGCAGTCTTTACTGCATTAATTTATATATGGAAATAACTATATATCATATGCATATGCAAACAATAAGAGTACTGGCTCTCTTTTTGTCCACTTTGAGCATTGATGTATACAAATAGCTATGCTAGTCATACTGTAGGTCCCTAGATCAGAATCCCGCCCCTTGTTCACCTCTGAATATTAATTTCCAGCGTGGCAATGTTGACACAGAGTACAAGGACCTGATAGTGGCCCACCCTGTCATTACCCACACACCCGATTTCTCTTGAGAGTGCTTCCCCTCCTCCCCCCACATATGTTCCCCTGGCAGCTCGCTGGAGAAAAGGCTTCTATTGTGGAGATGTCAAAGCGCTAAGCTAAGTGGGCTAAGGGAAAGCACTCCTTAACAAAGGAGCCTGTCACCATCAAATAACAACAAGAGGAGAGAACCCAGAGGGGCACTCTTAAATGGTAATTTGACACCTATGGTGGTCGCTGGCAAAAAATAACCAGAGACACTTCTAATAATAGTAGTAGGGGAGTGAGGGGTTATTATAGAGGTGTGTGACTGAGTGGAATGGCAAAGACTGGGCCAGAAGAACTGGATCAGAATACAGTCATTAAGTGACAAGCTGTCCTGATGAATGATGTCAGTGTGTTAAGAAGAAGGTCAAGGCATGGATTTGTTGCCATTCTGAAAGC
Organism: Myxocyprinus asiaticus; assembly: GCF_019703515.2. Taxonomy (NCBI): domain Eukaryota; kingdom Metazoa; phylum Chordata; class Actinopteri; order Cypriniformes; family Catostomidae; genus Myxocyprinus; species Myxocyprinus asiaticus. The sequence goes on from NC_059365.1 coordinate 9,990,769, forward strand.
ACCAGTCAAAGGTTAGGTGCACTTCTAGCTAAACCCATTTGAAAACCTGAGAATGCATTTGTTATTGTTAGAGATAATAAGGATTATAGTAGCTGATTTATTTTTGCAGTCAATATTTTATAAGACTCCATATGCCATGTAGCTCCATGTAATTTTGGCAGGGTCAATCGTCAAGACATATTCTAAGAACTCAATGCATTTGTCACTACTATAAGAAAGATTATCAAATAGTTTGAGGCACTCATGCTTCCTCTTTTAAGGATGTAAAGACATATTCAGGATTGAGGGACACCAAATTTAATAATTTAAAGTTGCTTTGAGTGATTTCAGCCATTCTACTTCCGTGAGACTGAGCCCTTGGATTAGCCACGCCCCCTCTTTCCAAAACCCCAAATTCCAAAGATACCAAAATGAGCTTTATTGAGAGCAGAAACAGTTGTTAAAAAAAAAAAAAAAAAAAAAACCTTGAGAATATTTTCATGAATCCGGCCCCAGGAATTGTAGAAAAGTCAAGAAAGCCTGCTAATGTAGGTGACATGTCAAAGTTTGCTAAATAAATGCCTTGTTTGTTTATTTGGGCATGGACAGCTATTTGAGAAATACTTCTGTTCCTTTGTTTTTACAGCCCAAGACATTCTTGAAATTTCTTGTTCAAACAGCAACAAATCATGCAATAGCTCTCAGGTTTCTTTGTGGCCACCGTCACCTCGTTCTTGCTCACTGTCTTGACCTCATGCTCAGAAAAGCTACTTTGTGATTATTGCATGCACATAAACTTGGGATAAATTGAACTGAACATCCCTACAAGGCTTTTGTGATCATAATTGGTATTTCTGTCAATGCACTTGAATCTCCCTGGAATTTACCCTTAGTTTAAATTCAGGGAGCTGGCAGGCAGCTATGGAAACTGGTAGCAGGTGTTTCACAATTTGCAAGGTTACCTCTGTGCAACACGCAGAACTTTAGTAATGAGCAGCGAGTGTTCCACTTTCACAATTAGGGGAGCATAGCTGGCGTGCTGCCCAGAGTCAACCCTTGAGAACAGGCCAGAGCCCAGCAGTGATGTGGCACAGGTCTCCTCCTGCCCACCTTCATACTCTACTCTGTAGTTGCCCTCTCTACCCTCCAAAACATCAGTCTGCTCTGTCTGAATATCTGTGAATCCCCAAACCTGAGCTAGGCGACAGAGGCACACCAATTTGAGCTGGATTTTAAATTGTTCCCTTAACTGTTTACTACTTTGTTTTGTTTGCATTTATTTATTTATTTGAATTGAAAGCAGAAAATTATTTTCTGAAAAACATTTATCATTTTTCAGCCTAATTCGATATTGATCTGTTGACAACCCAGATTTTACTACTTCAAGTGTTATTTTCAAACCTGTTCTCAAGCTCCTATTTTCACTTGTTTATTTATTAGTGGTGCATGCTAAGGTAAGCATTACCATTACTATTGCTCATAGTTATGAATAGGGATTTGAACAAACCCCTGAAGTATGGCGATGGTTTGAATCATGCGACTGGTTGAGGAGAGGTGTGCTATAGAGTGCAACAGTCAGGTTCCGGAAGTAAAAATCCCATTAATTTTTTCCATAGGGGATTTGACAATTGACAATAACTTATAAACCTTTACAGAGGTCATGTTTGATCTTCAGCCAGATCTTAAAAAGGAATTTATGGCCAGATCCTAAAAATGTTAATTAAATTCCCCTGACTATTTTAATAGTTTAAACGTATATTATTAACAGTGTTTTGTTTTTCATGATAACATGTTAGTTACAATGGAAGTGTTAAGTGTTATGTAAGATATATATGGAAAAAAGTTTGGCCCCCATTAAGTTTTCATCTAGATAATCTGGCACCTGCAAGAAACTGCCTTAAAGTATAAACCTCCAAATGTATTTATTTTTAAAAAACATATGTTGTGAAAAAAAGTAGTCTTAGAGTATAATTTATTTACTAAAGAAAACTGAGTTTAATACTAACAAGGAGAGTACCTGTACTTTTTTCTTCCACTTCATGCACTGGCTGAAGTGCACAACAAAATTCTGAAACAAATTTGGTACATTAGCATTTTGGATGCTTCTCACCCAGTGAAACTCTGCAGTAATGAGTGGTGACACTAAGGAAAAGCACACCGGCTCTTTTTTCTTATTTCATGTGCTAACGGTTACAATGTTTAGTATGGTTGTCATCAGTTAGTTGTTTTTCTTGGCTTTGCCTCTATTTCGTTAACCTGCCATTCATTTAGACTCTATGCTGAACATTTTATTGGTTTAAGTTTAAACCATATAGTCATCTGTAAGTAAGAACATATTATTGTGTGTTTTGTAACTTTTTTTCTGTGGAATCTCAGGTTTTTTGGTGTACACAGGTCACTACTACAGTCTTTGCATTTGTTGGTAGTGGCAGCAGTGAACTCTTTCTATGCTTTTATGAACTGAGGCAGCAAAATCAATGCAGGGAAAACTAAAAGAATCAATAACTTGATTAAGAAAGCTGTTTCAAGGAGTCAGACATCCTCAAAAACACCTTCCATCCCCTCTACACGACTTTTGTACAATGGAACATGTTAGCAAAAGGCAGTTCCCTCAGCAATTTACAATGGAAGGTTTTTACACGATTTTCCTCCCTGCTGCCACTGACTTCCTGTGCTTTAGCCATTCTATTGATTTATCTTTTCCCTAAGTCATTTTTTATCAATAAATCACTTATCATCCACAATATATGTTGGGTAGACAAAGTAATGGAAATACTACATGAAAAAGGATTATACAGATGCACATGTCAAAGTGAGAGAACAATTTAGTTTGGTTACTAATTAGCAATATGTGTCAGCATTAGAATAGGTCTGATAATCAGTAATTTGATATGTGAGTTTTGAAAGTAGATAGAAAGAATTAATAGCGTATCAAAGTGGTGAATTGTTTGCTGTTCAGATTTCAAGTGCACTGGACTCAAATGCTGCATAATAATGTACTACGTCAAAGGGAATGGTGTCAAAAACAATGATGAACAGTGAAAATCGAAGCTTATGAGCAAAGATAACTGGACATGTCACAAAATAATTGCTAAATACAGCAAAAGTATAATTTAAAAGTACTTAAATTAAGTTTAAGAATGACATGGAAATAAATAAGCACCTCTTGCGTCTTAACAAAAAAAAAAAAAAAAAAAAAGCACACATATACCGTACAGATGATGTAAGATGCATAAAACATGGATGGAAATAGTGATGGCAAAGCAATGGAAAAGTGATTCTTTTACATCTGGACAGATTTACATGAAGACAGGGGCAAAGGATGACTTCAGCGGCAAACAAGGATGACTTTTCGCACAGCGGATGATCAAAAATCTGAAAAATGGGACAAGACTTTTTAAACTCCAGTCAAAAATGCAATTATTAACAAACACACACAAGGCCTTTAGTCTGCTCTACTGTATGTAGCTCTCTCTCTCTCTCTCTCTCTCTCTCTCCCTCTCTATTTGTCTTGCTTTTTTCCTTCTTTTTCTATCTATCTGTCTACCTAGATACCTATCATCTATCAATTTTTAATTAAAATACACAAGAAATGTAGCACTTCTGATAATACAGTACATCTTTATTTTGTATGACTTGCACATAGCTGTAACTGTTAAAGATACATTAAAAACAGATCTTTTGTACACCAAACAGCTTTTCAACACATCTGTCTGACAGTGTGGATAGATTTATTTTCCATTCCTATATAGCATGCAAGTCTATGTTTTACACATTCTGTGGTTGCAAGGTTTATTTAGCAAAGTGTAAACATCAGATCAATTAGCCTTTAGGTTTTACTAATGCAATAATGATTGGTGTTTGTATTAGAGTGCTTCCTTGTAAGTTGCCTAAGAACGGCTAATTGTTTGTGTGAATGCCTACTTTTGAATGAGGCATTGTGTTGAATCAAACAGCAGAATCCCACATACTATTGTTGATTCAACTCAAAATGATGACTATACAGCTTCCCAGAATCCATCAGTCTGATTTGTGGAAAGTATATTTCTCTTTATTTGCCCTTATTATTCCTTGCTCCCGTTTATTGTCTGCTAATCTGTTCTGAGGTTTTACTGAACTGTATCCCTGTGGGAGAGAAAATGTTACATAATCTATTATATACAGACATATAGACTACAAACAAAAACACGCTGTATACAAACCCTACCTGCAAATTGTCTTTTTGCTGAAAGCTTTTAGGGCAGTACACTTTCAGCACCTGGGTTCCTATGTAGGTCTTTCTGAACATCTGTTAGATATTACGCTGGTAATGACTGGTAGTTTTGTTCAAAGTTCTCCTCAGTCTACAGTCCTGCACGACAGCTTAGGTAATAGAAAACTAAACCATAAACACATTTTCTTCTTATAAAGGCCTTTTATTGTTTTTCATTTTAAGGAAACATTCATCTGTTTGCCTTTATTTTATGGCTGTGGTGTGTTCTGGTGGCAATCAGGCCTTGAGGGTCCATACAGACATATGTGTCAACAAGCTCTCTGGATGATGTCATTGCTATCCATAAATATTTGTCACATTACATCATGTTCTTTTTTATTCTTTTACACTGTCAAGCATTGATGCTATATCCATACTGTATGTTAGATCTTTCAGAAGCATATGTTACATATAGGTTTCTTTGGAGTTAGGCAGTACGGCTTTGTTTTAAGAATTTTTGGGATTTACAGCCTCAGTCACCATTCACTTTCATTGTATGGAAAAACAAATATGCAATGAAATTGAACGGTTACTGAGGCTAACATAATTTGTATCATCTCATTTTGTGTTCCACGGAAGAAAGAAAGTCAAATAGGTTGTAACAACATGAGAGTGATTTTCCATTTTGGGGTGGACTATACCTTTAAGGAGGGTGATAAACAGAAAGCTTTTTCTCTTAATTTAATTTAATGTAATTTTTGGGAGGAATTCTGTGTAATTAAAAGTTTGCTGTGTTCACTTTTGCAGAATGCTTGAGGATGACCTGAAAATCAGCAGTGATGAAGAAGACACCGAACAGGTAAATAAACCATATTAGAACAAAGTTAGTGTTGAATTTCATGTCAAAATATTGTTTATGCTTGATTGAAGATCTCACACAAATGGAGACAGATTGCTACAATGTAATAAAGTTTTATCAAATACAGATGCATCTCCATATATGTCATTAGAATGATACACACTAACATCTGTCAGCACACACATTAACATCAATGGAACCATTGCAAACAATGAAACCCAATCCTAAAACAATTCATTTATAAAATACATTTCTCACATCTGCCTGGTTGTTGATGATCTTGTACCCATAGAATTTGAAACTATCAAAGATTTTGAAAAAAACAAAGAAACAAAAAAACACTTGGAACAAACCTGCTAATTTTCCTGAATGTAGCACACACACACTTACACAAATGTAAACATATACTGCCATATACAGTATGTACATATACACTTATACAGTACGCTTAGAATCATGTGTCACAAATACAGTCATCCCCAAGCCCTCTATTAGGCTTAGGGTTTGGGTAAGTGGTTATACTTTATGGTTGACCAACTCAAAGTAGGTATCGTTTCAAAGCTTAGAATGAAAGCTACTTTCCAATGCATGCACTCATTATGACCAAAACTGAACAAGTGCTTTGAAATTTGCAGACAAATCAGAAGTGTTCCATTTTGATTATTTTTTATTTTAATTTTAATTTTTATTGCACTGTACATATTATTGCAATCAGTAAAAACATAAAACTCATCATATTGCCAGTAGTCATATTGAGTAGAATACAACCAGCCTATTAGTTTTACTCACAGACAAAAATATAGCGAGTAATATCTAAGTATATGTCTTTGACAATTATGTTGGTGTTGCTTATATGCTGCTTTTTCGCTTATAACTTTACGAAAAAAAAAAAAACCAGAAAATAAAATACCACATACCACTTAGAGGAGGTGATTATCTTTCAAACGAGCCCACACTCAAGGTAATCGGATGCATAGAACATTAGATAATCCACACGAAGCACAATGTGATGTATGGTCAACAGGAGATCAAATGGCACTCATTCTATGAAATATCTTTACTAAAATCATGTCTCCATGCTATGCATACCTTTAGTCATTGTTGTGTTTGCATGTGTAATTAGTTCATATGTGCAATTATTATGTTTTATTTATTTGGAGAGGATTTTGTACACATGGAGATATTTTTGGACACTTTGATAAAGAATTTTTGTTAAGCTATAACTTTTGATTGCTTTGTCGTATCAACACATTTTTTTTTCTCAGATACAGTTTACATGATTGGGAAAAAAACAAAAGCAGTTTTTGGAGCCAACTATTTTACAGAGATATATACAATGTCAAATAAGAAAATTATTTTTTAAAAAAAGTACATTTGTGGCTCAATTTGTTATTTTATTTTTTCTTAGGCTGAGAGTCTCAGAATGTATCATAATCTATATCATTAAATAAATGTGAAAAGTTTTATTTACAGTGATACCAAACACTTGACCCTCCTTGTTTTGTTTTGTTTGTTTGTTTTTTGTCAGGTTATAAACCTTTAATTTTGGGTATGCTACTGAAACAGGAAATCTTTGAAAACACTTTCAGGGCTTAAAGGGTTAAACTTAAGAAAAATTTTAATAACATACTTCAAAGCCCAAAAAACATGTACTTACATTATAAGTGGACCTCAGTGAAAAAAATATTCAAAATATATGTTCAGTATTTCAGTGTTTTATGTCCTGTGTTGATATTACCAATCAGTGTGCTAAACCACTTTGTCACACTGGCTTTTGGAAAGGCTTATGTGATCAGAATCACCCCACAAAAAATAAAAACCTCCTTCTTCCATTTCACACAACTCATAAAACAAGTGCCCAAATCCACCTTCTACACATAACGGAGGAAAAGTGACATTCATAGCAGTTCACTAACATGTGTGTTTGTATTTACCTACACACGCCACCTCCGACAGCAACAGCCCCCAACCACGTTGCCGAGCAACATCCATCTGCGAGCAGGATGGAATGAGCCCAAATTCCCCACTGAGAGGGAAACAGCAATAATAACAGTGCCTCTGACAGATGATCTGAGTTGTTTCATCTAATACACTGTGAAGATCAGTGGTTCCCTCCCTGAATGATAAATGGACTGTACACAGATCAATGGGCGCATCTTTAAAGCCAAAACCTGCATTCCTGCCACTGTGACTGCCCAGGTAGCAGTAGCCTAGCAGTGTGTTCACCTGTAAGGGTAGATATCTCAATACATCCCCATCTACAATGAGAGACTGGATTCTGGAAATAGCCATTATGTGCCAGTAAAGAACTCATTCATTGACGGCGACTAAAAGAGTCACTGTGACACAAGATTACAGATCAGACATAATAAACTGCAAACTGTCAGAGAGGAACATTAGCTCAAAAAATGATTTTCACTGAGTGAAGTTTATATATATATATATATATATATATATATATATATATATATATATATATATATATATATATATATTAGGGTGACCAGATTCCTGCTTGTGGAAAACGAGACAGCCTCCTCCCAGACGTACCCTTACCTAGATCAAAACGAAGTAGATGTGCATCCGCATCTGTAACTGTTGTCACCATGTACTTTTCGCTGGCAGCAATTTTTCTAAGTGTGCGCTTTCAAGAGTTTATCGAAAAATGTAGAGCAGCCCAGTCCAAAATTAAGATGTACGAAAAGCATTGCCTTCATGACTGTTACACTGATTTGAGATTTATCCGGTGTTCATGCTGCGTTCATTAATGAGAACACACGCTGCACAGATGCAGATGTCCTAGGCAGGCATAAAACAAACTCCACGACCTTGGCTAAGACTCCGAAGTTGATGGTCTTGCTCTCCAGCTCACGAAAAACATCTGTCCATCTCTCAGACACGGCTGTCTTGTTCATGTTCCACTCAGTGATGCCACTCAAGTGACAATGTTTTTCACGCAAGCCCACTCATCGAAGAGCGTGGTGTCGTCAATCAAACTGAGAGCTGCGATTCTGGAATAGAAGTGTTCGAGGCTGCTCTGAATGTCTTTCCACTCTGGGATGTCTCTCAGTAGGGCCCACTCAAGTTTTTCTGTGTTCTCCAATAAGCGGCTCCAACTTTGGAGGTAATCCACTGATGCTAAATACAAGAATCTCATTGCACAAAAGAAATCATCCGCTCGCATGTCAGCAGCTTCAACCAGGACATCCAACTGCTTTTTAATGTCAGAGGGTATGAATGATTCCTCCAGCCTGGCTTGCAAGACTTTTTCAGATCATGAATGTGCAAAGCTATGGCCATGCACAACAGAATGATAAGCAAAAAGTCCTTCACTTGCATGCACCTTGTCAGATTCGGAACTCACTAAATTCGCTAACACTTGGTGTGGCACACTTACTTTTAGCAGCATCCACATGCTTTTTTGTATGAACATGCTGTGCGATGTCGGTGTGGCCTCCATGGGCAATGGAATAATGAGTTCCACAAATCTCACACTTCACTTTACCAGGCTCTGTCTGTGACTCCTTTTTTTAGAAATGTAAACTCTTTTTGAAGATCCTCATTAAATGTACATGCACGCTTCCTTGACATTTTTCAAGCCACAATTTCATCTGTGTGCTCTTTCAAACTGACTCTTCAGTTGGATGTCTGTTGGACGTCTATTGACAGGGGATTGTGATTGGATAGTTTAATCCAATCATGCACTTCAAATAACACAGTGTGATTTTATTGGTTTTACAATCTGTATCCTTGGCTACCTTTGATTAGAATACGCACGTGACTGAGAAACTCGTATAGGCGATAGAGCAATTTTAGGAGAGGGGAAACACGGGACAAAATGCGTGTTTTTTTTTTGTTTTTGTTTTTTTTTTTGTTGTTTTTTTTGTTTTTTTTTTTGTTTTTCAGAATAAGTCAGAACACTAGAAAAAGTGCTTAAATACGGGACTGTCCTGAGAAAAATGGGATGTCTGGTCACCCTAATATATACACAAGAGAATTTATATATATATATATATATATATATATATATATATATATATATATATATATATACAGTACTATGCAAAAGTTTTAGGCACTTGTGAAAAATGTTGCATAGTGAGGATGTCTTCAAAAATAATGACAAATAGTTTTCATTTGTCACTTAATGTCATACAAAGTCCAGTAAACATAAAAAAGCTAAATCAATATTCGGTGTGACCACCTTTGCCTTTAAAACAGCACCCATTCTCCTAGGTACACCTGGACACAGTTTTTCTTGGTTGTTGGCAGATAGGATGTTCCAAGCTTCTTGGAGAATTCGCCACAGTTCTGCTATCTATTTACACTGTCTCAATTGCTTCTGTCTCTTTCTGTAATCTCAGACTGACACTATGTTGCACAGTACTGTATATATATATATATATATATATATATATGTTACCCTTAATAATACCAGTCGAGGATTTCTTTGAAGAGAGACTTGATATATTACAAATGTTTCCTGTAGTCAGAGAAAAGAGTTTATCATCTGCAGAGCATAAATTTAGCTGAACAATTATATGTTATGTGTCATTTAATGTTCAACAAGTAAATAACATAAATGCAAAAAGGACCATAGTAATATGTTGGTATTCTTTGAATTACCTTGGAATATTGTGTAAATACGTTGGTATATGAATATGATAATCATTCACTACAATATAATATTATATATAAAAATACCTTGTTTTACCATCTGATACCATTACTATACCATAGTACCACCACAGTACTTTTTTTGTCAGATGAATCTCACGAAGCCTGTCAAGAACGTGTCATATTTCATCCCAAAATCAAAAAAGAACAAAAAGAAGAAAATGAAGAAGAATACAAAATAAAGCCTATTAATATTGAGTTTTTTTGTGTGTGTGACATTTTCATGACAATTAAGCACATTTGCCCCCTAACCTCATTACTGAATGCGAAAAACAGAAAAGACATATTTAAATTGTAAAGTATTTATGCATCATGATAGTATATGTTGTGCTGCCTTTCATTTATGCTGATTTTGATTTAAATATCATTATTACTGTCATTTTTACTGTAATACAGTATAAAACTGTATTACAGTAATGACAGTATAATGTTAATCATCCTTTAAAAAATTACAATTATGAACAACAAAAAATAAGAATTAAAAATGATTGGATGCATTACAGTAGTGAGAATCTGATGTGACGCTTTTATTAATTAATTTTATTTATTTATCACACATTTGCACATATACAGTGAAATTCTTTTTTTTTCCACATATTCCAGCTATGCTGCACCCCATTTAGGGATGCAGGGTCAGCTATGTTACAGCACCCCTGGAGCAGATAGGGTCAAGCGCCTTGCTCAAGGGCCCAACAGTGGCATCTTGGCGGTGCTGGAGCTTGAACCCCTGACCTTCTGATCAGTAACCCAGAGCCTTAACCGCCAAGCCAAATAATTATGATGCAAAAAAATCTTAATGGTACAATTAGGCTTCATTTGCTTAGTACAAAAGCTGTGATATTCTCCCATAAATGCTCTCAATTTAAATATACACTGTAAACCCGAAAGTTGTCGTCACTGAAACAATTAAGTTGTCCTAAATAAACAGTACTTAAAATGTCAAGTTTTGGAATTATAACTCAAATGTCTATGTTCATAGAACTTCTTTGGCTTCCATAAAAAAAGCATCCATAAAATTAAGATTTTAAGTGTTTGTAACTCAAGGATACAGAACAGAATTGAGACTGGGGGGAATATAAACACTTGTGCTTGAATAGTTTAATCATGTTTGTTTGGTAAAAAGGAACTTATGAGGGCATTTAAATAGTTGTTATTAAAATTCATAGAGGTCTTAGTATTTTTAATGTTTTATTGTAAATAGTTATTTTGTTTGAAGTCACCATAGGGTAACTAGTGTTCCCTTTGGTAAATTTCTTGGTAATTTTTTGCATAGCTAAATGTTACATTTTATATGGGGGAATCAAATTTATTTAACATCTGACATAAAATCAGTCATAATTTTCTTAAATGAGTCGATTTAATTGAAATTATTAACATTGTTAGACAACAATATTTAAATAGCAAATCTGAATTAAGTCTACTTGCATCTAGTTATCTTAAATGGCTAAGTTCACTCTATGTGAATACCACATTAGGTGAACTTGATAACACAAGTTTTGAGATACACCATTAATTAAATTGTTTTGATTAAACTCAACTTATGAGGTTTTACAGTGCACAGTATATATGATGATGTGTCTGGGGAAATAATGGTCGATGACTGTATTTGTTTTATTGCTACTTTAAAACCCTAGAAAAGAGTATATTCATACTTAAGAGCTACATGAACATGTGAGAGAACTCGAGCAATAACAGGAATTTATAAATGATCTGCCTGAATAGAATTCACAGCCTTGACAATCAATATAAATTTGCTCCAAGCAAAATTGATCTACTGTTTCTTGTCCTGCTTAACCGTTCTCTCAGAGTAACCCCCTCTCATACAAGTGAGATTGTGAGGGTAAAACAAGGAAACACTCAAAATATTGTGTTCTTCCTCTGTTCCTTTGTTTGGCTGTTTTCTGTGTGGTTCCTTGCTCTCTGTTCAGGGTATCGACCTGTAATCTAATGGGCTGTTGTTTTCTTATTCATAGGCCACTGAGAAGCCCAAGCCCAGGAGTGCCCCTCTCAAGTAAGTGACTAATCAAGTCCAATTCATTTCTTATTCTATGCTGCTTCTGGTGTAGCTGTTGGGCAAACAGCAGGTTGTTTGTAGAGACAGGGGTCAGGAAGTAATCCCGTGCATACAGCATTGTGGATGCTAACAGCAGGAAAATTAGAGAATGAAGTATTGGTATTTATTGCACAGCTGGCTGGAATACTTTGCTTGTTTGTTGCTGATTGGTCACTTGTGGCACTTTGTGGTCAGATAATTTTGTATATTGACCGCTAAACTGTATAATTGACCTTGATCCCAGGCAACAGATTTCCTTCATATCTATGTTAGATTCATGTCTCTTGCATCACTCTGCTCTCTCTGTTTTCTCACATATTGTAATAAAATAATTTCAGCTCAAATCAACAGTTTATGTTCATATATTTATTTATTTGGTAAGTAGCTGGGAAAAACAGGATAATGCACACTTATCCGTTCATTATCATAAAATAAAGCTGTTTAGAGTGATACAAGACTCTTGATCACTCTGCTGGGGTTTATTTGCAAAAATGAACGGCTGACTGTACATTATCTCTTACGTATCTCTTATGCATGATAAGATCAAAAGCTTATTAAAGTAAATAGTGATATTTGAAACAAACGTTCCACACCCCAAAGATTTTAAAATATAATATACAATACGATAAAATACACCAATGTTAAATAAATAGTTACATTTATTAATATTTATATTGGGAATTTTTCTTCAGAATTTCTCAGCCTCTGAAATTAATTTTCTTTTCTGCTGATGTAATCAAGGCCTCACAGGTGGAGACAAATAAATGAGCCAATCATATCATAGCTTACTTTTCATGAACCAATCAAATCCTGATTTATAAAATGGATAAAAGGCCTCTCCGACATTATTTCCCCTTCAATATGATAATTGATATTCTGTTTTGGTCAGAAAAACACAACATAGTCTCATGACAAGTTGTAATAATTTGTATGAAATGGTGAAACTGTAAGATATTGGATGTGTTGGCTTGTACGAAAAGGTGTGACTTTTATTCCCATAGAGACTAACCAATCAGCAAACAGAATTTCAGTTCAGAGTTGCAAATGCCATTTCCAGTTGTCTGTAAACTTGCTCATTTGTAGACTTCCAATAGCATGATCCAGCATATACTTTAGAATGTTCTAATTACTTCCATTGCCATCTTCTCCTGGGATCACATCCGTCCAGTTGCTTTAGTCAGGGACACACCTCCATAGCATTCTAGCTCTCCAGCATTTAGTCTCATCTAAACTTTATCTGCAATGGTGGTCCTGATGGCTTCAGATTCAGAGCAGGAGGTACAAATGGGGCCTCATTAAGGAGACAGAGAGAAAGCTTGGCTTACAGCCGTGTTCCCACAGAGGGAGTCTGGGACTGGAGATGCTGGAAGCGGTTCTGGTGCGCTGCTTTTCCCACAGTAGTGGTTGTGTGGTTGAGAGCCAAAGCTCCAGGCTCCGGGAGTGAGGGGCAGTGGGTCATCCCAGCTGCTGTTAGTGAGGTGAGGGCTGGGCTGCTTCAGGAAGGGGGGATTGTGGGTGGTGACTTGGCTGGGTGTTCAGGCATGATTGCCGTAATAGCGGTGTAGAGGGCAGTGAGTTGATTTGTTCAAGAAGTTTTTAATGTGATTGTTTTGTAGTGCAAGTAGAGGCGGCCAGGAGTTATTGCATTGTCGGGGCACAAGCAGTATTATAAATCACACAAATAATTTAAATGCATTAATAATAATAATTAAAAACTAGATTTAAGTAAATGAGAGTGGTGCTTGCCAGTGTTGAACTTGCTACCACGATGATAGGGTGTTATGGATGATTGCCAAGGTGTTGTTTTGCGGTTGCTAAGGTGTTTGGGTTTGTTGCTAGGGCATTGCTAGGGTGTTCTGAGTGGTTGCTTTATTGTTCTTTACTGCCCCAGTTCAAAAGGACCCACCCTCAATTCTCTATGATATATTGCGGTCCCTAGATATGTTTGAAAAATCATCCAATCCAATCACATAAGAAAGTAATTGCATGCCTCTCTTCACAAGTAGCGTGATTTGAGGTATCACTAATAAATAGGGGTGGGTAAAAATATAGATTTTCCGGTGCTTCGCAATCTCCATTTGAACAATCCCAATATCGATTCTAAAAATCCCACGATCGATGCAAGTAAATCACTTGCATTTGTGACCAAATTGTGCGCAATGCATCTAAAAATATCTGTTATTAGCCACTGGCTGGAAAATTTTTAGATTTCACTCACCAGTAATTGTGTAGTATAGTGTTGAAGAGGCATAGCACCGAGATCCTTTCACTGTGTGTGAGAATAAAAGTTTGGTTTGACTCATTCCGTGTAATGTGTGTCCAAAGACGAGATCCATGCAATCCATTTGTTATTCAATAATGTCTCTTTTAATATCATTTTTGTTTTTGCTCTATACAGTCAGTTGTTGATAAAAAACAACAAAAATAGGAACATTTATTTCTAATCACACATAGCACATATGCATTAAAGAAGCCATTTCGACTTTCGTTAATATGCATTCAACAGAGACTGCTGCTATTCTTAAAGAGATAGAATCATTTTAGCACTTGTTCTACAGGTCAGTGTGAATACCTTAAAACAGTACAAATTCTGCATGTAAACAATAAACATGTAATGAGCCCTTTACTGGGAACTTATTCATGCGAGTATCTAATCAGCCAATCATGTGGCAGCTGTTAAATGCATAAAATCAGGCAGATGTGGGTCAGGAGCTTCAGTTAATTTTTACATCAACCATCAGAATGGGGAAAATGTTTATCTCAGTTATGTTTATACTGTATATAAATGCAATATAAAATATGCAATTTTAAGACAAATTTGTACATTTAAAAAAAACTAGTTTATGAAAAACTAATGATAAAATAAAAAATAAAAAAATTATAGTCTGTTGTGTTTTAATTATCATGTAGATGAGACATTTGCATGATGCCTGCCAAGGACTGTGATGTTCAGAATCAGAATCAGAATGAGCTTTATTGCCAATTATGCTTCCACATACAAGGAATTTTTCTTGGTGACTGAAGCTTCCAGTGCACAAACAATACAACGACAAGACAGAGATAATAATAAAAAATAAAATAAAAAATAAAATAAAAAATGAAATAAAAATAAAGAGCAAATAGAAATATTAGTATATATAGAAATACACAATAAGACAAAAAATTATACTGTACATATAGTATGTACAAATACAAATCTGTTATATACAGAATCTGTTCATGATAGTTTGCACCAATTTCAGCAGCCCTAGTCCTAACAATGGAATGTGCCCATTAAAACATACCCTACAGTTCAACCCTGGGCTCCATACTGCAGCAAACTGGCTGTATGACTGCCTGCCTACCTTTCACACAGCCTTGAGACTGGTAGTCCCCAGGGCTGGGAAAGCCTGGAAGCAAGAGCTAATCTAGAAGCAGGTGCTGTGTGGTTCAAATCTGAGCTAAAAAGCCAAAGAGACTGAAAATAACTGGTCATTCTGTGTGTGTAATTATTTTCTCGGGCTGTATCTTATAGTCGGAATAACATGCATGTCTTTCACACTGGAGAAGCTTGTTTTGCAGTCACACCTTGCATTCTGTATGTCATCATGTTTGATACGCAACATGCCACAAGTTATAAAACTAAAGTGTGCCTGAAAATAATTATAGACGTCATGGTCATAGACAGCATGCCCACGGAGACCATTCACTGACCGTCTGAGGCATATTGCACACAGAAATGACAAGCACTTGCCAGTCTAATTGGAGCCTGCACCAGCTGGCCTAGAAACAAAGTCATGTTTACAAGGTACAGGGTTGATACAATAATTACATCTGAGGAAGTACTAAACACTGAATATTCCAAAGTTTTATGGTTAATTTTTATAACATATATAGGGGACAATAGTGGGCCCCATCACAACAACCAAAACTAAATCTATGCCTCTCTTTCAATCTACACCTGCATTAAAAGTATGATTATAAGCATTTCAGCTACATTTACTGAGGCACAAAACAATTCACGAAACAACAAAAATGGAAAAGGTAACATACAAATATATAAAAACATTGTTTTGGTCAGCAAATATTGTAATTGATCAGTTGTATAAATATATGACATTTAAAGCCCATGCAACAACCTGCAAAGTGGATTGCTGTGAACAGTAGGCCAATGATAGGCTTATGTTCAATAATATGGAAATAAACAATATATTGCATTCTAAAGCCACTTTTTTATTGTCTTTTTTAATGCTTACTTGTGTGCCTAAATAATGTAATGCATTTACATTTTCTGTATTATTATTTTTTTAAACATAAATTTTATTTATAATTATTTAAATATAACTATTTATAATTATTTAATCACTATAGATTGAATTATTGTTATTTGAGGGGCTTTCTTAGCAAATATTTATGTATGCAGTTAATTGCAATTAATTTGATTAATTAATCGGCATACCATGTAATTAATTAAATTAAAACTTTTAATCGATTGACAGCCCTAATTAAACCTTTCAGTAAAATCTGCCTTCATAACATATTTGACACTTGTCTTAATGTATGCCAGTGAGGTTTGATTGACAAAAAGGGGTTTTAATGTAGGTGAAGTTTGAAACCAACATACAAGACAACTTCTAGAGAAAACACAATTGGACTTTTGACTTAGTAAGTACTGAATAACTACTGAAAAGTAATAAGTAGACTATACACATTTCCAACAATTTCTTATAAGTATTTTATGTCCTCTTTAATGTCCTGTTTCACTCAGCTATACATCACATTACAGTAAAATGGGTTGTGAATGCGTTTCCATATTGACTTTAAATTTTCATGTAATTTTTTTTTTTTTTTTTTTTTTGCCAATGTGTGAACGGCTTGTAACACAACTTAAAAAATGAGCCCTTCCCTGATTTTCATGCGAAGGGAGCGGGTCGGTTTTGCCAGGAAAATCCAAATGATGTGACGTTTATGCGCGCTCCCGAGAACCTTGCCTCAGTAATAGCTTCTTTTCCGCTATTCAGTAGCGACAACAAACTGCAACACTAGGTAACGTTATCTTAGAGATGGAATCCAGCAAACGTCCAGCTCCCAGCACAACACTGACTCCTACACAAACTCAGAGTAAGCCAAAAAAAAAAAAAAAAAAAAAAACATTTATCTACTGAATCCCATCTGGCTATGTGGGAACGTGATCGTGGTCGAGCGAAAACTAGAGTGAACATCGGCAGGACATTTGATTCCTGGAGGGACCTTCCTTCGGTTTTGGGGATCAAAACCGACCCTGAATTGCCGTTCTTCTTATTGGACAGGTAAGCTTACATAACTGCAAAGCATGTGAAATATAGTGCCATAAGGATTGGTCTGTGTAACTTTAGCTAACTTGATCTTGCCTGCTAAAGCTGACGAATTGCAAGCTACCTTGCTTCGTAACTTTCAAATAATTTCGATGATATTCTCTTTATACTAAAAGTCAGGTATACAGGATAAATTTAAGCAAATACACTGGTTTCTTGATCGTAGTACAACATATGACACACAAAACATACAATAGTGCAACATATCAGTGCAGTGCAACAGTAAACTGTCTGGTATAGTTCAGTAGTATGTAGCTCTATGTGTGTATCAGTATGCTATGTTAGCTGATAAGTAGTTTTAGTTTAGTCTCAAAGTTTGTAGTAAAACAATCATAACTGTGTAATTTTAATTATGCTACTTCATCTGTCAGCATGATGCCAGTAAATCACGTTCAGTCTCTTTGTATGTTACGCCATTGTTTTGGCCGATGCTCGCTCATGTCCCTATGGAGTGTGTACACGAGCGTGAGCACAAGCAACAGGCTGCAGTTCATTTTACGGCCACAGGTGTCATTAATAACAAGGGTTTCTGAATCTTACATACTGTACTGCACCTTTAAGAATTATAATACTCTGATATGAAAGGATAGGTGGTTTGATGGTTTACAAAATAAAGTTAAATGCTTTATTGAGACACACAAAGTGGTCAGGAACTAATTAGTGTCATAAAGTTGTAATAAATAATTTGTGGTATATTGCTTTGTTTTGTGAGAATATTGCCTGTATAACTTAATACCACCTTGCCTTAGATAAACTTACTGACCTGGAATGCCTCTGAAAATGCCTTTTAAAAATAGTAACTCGGCTCAATACCTGTCAGTTTGATTTAGGAGGCTTCCGTGAGGAGTTTGCCTCTTTGTTACTTTGTTTTGTTTTGCTTGAAGTTGGGCTTGCTATTTATCTGCTGTTTAGTCTAGCACTGCAACACACTTTGATAAGAATCCAGTATTCTAGAAATGATTTCCCTTAGCTTTCATTTTTTTAAATCCTCCAGTCTCCTCCACTTAGTCTCACACTTACACACATCGTTGCTCTTTTCTTTGCACCTTTATACCATTTCTTTTCACACAGCTTATCACATGTTTGGAGTCTCTTTAAGGCTTCAGTTATCTAAAGGTCTTGTTTGTCCCTAGAGCTGCAGCCTGTTGTTAGCCTCTGTGCTGGAGATATGACCCCTCAAACACAGCCATACTGTTCCCTCAGACTGTCTGGACAACTCTCACTTCCCTCACAGGTCAAACTGTTTGAGAGACAGGCTTGTAGCAGCAGCATGAGATTGCTTGTGCCTTTGACACATGAGGTTGGCTTATGTGAATAAGTCATGCCTGGTTTTTATGGTTTCAAACAGCATATTGATATGTAAAACCAACACGTATATATACTTCTCTTCATGTAATCCCAGACTGACTCGATGTTCAGTGGGGGGCTCTGTGGGGGCAATGCCATCTCTTGCAGAGTGCCCTGTTCTTCTATTCTAATCTTTTCTATTTGCAAAAGGAATGTTTAGGATTCTAAAATGTATTTTTCCTATTGACACACTAAAGCTTAAGATATAATTAACCATCTTAAGACAAATGTTTTTGTGAAACATCTTAAGTGCCTAAAACTTTTGCACAGTACTGTATATATATATATATATATATATATATATATGTAAACTGTGCTTACAGTAAAACACCATCTGCCATTTGTTATAATGACAGGGCACATGAAGTAAGAGTACATAGCTGACAACTAGTTTTAAAGAAGTAGCTTTATCATGTCAGTCAAACTTATTATCAAGTCTGTTACATGAAGCAACTTAATATGTTTCTCAAAAACGCCATCTGGATGCTTCAAAAATGGCAGAAACATCAACATTCATTTTGAGCATACAATTGCAGGCAAAGTGAGATTGGCTTCGCACTTTGGTTTTGCTATCAAAAATACATTCACAATTCGAGGTCCTGGCTTTTACATTATACCTCTATTGATTGGTTCATCTTGCGTTACATTTGTTTTGCATCTCCGTAAGGCCAATACAGGCAGTCACGCTTTCAAATCACACACTATTAGAACTCTTAAAATTTATACGCATGTACTGTACACGTGTACACACACACACACACACACACACACAAACAAAAAGCCTAATCAGAGGGCTTGAAAGTAAATGTTATGAAGGTTGGAGGGGGAAAATATGCGTATTGAGTTTACCTCCACAGATGAGTCTTGGCTGATAGCAATCTCTGTGAGCAGCCAAGCAGCAAATACATCAGGCGCTTCTCCGGCCGTTAGAAAAAGAGAGACAGATGGAAGCAGAAAAAAAAAAAAAACGAATCCCTCTATTTTCTCCTCTAGCATTATTCATGTCTGTTCGCCTCACTGTGCTATGTATCATATCAGCTGCCTTATCGCCATCATCACCACTCGTTCCAAACAATATGTTTTAATGCCTTATCGCAAAAACAGCCCCCGTATTTCAAGAGGCCGCAGTCTGGTGCATACATTAGAGAGAACAGCAGGTACAGTAAAGCACAAAACATATTACATATTAGCTTTGTTTCAAAATGTAATTAGCTTCCTACTTAGACAGCATTTTAATTATATTATAGGTGCAGTCTCAACCTGAAGGCTGTAGGGAAATTATTTGTGTTGCCTTCTAAAATGTTGGGTGAGTTGAAAGAAATTAACTACATTTCATTAAATACTTATTTAATTCAATACCAGAACGTGTTTAAAATACATAGATTGATATGTTTTTTTTGTTTGTTTTTTTTTTTGCTTATATGATTATCATGTTGTTAGCTTAGCAACATGCTAACTCATTACGCTTTGTACAAGGAACACTAGTTGTGTAATGAACAAAACTGCTGCCTATATAGAGTGTTCCGAATTTGTTCCGGGTGGCTTTTTCAAAAGTGTCGAAAAGAAATATCACCCCCTATTTGTATGTGCTATGTATTTTCATGCTTATCTGAGTTTCATATTGTTAGCTTAGAAACAAGCTAACTCATTACGCTTTTCATGGGGAATGGTATTTGTGTGACTAACTAAGTTGCTGCCTATGTAAAGCATTCCAAATTCTGATTGGCTTTTCGAAAATTGTGGAAAATAAATAGTTTGATATAATAAAAAGAAATGTACTCAATATTTGTGTGCACTATGGATTTGTATCATGTTTGCAACATGCTAACTCATTATGCTTTGCTAAGGAATGCTATTTGTGTGACAAACAAAGTTGCTAGTTCTGGGAGACCCTAGCAACCACCTAACAATACCCTAGAAACCACCCAGAACTGCTTAGCAACAGCATAGCAATAGCAGCACTTATGAGGTTTAATTTAGCTTAGAATGCTCTCTTAGAAGGCAGCTGCCTGTAGTCAGTAGAGATTATGGCAGCTCAATAGATTTTGAAACAAAGCAATTGTGTCATTCTAGAGTAATAATCTTTCTGTATGTTAGTTGTTAAAAAATTCTTGCCACTTAACCCTTTCAGTCCTGACCATTCAACCATTGATTCATGGTGAGGACATGCATATATCCATAGATCATTCAATTGATATACGTTCAACCTAAAAAAAACAATCTTCCTCCCATACCATCAATAACATTTACCTACAAGGTTTTTGCTAATGTTATGGATGGACTAGGTTCTATCATGGGTCTAATATTGAAAAAAGATGGAGATCCTCGAGAGATATTTCACCCTTTCAGCTCATATACAGATGAATTTCCAGGGTAAAAAGAGATCAAGAGAGATTTTCAAAACTTGATCCGACACTGAATTCTCAAGCAGCATAATTTATACTTAGAAAACTCCTGATGTTGCTATAACAATGCAAAAAGCAATTACCAATTTACTTGAAGTGAGCCCTCCTTTCCTGTTTAATAAATTAAGCAATCACACAGTCATGCAGAACATCTCGTGTTTTTAAATCCATAAGGATCTCTTTCTCAACGGCAATACCAGCAGTGATGACAGCCAACTCGTCAGACAGCTTGATCTTATGCTTTTCGCTCTTGATTGAACGTGATTGCGTCACTCAAGGCCAGCTAGAAGACCTCGACTGGGACATATCCTAAAGATCACACCCACCAAGAACAAATAAATCAGTCTGATTGGCTGATGAATCTGACAATCTGACTTTAGTTGCTCATTCATTTGCTCTGTTGAGGGATTCTATGGAAATTCTGAAGACCTGAGGGGGTGGAGCTCAGACTTACGCACTGCTTCAGCTAACCAGCTCAACTTCGGGCATGCGATTTGTGATTTTTGCTTGTAAGCATCAAGGAATATATTCTGACTGGATAAACCTTTCATTTTTCTCTATTTGTTTGTAGATTAATTAAGAGTGGAAAGCGATTAAAAATACATAGGCAAACAGGTGATTGAGAATGAAAGGATGAAAAATTTTTTTTTTTTTTTTTTGGCATGTTAGGCTAGCAGAGAAGGCTTTGCTGGCCCTGAGATATCGCCACTGCTCTGAAATCACTGACACAACTCTCACACTGTGTCCTAACCAGACGGCGCGACTCGCAATAAAAGGTATCTTTTCCATGTTAATCAGAGTTTTTGTCCTAACCATCCGCGATACATGACGAGCGACAGCAACAGGGCTTTCTATTTTTGGAATGGTTTCTATTTCTGCGAGGCAGCACAGTCAACAAATAGGTATTACATTTAAAATTATTCTTATTGCAGTATATTAAATCCGGCATCTCATTAGCCAGTTCAGAACAACTGAAAACTAGATAGTACATTTTGGCCGAGGGTGTCACACACCTACCGAATGTTGTGCTTGAGGTCTCGTTCTCATTAGCCGGAGCTCTGTCACACACACACACACACACACACACACACACACACACACACACACACACACACACACACACACCGGTTTAGAATGGTAGTGGGGAGACATCCCAGCTCATCCCAACTTTCTCTCTGTTCCCTGTTACATGGAGATCAGTGAAATAACAACAGGAGTACCACGTGAACATACAGTCGGAACAGACTGAAGAAGGTTGCGATCCATAAAGTAATTTTGCCCTGTGTATGTGTGTGCTTGCCGTAGAAAGTGTTATGGGGCTTCAGTGAGAAAATGAGTTGCGTTCAATAAACACACTGTTCCATCTATGATTGCTCTGATTTCTAAATTTTATTGTCAATAATCCTCATTTTAGTGTATGAATATTGTGGCGTCATGTCGCAACTGGTATGGAAAGGCAGATAGCTTGTCACTGGAATCTTATCGCATCATGTCTGGTTAGGACGAGGTGTTACTGGGCTTCACCTAGACAGAGATCACATAAGGAACAATTGACGACGGACCATTGAATTATCAAAAAATAATGCACACCCAAAGTGGTAATGATTACACCTCGGGTGTGCAAGTTTTTTCAATAATTCAATGGGATGGAGTCAATTATTCTGCTTATACCACAGTTACCACACCTTTAGACATCATTCAGGGTTTTATCTCAAGACGATTTTGTCCCTAAAATGCTCTTGTGAGTGGAACAACTTTCTTCCACCACAGATTCAGCATCTTGCTTTGATACAGCTGAAGCATTGGAGTAACAAGGTAGTGCATGTGTGTGTGTGTGTGTGTGTGTGTGTGTGTGTGTGCACATTGTATGTGTGTGAGCGTGTGTTAGTGCGGGTGAGACGAGGAGCATGAAGGTGCTTTTCAACTGAAATTGAAATAAATGTAGGATACTGCAGACACTTTTTAATGTTCTTAACTGATTTACTTTAACCAATGTCTTTGTTTATATGGTTATTTTGCTGTGGTAGTATGTACGGTGTGTGTGGGGGGGGTGAGATGAGAGCGAAAGAGAGAGAGAAAAAGAGAGGTAGCCCAAGGATGCTTTTCAATATAAATTTACATACATTTAGGATATTATAGACATTGTTTGTCATTCTTATCCGATGTACTTAACCAATTTCTTTGTTTTAATCAGTTATTTTGTTGTGGTAGCCTGTAGTGCTCTTTGAAATAAATGAAATAACTTGGCGAAGTGATATGGAACCATTATGCGGTCAAGACCTGGAACTACTTCATAGCCATGTGTTTACTTGAAAAATAACTGCAGACCTTAGAACGTCCATCAACCAAACAGAATCAAGCATTCAACAGACCCTTGGTATAAAACAAGTTAAACTAGAGAAAAAACATTAAAGCAGAATAAAGGCCTTTTTTGGGTTTGTTTACATTTGAATATTTGAGTTGGAGTTTGAATAGCCTTGGCCCATTTTAACATTACGTCAGTAGCCCTGTTTCCACTATCAGGCCAAATGAGGGCGTGCTAGTGCGTGCCAGGGCCAGTTGTGTTCCCACTGTCAATTCCGGGGCTTCATTTTGCCACCTCAGGGCTTTCTCTGGGCCAACGACCAATGGCCTTTGGCCCGCTGATTACCCTTGGGCCAAACAAGACCAACTGGTGAGTGAGGCGGGGTCGGTGTCAATGGCGGAGTTACGCCGAACTTGCAAGTTTGTGTATCCAGCGCACAGCAGTACAGGTTCGGGAAAAATTTTAAAATTGTGGGTACAGTACAAATCCGTTAAAACACGCAATGGACAAAGTGGTGCTCAAAGAAAGAACTTTTCATTGTTCGAGATCATGAACAGTGGGGCTGAGACATCGTGCCACTGTAAGTGGAGAGACCACTCAGGACACCATGGCTGTTACAGTCGGTGAGTTGTCAACGCTAACCTATCTTGCTAGCTAGCTAATGTTTACATACAATATAAACTCGATATTCTAGATAGCTAGATAACATGATACTTCAGCTTGAGTTTCCCTCGTGTTTATGAAATGGGTGGGTGTGTGACGTTGGCACCAGTGCGGCATGTTAAGGGTGGGTTTTAGGGCAACGCTGCGGGACTAATGGACCGATGGTGGGAACGCAGATCAATTTTGGGCTCGAGGTCTGAGGCTATTGGCTCTGGCTGGCCAGTTGATAGCCCTGGCTTACACTGGCCCAATAATGGAAAAGCAGCTAGTGTAAGTCTATGGGATTTTAGGTATATTCAACCATCTGCTGTGCGAAAACTATAAGTCCGATCTGTTAGAAAGGACAAACCAACCTGAGTCAGAACAGGCTGAAGGTCTGTGCCAAGTTTGGTGGTTGTAGCTTGAAAGCTCTAGGAGAAGTTACAGTCAGACCTTTTTGTCTTGGTTTTTCTATATCCAAGTCTGTAGAATAAACAGTATGTTGGCTTTATCAAGCCAGCATAATTATTAGTGGCACTTGCTAAGTCAAGCATCGCTATTACTTTTGCTCAGGGATTTCAAAAACCCCTAACCCTAAATATATTACACTTCAGCAACTAACTCGCCCCACAAAGGTTGTGCAACAGGGACGAATGAAACCAAAAATCTTGCGACTTGTTGAGGAGAAGTATGCTTTTACTTGATCAGACTTACAATTTTCATCTGACGGATGATTAATGGACAAAAAAAAAAAATCACATACATTTTCAATAAGGGCACCATATACAGGTGCATCTCAATAAATTAGAATGTCGTGGAAAAGTTCATTTATTTCAGTAATTCAACTCAAATTGTGAAACTTGTGTATTAAATAAATTAAATGCACACAGACTGAAGTAGTTTAAGTCTTTGGTTCTTTTAATTGTGATGATTTTGGCTCACATTTAACAAAAACCCACCAATTCACTATCTCAACAAATTAGAATACATCATAAGACCAATAAAAAAAAACATTTTTAGTGAATTGTTGGCCTTCTGGAAAGTATGTTCATTTACTGTATATGTACTCAATACTTGGTAGGGGCTCCTTTTGCTTTAATTACTGCCTCAATTCGGCGTGGCATGGAGGTGATCAGTTTGTGGCACTGCTGAGGTGGTATGGAAGCCCAGGTTTCTTTGACAGTGGCCTTCAGCTCATCTGCATTTTTTGGTCTCTTGTTTCTCATTTTCCTCTTGACAATACCCCATAGATTCTCTATGGGGTTCAAGTCTGGTGAGTTTGCTGGCCAGACAAGCACACCAACACCATGGTCATTTAACCAACTTTTGGTGCTTTTGGCAGTGTGGGCAGGTGCCAAATCCTGCTGGAAAATGAAATCAGCATCTTTAAAAAGCTGGTCAGCAGAAGGAAACATGAAGTGCTTCAAAATTTCTTGGTAAACGGGTGCAGTGACTTTGGTTTTCAAAAAACAAAATGGACCAAGACCAGCAGATGACATTGCACCCCAAATCATCACAGACTGTGGAAACTTAACACTGGACTTCAAGCAAGTTGGGCTATGAGCTTCTCCACCCTTCTTCCAGACTCTAGGACCTTGGTTTCATCTGAAAAGAGGACTTTGGACCACTGGGCAACAGTCCAGTTCTTCTTCTCCTTAGCCCAGGTAAGACGCCTCTGACGTTGTCTGTGGTTCAGGAGTGGCTTAACAAGAGGAATACAACAACTGTAGCCAAATTCCTTGACACGTCTGTGTGTGGTGGCTCTTGATGCCTTGACCCCAGCCTCAGTCCATTCCTTGTGAAGTTCACCCAAATTCTTGAATCGATTTTGCTTGACAATCCTCATAAGGCTGCGGTTCTCTCGGTTGGTTGTGCATCTTTTTCTTCCACACTTTTTCCTTCCACTCAACTTTCTGTTAACATGCTTGGATATAGCACTCTGTGAACAGCCAGCTTCTTTGGCAATGAATGTTTGTGGCTTACCCTCCTTGTGAAGGGTGTCAATGATTGTGCTCTGGACAACTGTCAGATCAGCAGTCTTCCCCATGATTGTGTAGCCTAGTGAACCAAACTGAGAGACCATTTTGAAGGCTCAGGAAACCTTTGCAGGTGTTTTGAGTTGATTAGCTGATTGGCATGTCACCATATTCTAATTTTTTGAGATAGTGAATTGGTGGGTTTTTGTTAAATGTGAGCCAAAATCATCACAATTAAAAGAACCAAAGACTTAAACTACTTCAGTCTGTGTGCACTGAATTTATTTAATACACGAGTTTCACAATTTGAGTTGAATTACTGAAATAAATGAACTTTTCCAGGACATTCTAATTTATTGAGATGCACCTGTATATGGACGAGTATATTAGACACTTGGGGTTGGGCTTTTTTGACATGGGCTAGTAAGCAACCATCCAGAAGACCCTAGCAACCACCTTTCAACCACCCAGAGCAGCTTTGCTGCATAGCAATAAACAACCACCTTAAAAACACTCTGATCTTAGCAACCACATACTGTAGAATCACCCTAGCAAACCGCCAAGGGCACCCTAGCATTGTGGTGGTAAGTTTTGCACGGGAAAACAAATATAAAAAGGTTTTGTTCTTCTCAGCAATATTTTTCAAGCTTAAAAATTTATATTTATGTTCTCTTGAAGATCTGAATCATGACTACTCTCTTAGAGACTCTACAATAAATTGCACAGTATAAACAATAGATTCTGTGCTTTGCTTGTATCTGGCAACTCTTCAATGGCTAATGATGCAACCCTGTACTAAAACTTCCTACACTGTTAGATCAGTGGCATAAAATGCTTTATATGATCTCCTTCCCATATTTGTTTTAACATTAGATTGATTTGTGTTTCAGAATTCAGAAAAATTCAAAAGACATATCACCTCTAACAATGAAAGCTGGAGTGAACTACAGAAAAATGTCCAAAACCAATGAAAGTTACAGTGGATAAATCAGCTATCGACTCAATTAAGCCTTTATCTCTGTCAGAAATATTACTGTACGAGTCCAAAAAGAGCAGGTGGTGGACGCTGCTTCCAAAATCAAAGAACAAACTGTTCAGTCTTTGCTCAAACTGCTTGTTTTTGCCAAGGATTATCCATCAATTATAGCAGATGCTTGCTCATCTTATTTCTGTAACATCACTCCAACCAAATTACATGTTACGGAAATATATGCAGTGAGTGGATATAAGCTATAAACAGAACTCATTGTGGAGCCATGCTTTTAGTAGATGATTTATAATTTGTTTTGACAGAATGCATTAGAATATCAGCTAGCAGTTGTTTAACTGATGTTTTTATGAAGTTTCAGAAATTCATCTTAATTGTTTTTCATAAATGTTGGAATTTGGATAGAATGGTAACTGCCTGAGTAAAAAATAAATATTTAAACTAGATTTTTACGTTCTCTAAAAAAGTGAGTGCTGCTTGCCCCTGCAAAATTCTTGCTTGGGCATTTCTAGTTGGTTGCTACAGTGTTCTGTGTGGTTTCTTATAGGCTTAAGTCAAAAGATCCCACCTCTAATTTTATATGATATTTTGGTCCCTAGAAATGGGTCCTTCCTTCAGTGTAAGTATGGAATTTTTTCGCCCATTTTATCAACCACCAGGCGAAAAACATAAGTCATTCATATATTCAGTATAATAAATGATTTATAACATTTTTAAACCCCTGGCTTTCTATTAAAAACTGGCTTTTGCTTGTATTATTTTACTGTAAATTCACTTGATCTGTTATTCTAATAAAGGGTTTGAAATGAAATAATTGATAATTATTCAACATATACTGTACATTTGTTTCCTAATATCCAATATTTTTTAGCCCTACACCCTTCAAGCCTCCGACGCTCACTCTGTAGGGTAAACCCTTTGAAGGGATTATGTTGTTAATTGTTCTTCATTGTTTACGTAAACACAATAACACTAACTTTTAAATGTTTGAACTCTGTTGTTTGAATTGTATGCAACAGAAAAAAAAAATCAATCTGTACAGACTGAATGCAAAATGTCAGCACTGTCTTTGAGATGTATGAATCAAAGACGTGTTCAAGTGCTTTGATCAACTCTTGCTCTTCTTGCCCAAAAAATACAGGTTGATCAAATGGGGACTGAAAGTTTTAGGTGAGGGGAAAGTCTGTTGGCCATTACACTGTCCTAAGAAAAATATAAATGGATGTGTAGTAGTGAGCAGCGCCCATTTAGATTATTTATTTTTTTATTTTTTTTATTTTTTTGCTGAATGGGAATCTGTCAGTTTGGGCTTATTGCTATTCAACATCCATGCTAATATTTAGAGCAAGCATTAACTTTTTAACTTTAGTTATATTCAAAATCCTCATTACTCTTTGACAATATCATATTTTGTATTGTTGCAGATAAATGAAACCCACAGGCAGATTTTTGGACTGGACATTTGTATTTGTCTGGAAATGTGTGGATATGCTTTTTTCTTCCATTGAATATGAAATCTCAACACCTTTTACAAGATGAAACATTTTAACATGGTACAGTGTCTTAGACTTACGTAAGAAATGTACACATGGGTGGAAATGGAGTAATGGAGTTGAACAGGTGCAGATCAAAGAGTCTTTCCCAGCTAAATTTTTTCCAAGGCTCTTTTCATTTGGATGCCTGTTTGCTTTTGAACTTCTGTCTAGAAATTCCTCATTGATTTAAAAGCTCTGATAATGCATTACCGTGGCAACAGGTTAAAACATTTGATAGTTGTGCTATGTTATGCTCTTCAAAAATGGCTTGGCATTCATCCCAACAGATACATTCAAACAGAACTCTTGGAAAATCTTTGTTTTGATTATAATCTACATAATGCCTTGGAGGCTTTGCAAAAGAACAAACTCATTAGAACTGCAAATGGTATGCAGAAGGAACGCTTGTAGTGGTTCAGATATCTTTACCCCATTTATTGACCTATGCACTGCCTCGTGGACAAGATATGTTAATGTCAGTATAATGTATAAATTCTTTGCTGAATGGAAATGAAGACATTAATTAATGCACTTATATTGCGGCCAGATCACAGCCTCTGTAATGGTTGAGAATGTGTTTAGTACAAGTACAAGCTTGTTTATTATAAGTAATAAAAAAAGTTTTCAACCCTTCGCAACTCTGAACGTAAAGTGCCATTTAAAAAAATTACTGTGCAAATCCTGTTGCAGAATTCGAAACCCACACTTACGTAAACACATACACACACACACACACCTGCTTTTCTTTATGCTTGTCCAATCAAAACATCACGGCTAGCTTTTATGTCATCAACGTTGTGCTGGGCTGATGTGCCATGTGTTGTGAAGTGTAAATGTTTGTCTTTTCATATCTGTGTTTTCATTCTTATTACAGATATGATAATGTTTTTAATTTGGTCAATAATTTGCTGATAAATATCGGCAGCCGATACATCGGTGCATCCCTTTTTCATGGTATTTTATGAGTAATTTTATGAATAACTACATGAACTATATTCAAGGTTATTTTGAAGCCATCTTAAATCAGCCAATATAATATTAATAAAGAAACCATAAACAACTAAACTTTGTGTTGTGCCTGACAACTCCCATTAACATTGTAAAGTAATTTTGCATTACTTCACGTTTCTTTGTCACTCTCATGTTCAAATAATCTTAAGCAGTCTTGCCCACTTTTTGGGTTGTGTGTCCATGATCCTAATGATGGTTGAAATGTTTCAAAATAAAAGATGATCAACATGAGGCATCAAATTTATTATGGTAACACTTCCTGCTGATGCAAAACTGTCCCAATCACCAGAATGTGTATTTGTTTTTATAATGTAGCCGGTCACTCAATCTCTGTGATGCCATGGTCTAATAATTCACCTCAATACGTGGGCCTGTCAGAGCCCCTTAAAGCACAGCATTCTAACATAAATCTCGTTTTGCTCCTTCCATGCACCCCGTAAATGTGTTGAGTGAGATCTCAATACGACGGGTCTTTTTAAAGAGTGAGGAGGTGCCGTTTAAGTGGCCAACTTGTACGGATAAGGAATGAGCAGGCATCAACTGAGGATTTTTCTATGGAAATAGGTTATACAAGGACAAATGGGAAAATGTCTGGGAGTATTTGTTCTTGAAGAGAGACCTGCATAATAAGTAGAAATGATGTTACAGATGCAGTATATAAAAAAGTGGAATATAGATATGTAAGAGATAAGGATCAGACAGACAGACAGACAGACAGATAGAGTATGGGATTTATTTGCTATAATAATTCATGTTTGGGATATTGTATTACAGAAGGGTTTTGTCACTTTT
Organism: Myxocyprinus asiaticus; assembly: GCF_019703515.2. Classification (NCBI taxonomy): domain Eukaryota; kingdom Metazoa; phylum Chordata; class Actinopteri; order Cypriniformes; family Catostomidae; genus Myxocyprinus; species Myxocyprinus asiaticus. The sequence goes on from NC_059365.1 coordinate 10,020,863, forward strand.
ATATATTTTTATTCTTTGAAGCTTGTGTGTGTAGGATGCTTGACAATGATGTTGCAAAAGCTGATTTGTGTCTTTACTAATGGGAACAAACGAACATGACTCAGAGGCCTTCAGAACTGTGAAGCATCTCTTTGCACTCTCAATGACTGTTTACTCCCGCATCTAAACAGCACCTGTTAATAAGCCACACATATATGACAGTTAAGAGCCAAAGTGCGGTTTAAATGAATGAGGGAACCATCACTGGAAAAATGTAGATCAGTTGAAATGATTGGAGTGGGATTATACAAGGTTTTGTCTTTTTGAACAAACTGATTGTCTGAATGCTGTTTAAGGTCTCTCAAGTTGATCAATTGGATCTCTCAAACGCAAATGCTCCAAAAATATATTTGAAAGAAATAAGGTAATATTTATAATGCAGGATAGAAATACATAGACACAGGAGACACAATCAAACATCATTAGCTGTCAGTGTGGAAGAGATTATGGGGTTGAGCATTAAGAACATGTCTTAGGCAGAAACTTCAAAAGAGACAGAAATTTTGTAAAAGCAAAGAAGTTTCTGGCAAATGACACCCTATATATCAATATGAAGAGGTGAAGTCTGAACACCCACCTTTCATTTTTATGTGCTACATCTATCAGACATGCTAGATGTCTGTATATACAAACACACAAACATTGCCTGTGCCAGCAATAGGTTGCTATTCATCATTCTTAGTTTGCATTGATGGTGGAAAATGTTTCTATAGCAAACACTAGCAAGTACTGTAGGAAATAAAACATGTTTTTATTTTAAGTTATAAAAACACACATTTAAGATGTTAAAAATAACTATGTAATACTTAGTAGATTTGTTAAATATTTTAGGACGTCTGTCATTTCAAGTACTGATTAATTTTATTACTAAGGTGGGAGTGTCTATTATCTGACTGTGGGCATTACAGAAGGTCGTGTGTTCTAAATGCAAATTTATATTTTCTATATAATAAACAGTAGAAATAAATAAAGGTGAGGATCTTACCCAGAGAGTTGGCAAAATGGTCTAAATCCACGATTAAGGTGCACCAGGCAGTGCAACAAGAAAATAAGCTTTAGCTACGGTATTCAACAAAGGTCAAAATAAATGAGTAAAAGTGTTGCAAAAATATAACATCCATAAGACATTGCTATTTAGGCGAGATTATATTTCTCAGAGGACACCAAAGTTAGCCAGCAAAAAGTGAGTAATTTGCTCTGTCATTTTTAGAGAGGTTGTACGAGAAAAACACCGTCATGTACGATTCAGAAAAAACAAAGTACGAAGGCAAAACACAAATATACCTAACCTCCTTAGTGACGTTAATTTACATATTTTGTCATTTCAATCCCAAGCATACATGTGGGTTTTTCTTGTACAACCTTGGAAATATGACTGAGCACATTAGCCCGCTTCTTTTTTTTTTTTTCGGGCTATAGTGTTAAAGAAAATAATGAAGCATAGTGTGAATACACGTTCTCTGTTTGGTTTTACATTTTTGAATGCTTGCCTATATTTTATGCAAGCTTGCCTATATTTTATGTTCGAATATACTTATGAAAGAAGTAGAAGAAACTTACATTTAATTAAACCATTAAAGAAACTTTACTATGTGCATGTGCATTGTTTTTATTAATTGCTCTTGTTGCACAGTTGTTAAATCAGACCAATCAACAGTTCTTTTTCTTTCTGGCAATATTCTATATGTCACTATTTGCATTTTGTGTGGGTGACTGCTCTTCGAAAGTAAACGCCCAGCACTCTCCTGTGTTTATGCTTCACCATCTGTCTTTGACAAATAACTTCATGTGCCAGCGGCTAAGCTCAAGCACACAGGGTTTTATAAATACTTAATAGTGACGAGCTTGTCAATATCCAGCAGGTTTGACTGGGATTCCCTAAGCTGCCCCTCTGGGTACTCATTTCTCCCATAATCTCTCTCTCTCTCTGCTCTTCAGTTGTCAATCAAACACTGTGGATAAGAAGCGTGAGGCATCAGCGGTGGCAGCTACAAATGCACAGGGCAACTTTGATAATGTAGGCAAAAGAACACAGTGGAAATTCTAGAGCTGACAACACCAAAAATCCTTTAGTGAGAGAAGCAGTTACGTCTGTAGACACACACACACACACACACAAACATTTTTTATGCTTTGTAGGCCTTTCCATTGACACATATACACACACACACACACACACACACACACATATATATATATAGTCAATGGAAAGGCCGCTGGCTGAGTGCTTTAGGCAATCACAGCAGTGCTGCTTTAGGGCCATATAGCACAATTGCTTGTGTGATATTGCTTATATACAACAGTTCAATGAACAAGTACATTTTTAAAAAAATTAGGAAAAACTGAGTACGGTCATAAAAAAGGCATTTGTGCATGGAACTACTTTCTTATGCTACGGATCTGAATCTGCCGTTGCTGGTTCAAAACAAATGATGTGTCCAAGCCTTTCAAAACATCATTTTAGAACTACTAGTATCACAGCTTGGGCTGTTTCTAACATGTTATTGGATAAACAAGGATGTGTGTGTGTGTGTGTGTGTGAGTCAGAGAGAGAGAGAGAGAGAGAGAGAGAGAGAGAGAGAGAGAGAGAAATTGAGCGTGTGCAATCACCTGTTGATGTTGTAGTCTGTTAGTCAGCTTTCTGAAGATAATGTAATTTTGGTGAAATTCATCCTATTTTCTCAGTGGAAAAATAGCCGTTCAAGCGGGGTATTCACTATAGAAATTGCAATCTCCTCCACCATTTTGAACAGTGCGTCCTCTCCGATGTGGAAACTCCGGTTAGAGGAAAGCGCCTTGAGTTGTGAAATTAATCAGTCAGTTGTGTCTCCCAGCTTTGTTTAGCCTTAATGCTGAAGTTGTTAGTTTAAAGCCTTTTAAAGCTATTTCCTAGCTTTAGTAGTGCAGTAGTAATACAAGCGATCATGAAGTGCTGTTGAATGTAAACACTGAGTGACGCTGACTCACTTCATGCCATCAGCTGGCTCATATTACACACAAAAATGGTCTTTTGCCTCCACCTGTTGGCTAAAATATTTAATGTCACAAAATTCATTGTAAAGAGACAGATAACTCTTAAAACATCTGCGCTGCTCTTACACTTTAATTTAGAACGGCACGAACACAAGCAGAGTGATACACACAGTGAAGTGTCCGAGTGCTGATGGTATGAGACCATCAGTACTCATAGAACATGTCTCATCCAATCAGATTCGAGGACCGGAACTAACTGACACACACCCGACATCTTAGACCAAAGTGACCGAACCTCAGCACAACATGAAGACAGCGTGCAACACTACGCGAATGCGACACGAGGCGCACCCGAGTTTGCGAGGGACAGACAAACTATTGACGCGAGTGCATGCTGCCAAGATGACATAAGTGTGATGCACCCACGTCAGTAACAAACAGACATGGAGCACGAGTGTCCGGATCCCGACACAGACCAAAACCGAACCAGACAGGAGGTCAGGATCCAGACACTGTGCTCCCGACATGAAACAAGACAGACCGAAGAGCGCACGGCAGAGAATACAACTGAAACAACACGCTCACACAAAGACAGACAACGAAACACAAGACAGACATGGGAAGATAATGCCACGGTCCTGTCAGACAAAAACCCTGACTGACAGAGTGACAGGACCATGACATATATATATATATATATATATATATATATATATATATTGTCCTGCATAAAGATCATGGCCTTCTTGAATGCTGAGGACTTCTTCCTGTACCACTGCTTGAAGAAAGTACTTTCCAGAAACTGGCAGTAGGTTAGAGAGTTGAGTTACAGTCCACCTTCAACTCGAAAAGGTCCAACTACCTCATCCTTAATGATAGCAGCCTACCAGTACCCCTCCTCCACCTTGCTGGCGCCTGACTCGAAGTGGTGCCCTGTGTCCATTAGTGATCCAGCCACGGGCCCATCCATCTGGTCCATCAAGAGTCACTCTCATTTCATCTGTCCATAAAACCTTTGAAAAATCTGTCTTCATGTATTTCTTTGCCCAATCTTGACGCTTCAACTTGTGAATATACAGTTGTGCTCAAAAGTTTGCATACCCTGGCAGAAATTGTGAAATTTTGGCATTGATTTTGAAAATATGACCGATCATGCAAAAAAAGTCTTTTATTTAAGGATAGTGATCATATGAAGCCATTTATTACCACATAGTTGTTTGGCTCCTTTTTAAATCATAATGATAACAGAAATCACCCAAATGGCCCTGATCAAAAGTTTACATACCCTTGAATGTTTGGCCTTGTTACAGACACACAAGGTGACACACACAGGTTTAAATGGCAATTAAAGGTTAATTTCCCACACCTGTGGCTTTTAAAATTGCAATTAGTGTCTGTGTATAAATAGTCAATGAGTTTATTAGCTCTCACATGGATGCACTGAGCAGGCTAGATACTGAGCCATGGGGAGCAGAAAATAACTGTCAAAAGACCTGTGTAACAAGGTAATGGAACTTTATAAAGATGGAAAATGATATCAAAAGATATCCAAAGCCTTGAAAATGCCAGTCAGTACTGTTTAATCACTTATTAAGAAGTGGAAAATTCAGGGATCTCTTGATACTGAGTCAAGGTCAGTTAGACCAAGAGAGATTTCAGCCACAACTGCCAGAAGAATTGTTCGGGATACAAAGAAAAACCCACAGGTAACCTCAGGAGAAATACAGGCTACTCTGGAAAAAGACGGTGTGGTTGTTTCATGGAGCACAATACGACGATACTTGAACAAAGCTGCATGGTCGAGTTGCCAGAAAGAAGCCTTTACTGCACCAATGCCACAAAAAAGCCCAGTTACAATATGCTCGACAACACCTTGACACACCTCACAGCTTCTGGCACACTGTAATTTGGAGTGACGAGACCAAAATAGAGCTTTATTGTCACAACCATAAGCGCTATGTTTGGAGAGGGGTCAACAAGGCCTATAGTGAAAAGAATACCATCCCCACTGTGAAGCATGGTGGTGGCTCACTGATGTTTTGGGGGTGTGTGAGCTCTAAAGGCACGGGAAATCTGGTGAAAATTTATGGCAAGATGAATGCAGCATATTATCAGAAAATACTGGCAGACAATTTGTATTCTTCTGCACGAAAGCTGCACATGGGACGCACTTGGATTTTCCAGCACGACAATGATCCTAAGCACAAGGCCAAGTTGACCCTCCAGTGGTTACAGCAGAAAAAGGTGAAGGTTCTGGAGTGGCCATCACAGTCTTCTGACCTTAATATCATCAAGCCACTCTGGGGAGATCTCAAACGTGCGGTTCATGCAAGACGACCAAAGACTTTGCATTACCTGGAGGCATTTTGCCAAGATGAATGGGCAGCTATACCACCTGCAAGAATTTGGGGCCTCATAGACAACTATTACAAAAGACTGCACACTGTCATTGATGCTAAAGGGGGCAATACACAGTATTAAGAACTAAGGGTATGCAGACTTTTGAACAGGGGTCATCTTTGTTGCCATGTTTTGTTTTATGATTGTGCCATTCTGTTATAACCTACAGTTGAATATGAATCCCATAAGAAATAAAAGAAATGTGTTTTGCCTGCTCACTCTTACCAATTCTCCAAGGGTATGCAAACATTTGAGCACAACTGTATTCAGTGGTGGTCGGGTTTCAGCCTTCTTGACCTTGGCCATGTTTCTGAGCACTTGGCACCTTGTACTTATGGACACTCCAGGTAGGTTGCTGTTCTGGAATATGGTAGCACTGGAGGATAATGGGTTCCTGATAGCTTCACGTTTAATTCTTCTCAAGTCTTTCACAGTTAATTTGCGCCTTTTCTTCTCCATGCGTTTTTTTGCGCCCCAGTTGACTATATGCAATAAAACGTTTGATTGTTGTTTAGTCACACCAAAGTTTAGCTAGTTCAAGAGTGTTGCATCCTTCTGAAAGGCATTTTACAATATTTGACTTTTCAGTGTCAGTTCAATCTCTTTTTTGACCCATTTTACCTGAGGTAATGAAGCTGCCTAATAATTATGCACACCTTGATATAAGGTGTTAGTCACTTTCGCCACACCCTCCCTCATTACACAAATACATACCATCTGAAAATTATTGAATCCAATAAGCTTTCAAGTTTATATGGTTTGGAGTTGGAAAATGTGCATGGAAATAATGATAAGATCAGAATACTCACTTGCCTAATAATTGGGCACGCAGTATGTATATATGTATATATATATATATATATATATATATATATATATATATATATATATATATTAGAGGTCTGCACGGGCCTTAAAATGAAAACTGAACCCGACACGTACCCGAGACTGTGTGGCCCGACACTACCTGGCCCGAGTGATACCGTCAGATTTTAAGCCCGAACCCGACCCGAAACTGATATTGCTTACTATATAATTTCTTCCCCTAGCAAGTATTGTTGCAATAGGCTATATTTTATGTAAGCATATAGGCAACAATCATAACAGTATTGAAACAGTAAACATACACAGTTTTAACAAGGCATAGCAGCCCCTTAATACACTAGAGCAGAAGGGGGAAAAAGCATTGCCTTACCATTTATATGCTGAAACTTCACCAGGGCAGGGTTGCACCAGCTGTGCATAAGGTCTCACGTAAGTTGGGACGTAAAGTTCACACTAAGGGCTTAGTAACTACTAGTTAGTTTGTAACTAAGTCAGTGCTTAATTTGGTTGCACCATCTGTTCTTAAGGCAAGACTTAGCTAGAGGGACGTAAACTCTCCGTAAATTTATGCGTAGTCGCATAATATGACATTTACTTGTACTGATCCAATGAGCAGCCTTCAAATTTGTACACAGAACTGTTAAAAGCCGTAATTTTCAATTTGATCTTGTTACAGTTGATGTTCAAACCTCGTTTGCTCACATAACTGTCACGTAACTGTCTCTTTACAATTAATTTTGTGACATTAAATATTTTAGCCAGCAGGTGGAGGCAAAAGACCATTTTTGTGTGTAATATGGGCCAGCTGATGACATGAAGTGAGTCAGCGTCACTCAGCGTTTACATTCAACAGCACTTCATGATCGCTTGTATTACTACTGCACTACTAAAGCTAGGAAATAGCTTTAAACGGCTTTAAACTAACAACTTCAGCATTAAGGCTAAACAAAGCTGGGAGACACAACTGACCGATTAATTTCACAACTCAAGGCGCTTTTCTCTAACCGGAGTTTCCACATTGGAGAGGACGCACTGTTCAATTATATATATATATATATATATAGGCCTTCAGTGTGATTCATGCCATTAAGAAAACACAGTTTCACAATGAATAAGACACTCTATGCCTTTTGGTATCATACATTATGTCGCAGCTAACTAGTAATAACAATCGACATTTTAAAAACACATCCACGCATGAAAGCCAGAACTTGAAACGACACTTAATGCACACGCAAGCCTAATTTTAACTGCAGCATGACTTGTGAAATGAAAGTTTCCGAACAGACATTCAAAAATCAACATTTTGGGGGGCGCTAGTGAGTTATGGGTCGGTAGGTCGCACTCCCCTGCAGCTCCCGCAAAATTATTAATAAATTGACATTTTGAACAATAATATCTACATAAAAAGTTTTTCTTGCCAAGTTGGATTAGCTCAAGCTTCGTTTATACTCATTTGCTACAAGATGAAAGCGAGTTCGAAGACACAATCTTCAAAAAGCAAAACGCTGAATGAGGTAGGCCCTATCGCACTGACCTCTCCTGACGATGATATTCCGCCGGCAAAGATTCTCAACGGTCAGCAGATATTACGGTCCTGGAAGCCATTAACTCGTTACTTTCTGATCTATGAGCTACCAAAGTTGAAATTTGTCAGACGATTGACACACGTATTGAAGAGATGGCCGCAACTATCAGAGGTGAAATATCTGCTCTCAAATCTGAAACTCAGGTTGCCATTTTGGCCTTGCAAACTACGACCGCACAACATAGTTCTACTCTTGCCGACCTAGAACGCTCAGCAACTCACTTTTCGGATGCCATAACCAAGCTTCAGTCAGAGGTGAAACGCTTATGTGCTGAAGTGAGTCTTCTTACAGACAAGTGCATGGATATAGAGGGGTGATCTAGAAGACAAATTGTGCGAATAGCCAGATTGATAGAAGGGCAAAGTTATGAAGGCATTTGTTTTAGAACTCTTGAAAGATGCGTTGTCACTAGAAGACTGCCCGTTAGTGGATCATGCCCACAGGGCTTTGCGTAAGCATCCGGATGACACCGAGCTGCCGCGATCACTTATAGTGCGACTTCATTATTTTCGGGATGTGACAACAGTCCTCAAGAAATCTGCTGAATGAAAGGATTTTACATATAACGATCAGAAGATCCGTGTTTTCCCGGACATCACTCCTGAGGTGGCAAAGCATAGAGCTGCGTTCAACAGAGTCAGAGCATTACTTCGGGACAAGCCAGGGTTGCGGTATGGGACAGTATTTCCAGTGAAATTGAGAGTGACTTTTAATGGCAAAAATCTAAATTTTTCATTTGAATCTACCAAGGAGTTCTATAATACCTGGAAAAGTCTATTTAATAATATTTGCGATATAAATGTTGCTTGCAATAAATTTTGTTTCGTCAGGGTACACGGTTATGCTGCATTCCATTCAAGTTGGATGTTGGATATTCCTACTTAATATCTCCGACCATAAATGCATTCCATTCCCCGATATTCAGAACAGCAACGCTCCCGTTAGCTTAGCAGGGGGTTTACTCTCATTAGAGATGTCTCCTAGCAACCCAACTGATAAACAATGCTGCAGCACTAGCATTTGTGCTTCAGGTGTACAATTATCAAAAGAGATTATAATGTTTTATACACCTGTTTCTGCAGACGTTTGTTAAACAAGCTTTAATATCATGTAATGTGGAAATGAACTCATTTATCGATATTACTTAATAAAGTGAATGTTTATCACTTACTTTGTATATCTCCCTGAGTGTCGACATGTTTGTGTGACATCATGCCCCTGCATCTCGGCGAAATCGGAGTTGAGAATTTCTGCATGAGCCTACAAGTTGTAATTCTGACTTCAAGATGCATTCCATTGCACTTTTCCAAGTAGGAAGTTGTAAAATCCGACTTTCCGTGTTGAATGGAACGCAGCACTACTTTTCAAAACTTGATCTGACACTGAATGTTCAAGCAGCCTAATTTACACTTAGAAAACTCCTGATGTTGCTATAACAATGCAAAAAGCATTTACCAATTTGCTTGAAGTGAAAATCAGTCCTCTTTTCATGATTAATAAATTAAGCAGTAACACGGTCATGCAGAACATCTCGTGTTTTTAAATCCATAAGGATTTCTTTCTCAGTGGTGATGACAGCCGACTCGTCAGACAGTTTGATCTTACGCTTTTCGCTCTTGAATTACGTACATCACTTAAAGCGTGATTGTGTCACTCAAGGCCAGCTAGAAGCCTAAAGATCACATCCACCAAGAACAAATAAATCAATCTGATTGGCTGATGAATCTGACAATCTGACTTTAGATGCTCATTCACTTACACTGTTATATATATATATATATATATTCCTAAACAGTCAAAATAGTCTCTTCAAAATTGAGCAGGGATGAGGACATTGGGGGCCCAGAGACAGCCAAAGTAGTGGGGTCTGAGAGATCTTTTCTACCAAAAGATTAAACTATTTCATCTAGACTTCATCAATCGAGGGCACTTGGATATGAATATTAAAAGATAAGATCAACAGTTCGTTTTGAAGCTGAATGAGAGCAGTACAGTTTTTGTGTTTAAATATTTAGATATATGTATGGGACACAGGAGGCCTTTTGACAGATAAAAAAAACACTGTATGGGGGGTTCAGGGATACCCCCTGAGAGAACATTTATAAAACTGTAAAAATCTGAATGGACCATTTTTATATTTTCCTTAAAGTGAGAATCTGTTAACAACAAACAAACAATTTACATGACAACAGTGAAGCATTAAAGTACTTTTTGCACAATAAGTATAAATAGGCTTTCCTTGCCATCCAATTTTCACAAAATTAGAACAAAAATCTGTTTGTTATGAAAGGCTTGTAACATGCTGATTAATAAAGCTAAATTTAGACGGGGAAAAAACATTATAGTCTAAAGGCGCCACGTTAACGTTTTTGATGTTAATGTTTTTGATGTTAAAATAACCTCACCTGCAACTCATACGTACTGTAAATTATGCTTTATGTGGCGCCTCATGTCTATAGCGGGGAGAGAGGCAACGCACGCGGACCGGGAATAAAGCGTGTAGCGCTAAACGCTCTATTCCCGCTCTAGAGAGAAATATTTCTCTCTAGCACTGAACACACATTATTCCCATTCCACACGCATATATACGTATGCTTACACAATCACTTAGCCAGGTGTCAGATAACTATTACAAAGATTTAGAGCTCAGTCTGAATTGAAATGTCCTTCGGTCCGGGTCCAGATCTGGACCAGAGTCCACCTATTGAGTACTGCTGATTTAGTCCCTTCATTTTAAATGTCCCCACAAAGATAACTAAGCCCGACCAAATAACAAAAAAAGTACCATGATATTGCCAAGGTTTTTTTTTGTTTGTTTGTTTGTTTGTTTTGTTTTTTGTACTATGGAAGTACCACATTTTTCTGACTTAAACGCTGGTAATACCGTGTTTTTTGGGTAATACCATGGTATTCTTTGAATACCTTTAAATACCATGAAAATACCATGGTTTATGCATATGGAAATAATTCAGTGCTGTGGAATTACCTCATGATAACATCACTATATGGGAATTCTACAGTAATTTTGTATGAGCACACATACACAATTAAGGAAAAAAAATATATATTTATTAAGTGGAATTAAGTTACCTTTTTTAATTAAATTTCGATTTATATATTACATTTCATTGTTTAAAACAGGCCTATTTGTTTTTACATTTAGGAATATGTTGTACACGTTATAAATCACACAGTTTTGCATTACAATATTTTTGCAGAATTCATTAGAATATGTTCATATTTCATTAAAAAAATCTGCCATTAGTATTAGCACTGTGGTTTGCTGCTAACTTTGCTTGGGCAGCATCCAGATGCTAGTGGGAGTGGGTAGTGTTAGCGCTGAATAAATGGCTCTGCCACAAAGGTGTCTGTGATGGTAATTGAGCTTCATTAGCGATTAGCGACAGCGGCGTGCTACAGTTCAGGTTCCTGGGTCAGGTTAGAGCAGGTTAGCGCTAATGTGCAGTGACATTGTAATAACTGCCGCGTTACAGCTCTTGTCAGAGCACAGCGCAGACGTTAGCGGTGTATCTCCCCGTGGGTGGTCAAACTGAGAGAGTGGTGGGGCTGTTTCTATATCTGCAGGACGGCATACCTGCGGAGCCAGTCAACACCGCTCACACAATCAAATTAATTGGAGCCGAGACTATTATCCAGCTTGAATACATTAGCGCTTCCGCGTGCAGAGCAACATCCTGTCCTTGTCGTGTTGGTGCTATGCAGAACAGTGGTTGTTTTGATGCAGCTACTGTAGGAAACAGGTTGTGTTGACCTCTGTGGGATGTTGCCTGTGCAAGCTCATGCACTAATTTTTAGCAAGAAGGTCCATGAATGAGAATGAGAAATCTGTACTTGGCTAACATCCAAATGCAACAGGCATTGAGGGAGGTGGATTAGAAGGCATATGATGGCAGCAGGTTGAATATATCCTCTTCCTGATTGTGTGAATCTCACAAAAACATGCCATGTCACATTTCACTCCAAATCTCCAAAATAAATCACTCCAATCACTAAAAAATAAAAAAGTAAATTACAAATTTTTTTTTACTTTTGTGTATGTTTTGTACTTCTAATGGTAATAATTTTTTATCATAAAAATATTACTGTAATAAAATATTTCTTTCATTTAAATATATATATATATATATATATATATATATATATATATATATATATATATATATATATATATATATATATATTAGGGATGTCCCGATACCTATACTGGTATCGGCATCGTGTCCGATACCGCACTCATGTACTGGTACTCGTAAAACCTATTCCATCTGACATACGAATGTCATTACGTAAAAATTCAGCGTACAAATTAAAATCACATCATGTCCTAGTGAGATTATTTAACAGCAAAAGTTGCGATTTAATGAGATAAATATATAGTTATATATAAAAAACAGGTATCAGACTCAGTATCAGCGAATACTAAAAAAAAGTATTGGAACTCATACTCGTTCTCAAACATTTTTTATCGGGTGTATATGTGTGTGTATGTATATGCACTCACTTAGCACTTTATTAGGAACACTATGGTTCTAGTAAAGTTCCCAACATGGTCTTCTGCTGTTGTAGCCCATCCGCCGCAAGGTTCAATGTGTTGTGCATTCTGAGATGCTGTTCTGTTCATTACAATTGTACACAGTGGTTATCTGAGTTACCGTAGCCTATCTGTCAGCTCAAACCAGTCTGGCCATTCTCCTCTGACCTCTCTCATCAACAAGACGTTTCCATCTACAGAACTGCCACTCACTGAATGTCACTGAGATCACATTTAGCATGGTTGATGTGAACATTAACTGAAGCACCTGACCCGTATCTGCATGATTTTATGCATTGCACTGCTGCCACATGATTGGCTGACTAGATAATAGCATGAATAAATAGGTGTACAGGTGTTCCTAAGAAAGTGCTCAATGAGTGTATGTTAATCTTTCACTACTAAACATTTTTTAAAAACAAAAATTTTAGATGGGACCTCTGGTTGATTTGAAAAAGAATGACCCAATTACCTCATTTAAATACTCGCACCACAGTGTGATTTCTGTGCATTTAGTGTCGGTTAAGCTGAATTGCGGGTGATTAGTGAGTAAAACTCAACTGTACTGCACTGAAATACAGCACGCAAAAGTGCTGCAACTATTGAGTGATTTCCCCCCCAGTGTATGTTATGCTGGCTGGTGTTCTGTTGAGGTAATTAGACTCTCTGTATGACTCCAGTTGTCTTTTTTTCTCATCAGAGCCCTCCACACTTCAGATTTTCAACTCATTTATTGATGTGTTTTTCAGCGCTAATCCACTCTCCCCCTTCAAATTTCGTTTCTCCATGTACTCTCAAAACACTCTCCTGTCCTAGTCTGCACCCTTCAAGCTTCATTGAATTAATTTTTCATTTACTGTTTCCAATTTTTAGGCTTTTTTTCCCACACAAAAATGTGTTTTCATGTCCATGTGGAAGATTAATTCTGCCCTCGGTCTGTTTTTGTATATCAATGCAACATGATTACACGTGAGGTCGACATGATGTTTCCGATAGTTTCGGTAACGTAGAATCGGCGACTGTATGCTAACGTGCTGACATGCAGCATTCTTATCAGACATTTTTGCAGTGGTTTCAATGTGTTTATCTTCTCACATGGCACGATTGGCAGCACGGTGTATCAGTTGCGTGGGAGACTAGGGTTCAAAGCTAGGCAGTAACCAAGTTTGAATAATCAATAATGAGCATTATTTGGAGGTTTCACTTTTCCCTCTAACATTACTTTTTTACTCAACTAATGGTTAAGGTAAGGTTTGGGTTGGGGGATAGAATCTATAAATATATGCTTTTCTCTTCATTGTATAACGTCCTGTAAAGCTGAAAACAACTTGCTTCATTACTAGCTTTTGGCGACCTCTCCTGGACAGAAATGGAGCTCACACGTGCCCATATGCCACACTTACCGCGTTGGCGTGCCCACTTACATGTGCCCATATGCCACACTTACCGCTTTGGCCACTTGGCTACTTGGGGCAGTGTTTCGAAATTTCGGTCAATGTATACCAATTTTGACGATAGAAAAGTCAATCTATTCTTTCCGATTTCACTGTGAGATCAGCCTGATTAATAAGTGTGTTTGGGGCAATTTGGAAACTCTGCATATACAGCAACATATGCCAGATGCCAAAACAGATGCCCAGGAGCAACAGAAATGAACAATGGCTGACAGTGTTAGTGTTAATAGTGGTAAGGAATGGTTACATGATTTACATTTACACGGAGTCTAATAGTGATTCCTGACGTTTTATAATGTTTATTGCCTGGCCCCATACACTTTAATTACAGTATAAGTGTGTTACTTTGATACTGTTGTTTGCTTTTATTGTATTTATTTTGTTACTTTTAAGAAAATCATTTTCTGTTGTAATCGAACTTATTTCCACAAATGTTGTCGACAGACCTTGTACTGATTAACTTTGATCTAGGAACAGTCTTTCAAGACGATGTGTGAATATTACCAAGGCTAGTTTTCTCAGAGCAGGTTTTGTTTTTGTAAATGATAACAACCAGGGATTTATTAGTTACTGTCATAGGAGGATTGAGGATGTAAACAGCCTATTCAAAGACTTTTTCACAAAGCTGGGCATTCCATTGATTTTAAAGTGAGACTATTCTTCAATAAGCCTCTGATGGTGTGTAAAGCCAGCAGAGCACTAACATTATCATTGAAAGAGTGTTTGAGCGAGGACATATCTCTGCCTCTGTGCCAGAGGTCTTTTTATAAGGCTGAATATAGAGGGCCCATGAGCAACAATGTCCAAATTGCTGCTTCATTAGATTTCCAACAGCACTTAGAATGAGCATGTCAGCAATTGGAGCTCTGTTGGTTCCAGCTGAGCAGTGTGTGTGTGTGTGTGTGTGTGTGTGTGTGTGTGTGTGTGTGTGTGTGTGTGTGTGTGTGTGTATGGGTTTGGGTGGTTACGAGGACATTTTTTTAGGTTACAAACTGGTATTATGGATGGGTATTATGCTATAAATGTGGTTTATGAGGATATTTTTAATGTCCCAATAATTCAAATTGCTTAAAAAACATACTAAATTATGTTTTTTTGAAAATGTAAAAATGCAGAAAGTTTTTGTGAGGCTTAGGTTTAGGTGTAGGGTTAGGGTTAGGGGATATAATCAATAGTTTGTACAGTATAAAAATCATTATGTCTATGGAGAGTCATCATAAGGATAGCCATGTTTGTGTGTGTGTGTGTGTGTGTGTGTGTGTGTGTGTGTGTGTGTGTGTGTGTGTGTGTGTGTGTGTGTGTGTGTGTGTTGGCAGCTTGTGGGTGGCTCAGCACCTTTTTGTTTTTTTGTTTTTGTATTCGTTTTTTTTTTTTTTTTTTTACAGCTGAAATAGTGCAGGACAAGAGGGCACTCTTGGGCCTGGAGAGAGTGAGCACACACTAAAGATAACACATATACAACATCCCAAACTACACAAGCATTGAGAGACATTCAGTAATGCATGTAACCAAAGGCAACAATATTCATACCAGTCATACTCTTAGTTATTGTTCAAATTTAATGGTAACACTTTCTTTAAAGCATGTGTATTTTATTTACTATAAAAGTATTCATATGTACCTTATTTTTAATGGTTATAATGCTTACTATTATTAGTTATAATACTAATTATTTTAGTATTTATTTTTATTTATTTAGCACTGTTACTATAAACAGTTTATGCTCATTTTAAATAAAAAACTTTACTGTAAATACTGTTAAAATCAGTGTATTAAAATAATGAAAATCTAATGATAATCGTCATTTCAAAAAGCTTTATGGCAATGAGAATTTGGGAGGGGCAGTGTGCTTAATCATCATGAAAGTAGTCACAATTTAAATAATCTAAGTGGTCTTAAAAATAGGCTTCATTTTCATGCAAAATATAAGAATATACATTTATTATTCCATTCATTTGATTTTGTGGTTAAATGTGATGTGGAAATGTTCTTGACATGGTTATTTTTGACATTAGTATTTCTAAAAAGATATAAAAGTTTACAATGCGTTAATACATAAGGCCTTATAATGTATGAAGAATACCTTAATTGCACTATTCAGATTTCCAAGAAAGTGTTACCAAAGTAATTTTAATGTTATCAGTGGTTATATGGTATCATACCCATCAGCACATTTTGTAAGGGACTTAATAATGTTTATTAATTTATTAGGTCATGAAACCACACAGTGTTTTACGTGATGAAGAAGTGTTCTTGACATGGTTTCATGTATTTCTGAAAAGATATAACACTACAATATGTTAATACATGAGGCATTTTTATTGTGTCAAAACAATAAGTTTTTTTTTTTTTTCTGAAAACTGTAGTTTATTTCATCCAGTTGGAATAAAATTCCATGTCTTTGTTCACACATGGCATCTGAACACAAATTTCATAACATTTTATTGTATTTATTTTACTTTGTTATACCTGTGGTGTTCCTGGTCTAAAGTGACCGACCATTGGAAATGAAAGGATTAGACTACAAAATACGAAATATTATTATACTATATATTATGTGAAATATTAAGTGTTCAGGAGCATCCCAATCCTTTCGATGAGCACATATGTGGATGTGTGTTTGCACACACAAAGTCCTCGGACATGTAAACACACTCACACCCACACAATGTGTGTTGAGTGCCCTTTTGTGCATCGTCTATCCATGTACACTCTTTGAGGAATATTTCAAGATCTACTTATCATATTTTGTTGTGTTTGGGCTCGTTTGAATTGGGATCGTCAGCTGTAAGTTACGATGTGTAATTGTGTATGTTATATGTATGTTTCAGTTAGTAATAAGGAAAAACATGTCAAAAAGACACTCCTGTTTATTATATTTATGTGTGTCAGTGGGAATTTCTTACACTAACTCACTGTAGCTTGGCCTCTGAGTGAAACAAATTTGCTCATTGCATTTTACTAATTGAGACCTTTCCAACGATATATAACACATGGCTATCTCATCTTTTTTATGTTTTTACCAACTCTGAATATAATTGTTGTGATAACAAATTTGCAAATTATGAGAATAGAACCGTTCTAATTTGTCAGCAAATTAAAAAGCATTATTTAAGAATTGGTAGGATCAGCTGGATGCATTGTAAAGTCGGATTCTAGGCTTTAAAATTACACCTATTTTGTTTAGATCAACCAAGTGGTTATTCATTTATTACATAATTATTTTTATTTTATTTTTTTCTGCGGGCAGTGCCCCCACTAGCCCGCTTTAAGCTCAGTTCAATAAATCATTTATCTTTAAAAGTTTTTTTTTTTTATTATTTGTTCAGAAAAGTACAAAACCTGTCATAATTACTTAAAAAGAAGCTGACAAAAAGATCTAATGCAATATCTTGGGATAATATATGCAATATGGGAAATTTATTAACAATCTTAGGGGGTCGATCATTTTTGACCGGGATCACAAAAGGTGTTAGTACAAACGAACACAACAATAATTTTAATGTTATGAGTGGTCATTTGGTATCATACCCATCACGCACATTTTGTAAGGGACTAAACAAGGTTTATTAATTTATTTAATATTTATTCATTTATTTTTTTAATATGGTATCATACCCATCACGCACATTTCTCCCTTTCTCACATAAAACCACACAGTGTGTTACATGATGCAGTAACCTAAACAATTAAACCATACAAATGCATCATCATGGGAAATAGCTCTGTTTTTAACAACAGATTTGTGTAATTAGTAGAATATTATTACACCTTTTTCTTAATGGCTCCTTTAATCTCTCTTGGCCAGAGTTCCTTTTCTCAATAGTGTGGGGCCATCACATATTAATCATAATCAACCAGTGCTTAATTTGTGTAGCTTTGTTTGCATCTTAATTAATTTATGCTTTTCTCCTTCAGCTGTAATCTGTTAACATCTTGCATCTCTATTCTCTCACTTTCACTCCACGTCTCATACAGTTCTCTACTATTTTGTTAATTGCACACACACAAACACACACACTCAAACATGTACAGTGTGAAGTTAACTCTGGTAGAGTTTGGGATGGGTTTTGGGAATATCCGGAGGGTGTAAAGCGCATTCATAAATCCCTCCACAAAGGCAGCATATGAAATAAAATCAAGCTCCAGTTATTTGATGTGTATCTAATTGTGTGTCATTGTGGGGGAATATCAGGCAATTCCACCTTACCTAATGTCCTCACAAGTCATCAATCTTAAATGTTGCTTATTAGCATCTAGAATGTTCATTAATTAGATTGCACATGCAAAGAATGTGTACGTGAAATATGAATGGATATTGGGCCGCTGCCATTGCAAGTTATTTGGAAGTAAATATTTAAAATAACTGCAATCATCTACCAGAGTGACCTTATTCATATTCATAGGTATTTCTACATAAAGTGTACACGTACATTTGGATGGACACCAAAACATATAGTACAATAACATTGATTACATCTAAAACTTTTTACATATTTACAACTTTAGACAGAACTGGAATTATGGCTACAGGTGACACCCAAATCTCAAAAACAATACCATAGCAGTTGAAACTTTTTCATGGCAATTTTATTTATAAATGAAAATCAAACCTATGTATACTAATTAGATCACGTTGCACCTACTTATTGCACATTTATGGATGTGTGACTTCTTTCTGAAAGATTAGACTACAGTAAGTGTGAAGACAGGTGTAATACCAAAACTTTCCAAAATCAAAATCCAGAATAATTTTCTTCCTTTACCTCAAAGCAGCAAGGATGAAATAGCTTCATACGCTCCCTAGCTAGAACCGAAAATGTCATAAGTTCATCCTGTGTTCTATTTGCAGAGAGGCCTTGAACAGAACAGCCACCTCATAACTGCATATCCTTTAAATCTACTATTAACTTTGACATTTAGCTTTCCTTTGACTTAACTTGCTTGCTTTGATTCATCTTATTTGGCTTTGCGGCATGGGAAAGGCGGTGGAATTTGTTCTGTTCGCCCTCTCAGAACATGGGCCAAAGAGAGGCCTGGGATTGTGTACCACTCTTCACAATGGCTGTGGTCCTGCTCTTTTTGGTAAAACACAAATCCAAAAATGCAGAGCATAATTATGTGAGAAATATCTACAGCTGGAGCCTTCAGGGGTTTTCTGCGAGACTTTGGCATTTAAAGAAAGACAGATATGGAGGGTTTCAAAATCATGTTCATTTGGTTAAAATGTTTAGGTTAGCTATGCAATGTCACTCGCAGTACATAAAACATTTGAAGCAGCAAAAACAAACCCAGCTTACAAAATATGTAGATAACATGCAGTATGTTGGCAAACAAATGACAAACAAAATATTTAAGAGTACTCTATGAAAACTTTACTGTACTTCTTTTGCATTTAATTATATACCACATGTTTATACTTGTTTAACATGTTTCATATGACCTGTTAATTTCTGCTTTTGTTGTCAAAACAAGAATACCATAACATTTAAT
Source organism: Myxocyprinus asiaticus (assembly GCF_019703515.2). Classification (NCBI taxonomy): domain Eukaryota; kingdom Metazoa; phylum Chordata; class Actinopteri; order Cypriniformes; family Catostomidae; genus Myxocyprinus; species Myxocyprinus asiaticus. Next base: position 10,040,188 of record NC_059365.1, read on the forward strand.
GCATACTAAAATAGATTTGTAAATTTTTTGAAGAAGAAGACTTATGATGTAAGTGCTGCTTGCCCATGTACGGCCACAATGCTGGGTGGTTGCCAGGGCATTGCTAGGGTGTTCAGGTTGATTGATAGGTCATTGTTACGTGGTTGATAGGTGCTTACTTACTGGCCTAAGTGAAAAGATCCCACCCCAAAGTTGTTTGGATATTCTGGTCCCTATGTAACAGTAGCCAGCTGGTAGGTAGCTGTGCAGTGTGTAAACCTCACTTCCCTGACCTCAAGAGTTGCACTAGCGACTGACGCTAGAGGTTTTAGCTCCTCGTTAGCGTGCCCGCCTCCCATGCTGGCTGACGCCAGTTCGAATCCCGGTCTATAGGATCTGCCAGGCAAATGTCGAAAATCTGGTTTCTTAGAGAAGTAATATCACATATTTCCTCAACAAAATGCACAATCTTTAGGGGGCCTGGGTAGCTTAGCAAGACGCTGTCTACCACACCTGGAGTCGCAAGTTCGAATCCAGGGTGTGCTGAGTGACTCCAGTCAGGCTTCCTAAGCAACCAGTTGGCCCGGTTGATAGGGTGGGTAGAGTCACATTGGGTTAACCTCCTCGTGGTCACCATAATGTGGTTCTCGCTCTCAGTGGGGCACGTGGTGAGTTGTGCGTGGATGCCGTGGAGAAAAGCGTGAAATCTCCACATGCGCTAGGTCTCCGCAGTAACACGCTCAACAAGCCACATGATAAGTGCATGGATTGAAGGTCTCAGACGCGGAGGCAACTGAGATTCGTCCTCCGCCACCCGGATTGAGGCGAGTCACTATGCCACCACGAGGACTTAGAGTGCATTGGGAATTGGGCATTCTAAATTGGGGAGAAAAGGGAGAAAAAAAAATGCACAATCATTCATGGTCATAGCACAGACGGCATGGGAAGTTTTATACTTTTATTACGTATAAAAAAAATTAAACCCAAGAATGAGCAATAGGAATAGTTATGATTGCTTTAGATAACACTACTAACAAGCAGTGTGCTTCCATTTAAAAGCCATTTCTACTGTAGCATGGATAATGTAAATGTAAATGTCAGAGAACGTGTCCTACTTAAATAGTGCATGCTGATCATTCAAGGCAAATAGCCTCTTTACTTAATGAATGTGCCATATGCTTGCATTGCCAAAACAAAGCCGAAGATGTCCGCTGATGCAGTGTTGAATTTGGCTCATCTCCATTCCTTAAATGTCTTCAAATATGCATGCACAGACCACAGGGGACTGTGTTTTATGGTATCTGGTGGCATAGTATGCAAGAGATTTTTGCGTTTTCTAAAGAAAATGTCAGTAGTACTTGCCCATGCAGATGCTTCCATAATGCTAGGGTGTTGTGGGTGGTTGCCAGGGAGTTGCTATGCAGTTGACAAGATGGTCTTTGAGTTTTTTTTTTTTTTTTTTTTTGGTGCATTGCTAAGGTGAACTGGGGGGTTTCTAGGAGGTTGCTTGCTGGCCCATGTCAAAAGAGCCCACCCCAAGAATCAATAGTTCCTTTCCCACTACAGGAACTAAAGCATTTTACATTTTAGGTACTTTTTGAGGAACTACTACATTTTTGTCACTTTCACACATGAGGAACTATAGCTCCTTTTAGCCGTTTAAAGGGACTTTTTTTAGCTCTTACTCTGGGGTAGGTACTTTTTGGTAGAATAGAAACTGTGGGAGATGCTGCAGCCTGTGATTGGTCAAACATGTGTATGACGCACAAAGCGATGAGAAATGCAAGGACCTGGTAGCTACCATGAGTAAACAAACTTGTAGCTGCTACCCTGCTATTTAGAGGATTGTCCTAATTTTCCAATTCCCTTAACAGAAATAATATAAAACCAACTAAGTATACAAACAGTATCACACGCCCAGTGGTAAGACTGTAACCTACAGAAACAATTTTTGTAAAACAGCCCTAACAAAAGCATATCTCCGATCCTGGCATCCTTCATAGGAACTGTTGTTTTTGTAGTTGTTGCTGTTCAGAAGATAAATGGTGGACACTACATTACGTCATCACAGGACTATTTTGAAGGTGTGAATGCAAGAGGGAAAAGTTTCGGTAACACTTTCTGTGAAGTCCATATTTATAATGCATCGTTAAGGCATTATAATACATAAGTAATGTCTCATAATACACCTTATAATATGTTATAACTTCTCATAAATAATTGTAACCACAATTAGAAAACACTATAATACTTACCTATTCATAGTTATGTGGTTATGGTTAGTAGTTATACTGTAAGACATGCTGAAAGTTATATACATTACACATTCACAAAATAACCCACATTCAATGCAAATTTTGAGATATGCAAAAAACACTTGTAAAGCTACAAGGTTAAAATATATCAGAAACTCTCTCTTGAGAAAAAAATATGTATGTTGATCACACATGTACACATCATAAAGCATTTTAACTTCTTACACTATGCTGCTTTTCCCTCCTTCATTATAAGTTTTTCGCCCGTTTTATTGTTTTCCAGGCAAAAATCCTCAAAATTATTACACAATCTGAGGTGTTATTCATTTCCATAACAGAAAATGTTGCTGTACAAGTTACTTGGCAAATTTTTACGATTTTGAAAAAAAGTATAAACAATAGAAACTGTGATGCTTGTCTTAGCAATTGTGGTATAGAAATGTATTTGACATGATGTAATGTGTTTGAATCATCAACAGCTAGTTGCCTTTGGTGGAATTAATGTGTTGTTTTGGACTACATTTCAAGGTCAGTTGCAACTCTCTATTACAAAACATTTTAATGAAGAACTCAACTTAATCTGAGTTTGGGAAATCAACCATCAAACTTTTAAATACACTCTCCTGTTGTGACATGTAGAAATGTAGCCGTGTTTTCGAAACAGTGTAACAGGATCTATAATGTGTTCCTTCAGACCAATGACTGAATCAAATAAAGCTTGTAATGGATTTAGAGGGCAAAGGGAAGTCGCAGTCATCATTGTAGAGACGTTCGGCAAGTTATTCTTCAAGATGATTAACAGAAATAATGTATGAGCTGCATGCAGAAGATTGTTTTATGAAGCAGTAGGCTGATGACTTATAAATGAAATCTATCTTTCTCTCCCTTGTTTCATAGTTCAACCTCTTGCTTGGTTTTACCCCCAAATACATAATCATATTTTGCGGCGAGACCTTGCATCCTCAAATTTGTTTGAACTTTTGAAATTTAACTTATTGATGGAAATCATAAATTCACGCTTCATTAAATTCTCCTATGCCCAGGACATCTGGCTGGCGGTATTGACAGGTTGCAGTCCAGACTCAATGTCTGAAACAGCCCCAGCTCAGTTTCTAAAGGGAATAAAATCAAACATTAGCTTCTGAGTCGAGGCCCAGGTCTCTGCCTGCCCGGGCGACTGCAGAATTCATTCATCTATAATTAACCATTAAAGTTCACTGAAGGAGAGGTTGAAAAAGAGAAGAAAAAAATGACAGTTTTGCCCTTGGATATGAGATGTAGAGAAGAGACAGCAAGAATAATAATGCAAACTTGCTCAGAGTTCTTGAGGATGTCTCAACTTTAATAGATATGCAAATAAATTATCATCTACAAACAAACATGAAACATGGTGGTGGAGAACAAGGGCAGAATTTACTGAGGTCTCAAGATTTGGGTAGTTACCCCCTGCTGGTAGATGCTGTAACTAAGCGCTTAGGGGCTGTTCACACAGGATGCGTTCTTGCATTTAAAAAAAAAAGCTAGACGGAGCACAACGGGATGGAAAACTAAGTAGTTGTCTCGAGATGCATTTATAACACCACATACACACTAATTTTGTAACTAATATTCACATCCAATAAAATGTTTTTGTTGAAAATGCATTGGTTTTGCCACGTTTATGCCTGTCGGCCAAGCTGGAACTGCGTTTTCCTCAATCAGAGTGACTTTCAAATATGCTCTCTAGTACCAAGTACTTTGGAAAGGTATGACGTTAAGAAACGGAAAATGTAGTTTTCAACCGAGTATGTATTTGTGTGGACGTGGCCTAAAAGTTGAACTGCTTTTACCTTGACATAGCGTCTCATAGTATGCCATTCATTTTGCCAGACACTAAAAACATGCAATTGTCAAAGACAGGGCCATTTCTAGCTATAAGTGGTATAAGCGGCCACAGCCCCTAATATACTAAAAGCTACAAGTAAGGCTCAGGTAGCTGTTTTAGCTCAATTAGACAGTTATAGGGGGCCACCTTGAGGCCCAAGAGGGAAGGGAGAGTGTAAGTCGTAGTATGATTTAGCTTAGGGCCCTCATGTGCTCAGAAACGGCCCTGGTCAAAGACCTTTGTCTAGCTTATGTTTACTTAAAAAAAAAAAAACTATTTAAAAAAACTGACGCAATAAGGTATTTTGTGTAAACAGCCCCTTGTGTGGGCAGAAATCATCTTCATATAATAGTAGATGTTTCCTTAGTTGTGTTTTTTTTTTTTTTTTTACCTGACTTCACAGCTCATGCACTGACAGGATAGTCTCCAGTGACGGGCTTGAGACCGTGACCTTATCAGAACAGACCTGAGACTCATTTTTGGGTCTCGACCCATCAGATGAGAACTATTGTTATTAACCTCCTTGGTCTAAGCTTGTATTGTCTGATGTGATCCGCTCGTGGCCCTCTGAGTCTGGTATGAATATCTGGATCTGGTTTAAATAAGTCTCCTCAACCAGCTGGCTTCTTACAGGCACTGATGTTATTTGTCCCCCTCCACTGTAATCTCTTTCCATATGCGATTTGGCCCATCAAACAGACCACCATGCTGTGACTGCAGTATCTGTTACATTGCTCTGAAATCATGGTATCAGTGTAAATACAGAGGGGAAAAACACTAAATAGCTTCAACACGTTGTAGTGATGCATCATGGTTTGTTTGGCCCTTTTAATACCTGTATTAATGTTTATTTCTGTTTTTATGGGTCGTTAGCTGTGTGTGTGTTAGTGTGTATCTGATCTCAGCATTAGACAGCAACTCACAGGCCACCCACAGTCCTTTCACAAACTGCTGCATCATAATTTGAAACACTCTATCATTGTGGTATCATCTTTTTGAGAATTCCCTGCCACTAAATACTACATAAAAATTAAATAAACTGTGGTTGGTTGCTTTACATTTCGGCCATATGATCTCTTCCTGTTTAAGTGAGTGCTTCTTGGCCAGAATAAAGTGGACCAGACTTTATTCAAACTGTATAAAGTTTCACTATGTGAGACTTCCTAGTGTGTATCTTAGTCTCCACATATATCAGGTTCTGGTATTCCCTCCTGTTTAGCACATTTAAAATTGCTTCATTATAAACTTTGAATATTTAAAGTCTAAATTGTTCTAAATATTGTTGTGTTATTTATTTTCTAGAGTCGTTCAGGATGTTTTGCTTGCCTGAGTTGCTTTGGGTTGGTAATAGCTCCATGTATTGACAGAGCATTATTTAGAGCCAGAAAATCTGATTATAAACTTGGAGGCTCGTGCAAATTCTGCACTTACTGAATGTTAACAAAAGCCTTGATGGCTCACACACACTATTACTTATGGTGGATTTGAGACATCTAATTGTGCAAGTCTGTATTCATGTGTAGATAGCGCTTAAGACACTTTGACATGCATTATTCTAGTGTCTAGTGTTTTGTGTCTTGAGTGTTTCAGGGTTGCAAATGAATGCTAAAATGTTGATGTGATGCCACTATGGTATTTATCCATCTAATTCATGCATTGAAATATTCACACTTAGGCCTATATGTAACAATGTAGCTGCAAAAGATTAAAACGTGAAAACATTGTCTCAGTGAGGTTATGACATTAACTCTGGACAATTTGCATTACTCCTAATAAATGCAATAATAATTGTACTCACTCAATTCTTGTTTTACACCTAGGTGCTGGACATAAATCCTTATTAAAGCAGATATACAGTATGTTATCATTCCCTGTTAGAGTTATAGAGTAAATTGTTGGTTTAATTTACCCAGTTCTTTCAGTCCCAGCGGCCCAACTCTGACTAATTTAGCCCAGGGGCCCCTGTAACTCCATCAGGGAAATGTTTTCTGCTTCCTGTATTAATGCAACGTGTGCTACTTTACAAGGAGAAAACTATTCCCAAAGCCTCTCTGTCTGGTCTGTTTGGGGACATTAATACTGTTAATTATGAATAATGATAATAAGTAGCCTAAACTTTGTTTACCTTTTATCACTTTATGTGCTATTCCAGTCTGCACATCTTTATTTATTATTTAGGCTCCAACAGTGATGTCAGATTAAAGTGAGCGTTAATATTGTCTAATTTTGTCATATTACACATTTCCCAAAATGGAGAAAATGGGCCTAATTGGTAATCGTGTTGTACTAAAGATTCTGTGTTAAAAGGTAAACAGTATCATCTGTGGTAAAAGGTGGATGAACCAGAAAAGGTTTTTTGTTTTTTTGTTTTTTTGACTAGCCTTTCTCTCATGAGTCTCATGAGATTCCACAGCTGTTAAACAAAAGTCAGCCATATTAAAACCAAAAAGATTGAGAGAAAATGACCTTTTGTTTTATGGAGCTATGTGGCAATTCTTTCAGAAGGTATTTTATTCTCTAGAATTTTATAGAGGTATTCACGCTACTATATATATATATATATATATATATTATTTCAAATGTATATTAAAACTAAATTTTTTTGGCTTTTGTCCTCTATCAAAAAGGCAAATGAACCTGCGCTATAAAATAAGTTAAAAAAGTTTAATTTCATTTCATTTAAAATAAATGCAATAATAATAATAATAATTGTGAAAAAATATATTATCAACTCCTCTTTATCTATTGACTATTAAAATACTTTTCTTGGGGTAGCTGTAAAATTCAGTGCCAATGCTCATAACTGACAGTAACTTTGAACATGTTTAATATAGGCAGGCCAAAAATAAATCACAACCCAAATTGTCTGATCTACACTATTGTTTCCTATTGATTTCATGACTAATAACCTTTTTGAGTGCTTTAGCAGGTCAAAGGTAACCAAAAGATCAGTGGACACAGGTATTCTTCCAATTTTATAACCATGTCCTACATTTTTCTCTATTTCCTGTATACAGTGGCCCCAAAAAGGACATTTCATCCACACTTAAAATAACAAAATATCAAACCAAATAGCATTTATAAAATAAAAATAAAAACTTAGCACAAGCACAATAGATATAAAACAATAGGTATCCTGTTTAAAGTGAAGGCAAAAGGTATATGGACACTTTTTGATTGTCAAACGTTAATGAAGCATGTCCATACTTGGAGTGACTTCATACTGTACATCCACTTAAAATCACCTAGTAATTGTAAACAAATGGCTGTGAATAGTGAGGTTAGCTCTAAAAAAAAAAAAAAAAAAAAAAGTTTTAGCATAATTTTTTTGTATATGGTATCTGTAGCACACCTTTTGAGTTTTCAATACATAGTGACAGTGAATAAGTGCACAAGTGGCCAATTTTATATACAGCTTATGTCATGGTTTGGCATGAATCTGTATCTTTTTTGCTACTTCTCAACGACGAATTCCACTTTTTTGGCTAATGTTTTCTATGTCTTGCTGCCAGAGCTGTAGACCAGAGCGCCTTTCCTGTCGTAACATGATCGTTAATGAAGTGTCAACATAAAGCAGCCTGGTCTGACCTTTGGAAAGGAATTTAATTTGCCTTCTTCTGGCATGTTTGACTCCATGTAGAACAGTCTTGAATGTCCATGCCTGAGGATGCACTGAGGAGAGAAGTGCTTATTGGATTAGTGCGCAGTGGCCTTTCATGAACTCATAAATAATGCCGAGCATGACTGATGACACAGACTGAGCAGAGTAGGCTAATAGCCACGTAGGTGGAGAAGTAAACAAAGTCTCATTCCGTGGTCATTCTCTCTCTGTCTATCCATTTATATCTTTCTATCTATCTTTGTTTTGTTTTGTTTTTTGTTTTGTTTACTGAGATAATAAAAAATTTTCATTTGGCAGAAGTAATATTTAATATGAAAAATTAATTGCAGTTTCCAGTGTTAAAGATATTTTGAAAATGTAGCTTGAGCTACAAGCTATTCACAATTTTAAGTAGTTCAACTACTGCAGTCAAGCAACATTTTTGAAAAAGTAGTTAACTACACGTCTGCTAAATGACTAAATGTAAATTTACATGTATACTACAGCTCCTAAGCTAACTACACAAAAAGTAGTTTGGTACACTTCTGCTAAATGACTAAATAAATGTAAACAAATGTACATCACAAGCTACTTAGCTAACTATACAAAAAAGCATTTAGCTACACATCTGCTAAATGACTAAATGTAAACAGAAATGTACACTACAAGCTGCTAAGCTAACGACACAAAACTAAGCTACCTTATTAGCACATGTACAGTACATCACCCAGACGTCTATTGGATGTGTGTGTTTACATCTGGAAGACATATTTTTTTATGTCTATAAGAAATGTCAATACGTATCGGATGTCAATAAGACATTCAACAAATGTCTTCTGGGTGATGTATGTGTGCTAACAGGGTATTTACATTAGAGGTCTGCACGAGCCTTAAAATGAAATCCGACCCACACCCGAGACTGTGTGTCCCGACCCTACCCAGCCCGAAGGATGCCATCAGATTATAAGCCCGAACCTGACCCGAACCCAAAATCGCTCACTATCTTTATAATTTATTATCCTAGCAAGTACTGTTGCAATAGGCTATATTTTATGTAAGCATATAGCCAACATTCGTAACAGTATTGAAACAGTAAACATACAGTTTTAACGATGCACGGCAGCCCCTCATACACTAGAGCAGAACGGAAAAAAAGCATTGACTTACCGTTTATGCGCTGAAACTTTTGTTTGGTGCAGAACAATCTGGAATAATATGAAACAATGCAAAAGTCCCCTCTTTACAGTCTGATCCTGTTCAGAGCGTTGAATCTTTGTGACATCTGCGCTAAAAACAATCTAGACGCAGTTCAAAGAATGAAACAGAGCGCAGGTGTCTCGACATGCGATTTTGAAAATTTGAAGTTCTTTTTAACTTGACACAGTGTTTAAACAGTGCCGGTCCTGCGCGAGATGCTGAAGAAACAGCGAGACATGGCGCAACAGTCAAAGACATTCATCCAGCATGTGTTTACATAGGAAACCAATGGGAAAACAGAACAGACACGTGCAAAACCACATTTGGTGTGAACAGCCCCTAACTCATGACCTGAACCCAGCCCGAAACCCGTCGGGTGCTCGGGTCCCATCAGGCCCAGGTCGGGTTGCTAAACGACTAAATGTAAGTGTTACTACACTTAAGCTACTAATAAAAAAAATAGCAAAATAAAATGAAGCTAGGAGAAGGGAAGCTATTACCACCCAAAAATAAAAAAATCCTGTCAGTGGCTACGTTTACATGCACCCTCATAATGCGATTAAGGCAATACTGTGATTAAACTGTAGCTTATGTAAACAGAATACTGCGATTATGATATTGTGATATTATGCTTATAATCAGAGTAATGATAATTGCAGTAAGATATGTGGATGTGGAGTACTCCTATTTTAATCGCTTTATACTTGCATGTAAACGCTTTAATTGAATTTCTTCCACTCTGACCAAAGTGCATCTGCACCAGTGCTGCAGACGGATCATGTTCCACTCAAGCACAGTTTTGAAAACATTGCGAAATAGAAAAAGCTGCACTTACTTTTCTGCTTCATGTAAAACGGCAGTTCCGTGAACAAATGCTCCGCCATCTACAGCCCCACGGAAAATGAAAACATATTTTCCCGAGTTGTGAAAGTCCGGTTGCAGTCTGAATGGAATGTTGGGGAGATAAAAAGACCATGTGCCGCAAAATAATGGAAAGGAAGCACGTCATTGAAATTAGTTTGTGCTCGTGGGCGAAACACAACAACATCCATCGTGTGTATTCCGATTCACACACAAATGACTCTTATGAACCGATTCATTTTAGTGAATCAAAACAGACCAGTGTATTTGAAAATGACATCTAGTGTAGTTGAAAATGACTCTTAAGGCCCAGGCATACCTCGATTTTGTGCGTTGCGGATCGCCTTGCGCCTGGCCAACCGTGTTGCCTTTGTGAGTATACTTTTCTGACCACGAACGAATAGGAACGCGTTCAACACATACGCACTACAACTACTCTGTGACACTCTTTTAGAACAGTTAATGGCCAGCACATGCGTGGACGACATGCACTGACGAGGACCACGTGCGTGAGTCAAGAAAATCTACGCCACGCTGTCAAGCTGCACGGCTGTGCACACCCAAAGTATACTTTGGCCTTTATGAAGTGGTTCTTTTAATAAATCGTTCAAAAAGACTCTTGACTAATTTTCCTTATGCCAGGCTGTATTTAAAAAGACATATTTGCAACAAGTTGTTTTTTGTAATAAATATTCATTTATAAAAAAATCATTAAAGCATCACATTTCTTAGCCAATAATTAGAGTAATTGCAAGTAGCATGTAAACGGGATTGAAGTGGTTGGCCCAAATCATGTAAACTCCTTAGCCGTAGCCATTGTTTATTCATGCTGTATCATGAAAGATATGTTATATTTGTGTTTAAAAAAAAGATGCAATAATAGCAAATAGTGACTGAAGCTGACATGCTTAATAACTGAGCTGACATGCTTAAATAAATTCATACAAGAACAAGAAGGTTGAGGGTGTGTAAATGATGACAGAACTTCTGTGAATTATCCCTTTTACTGTAATGGGCAGGTCATGGTTACAGCTCTGTTTACTCTGTGTCAAAGGGTTGGCTGATGAATGCATTGGCCCAGTTTCTCCTGCTGATTTCAATCATAGGACTCAGTGTGCATTAATAAAACATCTTGTATGTACATCTCTGCAGTGAATGGCACATTTGTGTGGTTTGAAATGTGGTGTTATATCAGGTGAATAATGTTCTCCTCTGTTCTCTTGCCAAAAGCCTCCCTGGAGCCACACCGAGGACCAGTGAGCCAGCCAGTCACTCGAGCGGTGCCTCGGGGAGCTCCAGCGAATCAGAGAGCAGCTCTGAATCTGACTCGGACAGCGAGAGCAGCTCCAGTGACAGTGAGTGCAATCGGGCGTCCCGTGCCGCCACACCAGAGGTATTGAACATTTTTTCTGTCTAACCTCTTAATTCGTCACAACACACCTTCTTTAGACTGATCTATGACCTGTCATTCCCAGTCACACATTGCTCTTTTTATTTATTGTCTGAATTTTTTGGGGTCTTAATCAAATTTCACCCCAAAATAAATGAAAAAAAAGGATTTTGACAATATAACACATTTCCTCCTGGTTCTTATATAAATAAGATATATCATTTAAATTGCAAAGTATTTTACTGTACATCATGGTAGTTTTTGAACATTGTTCAATTCATTGTACATTCATCAATTTCTGAATGTTTTCTTAAAACTTATAGCACTGTTTTCATAATTTTTATCATTGTTCTGTTGTTTTTATTTTTTCTATTGCTTGTAATTTAATTATTTGTTCTTTATAACTGACTGTTTATTTGTCTTGAATAATTACTTGAGAACTTGAAACAATGTTTACTTTGTTGCGATATCAAATTGGCATTGAGAATCATCAAATTGCTTTCATATGTAATGGTCTTTATAAGTGAAGTATACCCAAATTATTTGGAGTCAAATCAAATGGAATCGGACCGAATCCAGGGCTTGTACACCGGAATCAAATTGATTTGGGAAATCTATATCGATACTCAACCCTAAGAATACTGTCAATTACAATAAATAAATAAATAAAAATCTCGAAACATCTGAGCACATTACTGTAATAATGGGAAAATGTGATTAATTCTCATGACAATAATGTCACAATGCAAAACATCTCAATGGTCCTACAAAAAGGCTTCATTTTCTTAACGTAAAATATAATTTCTTATCTATTTGATTTTGGAATGAAATATGTCCTGGACATATTCTTGACAGGTACAAATCTTTCCAGCTCTCTTACTTGGTGTTCTTTACAGTTCTGTGTTGTTTTGCTCACCTTCTTAACTGTCAGCCTTGAAGTTCAATGAATAGCAGCTTATGCAATTATTTCTCTAAGATGATTGATAATTTTGGACCCCTTAACCAGAGATTTCAAAAGAACATAGATGAATGTGAATAAGTCTCCTTGAGCTAAAAGGAAACGGAGACTAAGGCAGCATTCCCCCTCCCAAGTTTGTCTCAGCATAGGTTTGGGGGCCTGGGTTTTTTAAAGGATCTCCTCAAAGGATTAATTGGCAGCTTTAAAGTTGTCCTGCAGCACCCTGCCCTGGGCTCCCTAAAAGTATTACACATGAGTAAACATCTCTCGGTTCTCATCGCCCCTTCTGCGTGTATAGCTTTGCTCTCTGCCAGCGATGGCCAATGGGAATCCATATCTTAGCACTGCAAATGGTCTAGTCTACGGAGAGATGTTTCATTCTCTTTTCAACGGCAGTGCTCAGACCTGATGCTTCAGTGGCGAAACATTGGGCGGCCCGTCAATTTCAACACTCAATTGTTAATTTATCATCTCTGCTGGTACTTTCTATATATAATTTAGTAGTTTATGTTGGCATAAATGACAGAGTGAGTGTGGTTTTGAATGTGAACTAGAGTACAAGATTACCTTTTGTCTCCAAACATACCATCAGGTCTGATTTGAAAGTGCACTGAATTAAATTTTCTACACTGTGATTTTAATGGTTAATATGGATGTCCACTCATTTCCATGGCTTCCTGTTCTGAATGATTTGCTATCATTTAGGAGATCATTCTAGACTGCGTTTATGGTTTGCCATGAAAGATAGGCCTACGTGTATCTGGAAACATAATGGTAGAAAACAAACAGCGTGAGATAATAAGGCTGATGAAAACATTGCCGCCGCAGTAAGAGTTGTGAGCAGTCATCAGGACAATACACAGTGCATTTCCTCTGTTATTCACAAGTTTTATGACTTCCTCTCTTAATGGCCTTTTCATCATTGTGCCAGCTCATTGGTCTATGAAAGTCATATGACTGAATCATCGTGCTTCTCATGAATCAACACAGGCGACAGATGATAGCTGTGCTGATATGCATCATTAGAAATTTGGGTTCCATCATATTTTAGACATGTATTCGTTTACTTTTTATAGCCCTACATGACTCAATGCAGTTAAAATGTAAAATGTTCTTACCAACCACTTACAAGTGGTTTCAAATATTGATAGACCAATATATAGCTAGGCCGATTAATCAACTGATTATTGTATATTTTTATTTGTTACCTTCCCCTTGATTTAGTTCCAAACTCTACAAACAGCCTTGTCAATGTCTCATAAATGATTTATGTTTACAATTTCCTTTCAGTGAATTTTGAGTACATTTTTTAAATTATATTGTATATAATTGTGTAAATATGTGTTTATTTCAGCAATTTTGTGTACATCTCAATTGCTGTCATTAAACTGTATTATGTATATATAAGCATTATATTGACAATCGACCACCCTTGTCTCCAGATTTCGGTTTTGGCATCAGTCATTGAAAAATCAATAGTGGTAAAATACTAGTTACCAAAACTACTGTAGATAGTATGCAAAAAAGAATTCCCAGTAACACTGTACAATAAAGTTGTACTGTATGTGTTAACAGAGACTTGCTACTGCTAGAGCATACACAGACATACTGAGTTAAGCATGTGGACAAATAGAAAAACACAAGACATGATGCATCAAGCATGTATGACATGCTGCTGCACAATTAGACATAAACACAAACCCCCAAAAATGCAGGGAAGCTGCTGCTGCTCCAAAAAGCCATATGCACCAAATGCTAGCAAGGTGTGCTTTGGCTTGCTTAGCTGAATGACATAATGCTAATGAACTAAAACCATATGTGTGTCTGGGCCTGCTTGGCCAAATGTCTTAAATGGCTAGTTACCTGACTCATAATGTGTATCTGGACCAGGAAAGCCCAGAGTTTATATAACTAGTGACTTAGCCTAGCTATGTGTGGATGTATTTACACTAATGATCTAAGACAGCAATGTGTGCCAGTGCCTAATTTTGCTATTGATAAAGGTGTGCTTTTATGTGTCATGGCCAAAAGCAGACCTTACCTTGCAAGCTGCTAAAAGAAATAGTCCCAGCAACAACCTGAGCAAATAGCATTTTCAGAAAAAGTTGACTGGCTACCCGATTACACGTCAAAGGACTTATCAGCTTAAAGCATGTGTGCAGATTGGCTTGACATATCACATGTGAGCTAGCTGACTGGCTAACAGATAACAAGTTCAAAGAACCTATCAGCTTGTGCCATTCAGCATTTCATGTCTGAACTTAGTCATTTAACGCAATAGTTAACATGACCTAACAATAAATAATAGTGTCTGTACACAGCCTAGTTTTTCTAGGCACAATGACAGTCCGCGTCTTTGCACGGCGGCGGCACATGCACTGTACCAAAAGAGTCCGCACATTCTGTCCTCATGACAGAATTTCTGTCACGCACACTGTGCACTACACGGCACACAGATAAACGAAGTATACCTTAGCCTCAAGGGTTGTATAATGGCACAATACAACTCAACCAACATTTTTTTTTCTTTCACCAGCCTGAACCTCCATCAACAAACAAGTGGCAACTAGATAAGTGGCTAAACAAAGTTAATCCCCACAATAAAGTGCTAATTAACACCCAGTCTGACAGTCATGGGCTTAACACCATTCAACCGGATGAAAGCCAAGCCTCTGAGAACCAGAGCTCCAGCAAGAGCAAGCCCAGCACAGCACTGGCACCAGCAGACCCCAAGGACCGAGCTTTACTCAGTCCCATCCGTGAGAAAGCCAAACCCAAGACTGGTCAGAAAGCACCTGACAGCAAAAGCACCAAGGTGAAATCACCAGCCTCAGTGGAGCTAGCACCACCCAGGAGAAACACTGGCAAGAAACAGCCCAAAAAGGTGGAGCAGTCTTCAAGCAGTGAGGAGCACAACTGGCCCAGACCAGGAAACTTAAGTTCAACTCCAAAGGAGAAAGAGCCTCCACCTTTAGAACCGCCCAAACCTAGAGGCAAGGGCCCTGTTGTCAAGACGGCTCCAAGAAAAGAACCTCGAACCACCACAACAAATGCTGCACCAACCAATACCACACCAGTTCCAGATAAGAAGAAGCACAGAGGACCCAACAAGATCATCCCCAAGTCGAAGGAATTCATAGAGACTGAGTCGTCTTCATCCGAGTGTCACTCGGACTCTGAAGAGCTCTCCAAGGTCCAGCTTCCTTGCCCTGGTCCTAACACCCTTAGCTTGAAATCCAAGGATTGCAACAGCAATATCCTGAGCATTAGTAGCCTTACCAGCACAAGCAGCACCTCCATTCCTGATCCAGGTGCATCAGATCTCCTGGAAGAATCTGTATTTTCCCCAATCCCCATTGTACAGAATGAACTTTTGTCACCACTTAGAGACTTTGAGGACATCAAGTCACTTTGGGTTAAGATTGAACTCAGTTTCCTGTCACGGATCCCGGGGCAAGACCCGCCTGATCCTCCTCCGACCAAGGCTGAGTGTCGTGAGGTCAGCGTCAAGCACAGGCGGCAACAGTCACCTGCCTCCATCCCTGCAGAGAAAAACCCAAATAAATCAAAGAGGAAACACAAGGCAAGTTTTCGGTGTTTTCACCCATGTTTCATGCTCTGTAATTATGAATTCAGGTGCTGCAATAGCAAAATTATCACATTATTATTATTGTAAGTAAGTAGCAATTTAGCAAGTGCTTACAGTACATGTATTTCAGGAGCAGTTACCTTGGAGTAACTTGAGGTTAAGTGCCTTGCTCTTGGGCAAAACTGTGATAGTTCATGGACTGCACCTTGTAGGGGATAAACCTACAATTAATTACTAGCCCAGATCTTAAACGACTGTACTATACTTCCCAACATTATTATCTGGATTATAGTAAGTCATATATCACGACCAATGTCATGTTCAAATCATGGAATGTTCATTATTCGCCCTGTTACCTCCAATATGGCTTTTATCATTAATTTGTAGATGTAAATCTAATTTCTATACACAACAATTCTGTATATTTTATTCTATAGAATCTATAAAATTATCATTTCTATAAAACTGATTACCACCTTACAGAAAAATGAAAATTCTCATAAAGTCATTATATACAGTACTTATTTCGCCTAACCTAATTTCGCTTCAAACTTGTATGACTTTCCTTCTTCCGTGGAACATGTTTGAAAATATCTTCACATGGTTTATCCGCCATAATGTAAGTAAAAAGTGTTTCCAGACTGTCAAGCTTGGACAAAATTGACAAAAAAACATCATAAACCCACCTTAAAAGTAATCTGTGCGATGAACAGAACAAAATTTAAGTCGTTATCCACTCTCAAATCAAATCATTTAAATAAAGTGTTTGAATCAAATATGATGGCTACATTAATAACATAAAACCTCATTGGTTCTCATCACGTCTTGTGAACAAACGTGCAACATGACATTCTTCCTTTAAAGACAAAACACGATGTACTTATTTGTCATTTAGCTAAGGCTTGTATCTAAATCAACATACAGTACACTTAAGGTTAAGTGACATGTTTAAGAACACAATGGTGACAACTCATGGATCACTGCTTGCAGTGCTTGACCCTACAAACTTTTAGTTACCAGCCCAGATATTTAACCTCTACTTGGTTACCCAGACATCAATTAACAGCCATTAGTCTGAATGTGTTCTTGAATGTGTTTATGTGTACAGTTGTGCCCTTGGGCTAGACAGTAAAAAATGCACTTGAGGGTTGCAATGTGATACGAGTGCTATCCTGTTTCGACCACATGTTCAAGGTCTGGTTTTCAAGATACAGATTCAGTGTAGTCCTGGAGTCCCTGGACTATAAAGGATGCCAGGTGGATTAATTGTTGAGACTTGCAAGTTTCAACATTGGTCTTCATCCGGCCAAGCTTAATGACATGTTAAATTGTATATTGTGGTAATTAACTTCATTCCCTCTGCAGTCTGAGCACTGTGAAGTTATGAGTGGAGGCAAGAAGCTTCGGATGGACAAAGATACA
This sequence comes from Myxocyprinus asiaticus, assembly GCF_019703515.2. Classification (NCBI taxonomy): domain Eukaryota; kingdom Metazoa; phylum Chordata; class Actinopteri; order Cypriniformes; family Catostomidae; genus Myxocyprinus; species Myxocyprinus asiaticus. Next base: position 10,057,304 of record NC_059365.1, read on the forward strand.
CTGTTACTTCCTCCTTGTATCTCACCCATACACAACCACAAGGTCTCCAGCACAAAAGAGTGAGTATTTTATACTGACTCATGGCATGTTGCTTACATTATCACACTGTATTATTTCCATAATTAATTAAAATGGGTCACAAAACGGTCTAACTGACTCATTAGCAAATCAGTCAGTATCAAAATTATGTATCCAGTAATCACAAATGCCTGAAAAGGTCATGAAAAAGCCATGGAAATTCATTGTTCAAAAAAGGTGAGAACTTGTCAGCTGGTCAGGCTGAGAGACCAGCTAGACCAGCCTAAACCAGCCTCGGATGAACACATTGAATTTGTTTTTTACTGTAATTTACCATATGTCTCACCACTAACTCCACTGAAATACTGCTTATAAAGAACCTGCAGTGTTTTGCTTTTCTTTAACATATGCTACCAGTGTCCCCTGACGTTTTCGCCACATGTGTGCAACAGCACTCCGCACAGAGATTTGCCAACTCAGCTTAGCAGCTTGCTCTGTGTTATGTCCTCAGAGAGAATGCTGGGATACGCAGAGGGAGCAGCAGGTCACCCTCCGAGCTAGTCTCGAGCTGTCTGTCTGCTATGTCCCACCACATTAAAGTAATTTAACACTGACACCAGCACAAAGGCAACCACTAATTTTAGATATTCAATTAGTGTCAGGGCAGGCTAGAACCTGTCAAAGACACACACGTGACAGAGGTCGGTCGCTCGCCCACCGCACTGCGACACGAGTAGCAGCAGAGAATCTTGACAATATGGACAGCAGCGTTATGCTAAAATATCAGACACCACTAAGGTCTATTACTGGAAGTGTTTAGCACCCCGGGCTATTTAGTGTTATCACCTGCTCTGTGTGTTTTAAATCAGCTCATTTCAGACAACCCTAAAGCTCACACCCTGCATTGACATTTTTAATTGAATTAGAAAAGCAAAGAAGACTTTTATTTAGTGTTGTTAACTGATGAGACTCATGTTTTATAGCGTATTTTCAGCCCAATAAACCAAGGCAAAATAATGCTGCTGTCTCAGCTGGATTTATTTTCATGGTTTCTTTATTTAGCTCTTAGACAAAGTTGAGACATGTAAGCACTTCACAAAGTAACTGGTTCAATCCAAGTTGTGCACATACCACCTCCTCTTCAATTTCCAGTCATGCATTTTCTTTTGTCTTTCCTATATTGCTCTAGAAAAAGGAACAATAGGAACTAAACCATTTGATTTGTCTAAAATGCCCAACTGACCCAAAATTAACTTTAAAAAATAATTAATTGGATTGTGCTGGTCACACTGTATGTTTGTTGTTGCGTTATAACTCTGAATAGAATATTTTAGTAGATTGTTCTGTCTGAAACAGTGGAAGAATACCAAACGTTCTGAAAATCAATCAGTTCCAGTATTGTTTTTTTATAAAGGAATCAGCTCAAATGACTTTTTGCTAAAGCGGTCTAAATTAACGTGTTAACACGTGATTAATTAAATATGATTAATGCAAACACCAGCGAAGGAGTACTGCATGTTTACATAGAAGAACAATGGAACTGGACAAAAACAAATAGACTAGGATTGACTTTGTCCAATTTTAAGTTTCTTGACGTTTCTTCAAATGGTTCATTCTTGTATTCCTTGATGCTGTTTTGACATTTGAACAGTGTTCAATTGCATTGTCTTTTCTTTGTTTAAGTGCTCTTTGATCAACAGGAGAAGACTCGTTGGCCAGCACTGGAGAGGTTTGAAGTGTCCTTCAGGTGCTCAGACAGGGACCTTTAACATTTTTTTCTGCTTTTTCTGCCAAGTTCATTGAAGAAGCAGCCTTTCAAGAGGAAGGATAAGCTGTTACCGCCTCTACTGTCGCCACTGTCAGATGAGCCGGTGGGCCGCCAAAGAAGGAGCAGTGAATGCAGCTCTATCAGTCAGGAGGGAAGCACCTCCACCTGCCCCAGCACACTGCCCTCCACCCGAACAATACCTGCCTCCACCTCTTCATCATCCTCATCACACAAGCACCGTAAAGGAGAGAACAAATCCTTGTCCCATTCCAAGACCAGCATTGTGAGTTTTTAATTCATGCTATGGGATGGGATGTGATGGGATTGGATTGGATTGGATGGATGGATAGATGGATTTTTTCTTTTTCTTTTTACTCTTAGATGTAATTGGATACCCCCCTTTTTTGCCATTCACACTATAAAATATGTGAAAAAATCCCATAGACTTACACTAAAGGAGGGGCAAGCAACACCATTGCAACCAAATAGCAACGTGCTTAAAACCAATCAGAACACCTTAGCAGCCTTATAGAAACTCCCTAGCAACCACCCACAAAGCGAGCAAGTGTTGAAAGGGGAAGCACCGCTCAGTTAACAGATGCTCAGTTAGTATCACTTAATGTTGCGAATTTGAATTTGAGGTTTGAATTCTGGAATATTAATCCTAAAAATCAAGGTCTTGTTTAAAACATTGTATTGCAGAATTGAAATAGTTTACTTTCACTGTGGATTATTGTTTTTCTTGCTTGAGGCTTTAACCACATTTCCTGTGTTTTTGCAAAAAATGAATGACCTTCTTGGAAGGATTTCAAAATCCTTGAAGACAATAAAATGGCTCCCATGTGTCAATCGTCCAAAATCAATCCAACTAAATTGCGCTAGAAATTAAAACACTGGGTAAATGCAAAATAAGTGGAGAATGAATGGATCATTTCTGTATTATTCGAGCTGGTAAAAGGTAAATATCATTGCAATGTACCTTTCTTGTTCCAGGAGGAAGACAGTCACAGTAAGTCATCAGGTGGTTTCCATGGCAATGGTCAATCGGACCCAGACCACTGGTCAAACACTTCCACATTGTCTATGGAGCACATGGAACCCAGGAGACCTAAACTCACATTTAATAACACGTATGTAACAGCCATGTAATTACTGTATGTGCAACAGTAGGTAATAATCAGCGTATGTACTTAGATTGTATAGTATTGCAAGTGACATGGAGTGTATATGTTTAAATTATTTTGCAGCTATACATATTTTAGTTTAATGTTTACGTACAATGCAATGTACATGAAGAATACATTTAACATGGACATCGAAGTGCATCAGGTTAACTCTATGTTACCCTTAATTGCACACTTTATATCCTCACAGTGTTCACAATGCAGATTACTACATGCAAGAAGCCAAGAAGCTAAAGCACAAGGCAGATGCATTGGTAAGCCTCAAGATATGTACATAATAAATGAACCTGCACAAAACATTATCTTATACATAGAAACATAAATAGAGAGAAATAAAACAAACAGTAAGATAATGCTGCAATTAGTAATATATAAAAAAATCAAGGAAAATAATTAACATAAATATATAGTTTACTGATCTGCATATACAGTCCAGGGTTCCCACAGTCATGGAAAACCTTGAAATATCAAGTGATTTAAAATTATGATTTAGAGGCCTAACAATGTAGTGGAAATCTTTATAGTAAATATAGATTTTTCTAGTTATGCTCAGCTGTAAAATATTTCATTGGCTAGAAATTGCCATTTGTGAGTGAAATCTCTATAAATGATTGTTTTTCTATAAATCAAAATCCTAATCTAATAATCACAAGCAACTGTAAAAATCATTAAAAAGTCATGGGAAAAATTATGGAAATTCATTGGTCAAAAGGAGTGGGAACACTATATATAATAATCTTCATCATCATCATCATAATCATATATTTGTTTCTAGTTTTGACTAACTCTAAAATATCTTATTGACTATAAAGTAATCTTTGTGAGTGAAATCTTCATAAAATGATTTTATCAGTAATCACAAACAACTGGAAACTCTTGCAAATTCATTGGTCAAAATTTGTGGACACACTAAAAAATTTGGAATGCAAATGTGAGCACTGTTTGTGATGTTGTTGAGATGTCTTCTGAAACTCTAGAGGAGAAACGTGAGAATACTGGAGTCACTTTTTTAGGAGAAACATCTGAGATATGGGAGACATTTGCAAATCATCCATTTGCTTCCATCTACTCTCACTGCTGTCTAAGAGAAATAACAGAGATATTAAAGAAACATCTTTTGTGATTCTTCTTTCTTATGGGAAGTTAGCACTCAGCAAGAGTAGATGAAAAATGTCTGTCTTACTGCTCTTAACTATATGGACACATAACCCCATGCGCTACAGAGAACCATTAGCAAGCTGAGAAAAAGCTCTCTCCACTGACCTTTTATAATTGAAGACTTTCCAATCTAGCTGAGAAAGAGCCCTTGTGTCTGCCCTTAGCATCCATAAAGCCGAAGCTTTGTCAGAGATTTACAAAACAGATTCCGGCCACCTAATAATTGGATCCAGACAATTATCTCTGGAGACATTGTCCATTTTCGCAAGTTACATACCCTCTGTCATAAATCGGTATGACGATGTATTGGCGTAGTCATGAATACAAAGTAAAGTGAATTGATTGCCACAGTTACAAGAGTGTAGTGGCAGGCATGTAATGAATCCCGGGCATCCGCTCAGCTTGTATGGACTCGGCTCTGGAGGTGCCGCGAGAGGCAAATGGTCAGTAAATCTATTTTACACTCATATGGAGATGAGATATGCACTTATTGTTTGTGCTTGTCTGAGTGGGAGGCAGTCAGGTTTTTGGGGATAGGCGTAATGTTGTTTAGTACTATTGATTGGTTTGTTTTTGAGAAATGAGATATGAGAGTTAAAGTTAGCCTTTTATGAGGCTGTGCCAATAAGTCAGGATGAAAAGTGTAAGGCTATTAAGAACAAACAAACCCTCATACTTCTTTACCACACAAAATAAACTGTCCCGATTTATAACCATATCATAAAGTTGGAAATACAGTTGGCCAAAAATTATTTGGACACTTAAGCTACACTTAAAAATGTATGAATTTCACTGCAGTAGATAACAAAACATCAAACTACCGTAAGTGGCATCTGCAAACAGATTATACTGGACCAAATTATGCTTTTTAGTGGATGTACAGAAAGTGTTCAAATAGTCTTCATTTTTGTCTTCATACAGTAGATGTCAGTTCTGTGGCCATCAATTTGCATGTTGTAGTGCTTACATAGAAACCCTACACTGTTTGACTCACAAACCTTCATAAAAGCTCAGGGCTGAGAATAACCTCTGTTTTTTTTTTTGTGTGTGTGTGTGTGTGTTTTTTCCTGCAAAGTTATATCTTTTTTACATATGAATTTATGAGCTTTTTAGCTGTGAAGCTTTGAAAATTAAATTGCATCTGTTTTATTAGCATAATTCTCTCAGCTTCCAATGCCATTTTGTTACCTCCATTGCTGCTCAGATGGACAAGTTCGGCAAAGCTGTGAATTATGCCGACGGCGCACTCTCGTTCATTGAGTGCGGCAACGCCATGGAACGAGACCCATTAGAGGCCAAGTCACCCTACACAATGTACTCAGAAACTGTAGAGCTCATCAGGTGAGTATCCCTCCCTCATGGAGGATCATTGTTTGTTTCATAATTGAAATGCAAAAGATGATTGTCATTAGTGCATCTACTGAGCAGTTCTGACAAGGAACAGACGTTGTTTTATTGATGTCAGACGCCATGAAAACAAATGGGCCTCGAAACTCATCTTTGTTTTTTAAACTCTGCCTTTGCTGCTTGGAGTATGGTGTCAAAGTGAATGTTGGTAGTCACACACATACTTGCCTGAGGTTACTTAGGTCACTTCCACACTAATACGTTTTTCCATGAAAATGCATTGATTTTGTTCATTGTATAGTTTTGTTAATTCATTTTTGCAAATTAACCAACAGAAAACTACTGACTTGGACTATTAGAATTGTGATAACATAAGAATGTTATCACTGAATCTAAATCATCAAGACCATTACTGTCTAACTTGTGTACTTTGGTCAATTAAGGTACGCGATGAGATTAAAGAACTTCTCCAGTCATTCCGCCACAATAGCAGAGAAGAAACTCGCTGTACTGTGGTAAGTTTTCCCAAACAGTTGCCTCATCCCTCCATATTTGTTAATGTGGAATTCATAAGAGGTATAATATATGGATCCAAAACAGTTCATTGTTAAGAGGCATTCACACTGACAGTAATATGCAGCAACAAAGCAATCTCAAGTCATTCATTTTCAATGAGAGTTGGCAATTTGAGCTACAGCGACCGAAGTTATGTCAGATTTACCGACACTTCTAAACGTCATGTAAAAAAACAAATTGTGGTTGGTCACTTGTTGCTCAGACAACCTTTTCCAGTCTAAGGCCAGAAACATACTTTACGCAATGAAAGTACGATGCATTGTGTCAACGCACGGTCCGGTTGCACAGTCTTAACCTGCGTTCTTGCGGTACTGTTGCGGTAACAAACCTGAGTACTCGAAGGGGGCGACAGAGTTACCATAAATAGTCAAAGTCAAAAGTCTGTACCATTACACTTGATGTGTTACTATTCAGGTGAATTGCTATGAATACACTCACTGGGCACTTTATTAGGAACACTGTGGTCCTAATAAAGTGCCAGACATGGTCTTCTTCTGTTGCAGCCCATCCACCTCAAGGTTCAATGTGTTGTGCATTCTGAGATGCTATTCTGCTCACTACAATTGTACAGAGGGGTTATCTGAGTTACCATAGTCTTTCTGTCAGCTCAAACCAGTCTGGCCATTCTCCGTTGACCTCTCTCATCAACAAGGCGTTTCCGTCTGCAGAACTGCCGCTCACTGGATGTTTTTTGTTTTTGGCACCATTCTGAGTAAACTCTAGAGACTGTTGTGTGTGAAAATCCCAGGAGATCAGCAGTTACAGGAATACTCAAACCAGCCCATCTGGCACCAACAATCATGCCACGGTTGAAATCAGTGTGATTCCCCATTCTGATGGTTGATGTGAACATTAACTGAAACTCCTGACCTGTATCTACTTTTTTTATGCATTGCACTTCTGCCAGACAGTTGGCTGATTAGATAATTGCATGAATAAGTAGGTGTACAGGTGTTCCTAATAAAGTGCTCAGTGAGTGTAAATTGAGTTTAATTTACTTTCTCAGCAATATTCTCTTCAAATGGTTGCTTCGCCATGACAGTAGTTGACCCACTGTAGAAGCGAACAGTTCACACTAATGTCTACAATAGCACCCCTTATGGCAACATTGAGAATGCTACGTGTACTTGTGCTGTGTTATGAAATGCAGTCTGACACATTCTGGAACGCAACAATGCACAAAATCATGCTTGCATAGCTATAAGCATATGCGTTCATGTACTTGCACTGAGTTATGTATCGGCCTTAAGTGGTAGTTCTTAGCCATAATTATATAATTGTGAATTGCATTAAGTGTTGCCTTTAGCCATGATTTACTTAGATTACCCAACTGATGTAGTTATTTCTAAGAAATGTCGTACATATTAGGCCTATCTACAAGGGCGTCAAGGGTGATATATAAAACTTTGCAGCCATTCCCCCAAACCATCAAAATCTAAATCCAGCTCTTAGCTCTAGCAGCCAGTTAAATCTCCTCTCAGCCATCACTCGTCGACAATCATCCGTATCTCGAAGGAAGTTTTAAAACACTGCTAAAGCGCTTAATCAGCTTAGAGTGGATCATTATTCCTGTATTTCATTAAGCTATTAGAAGATAATGAAAGATTTCCACATGGTGACGATGGAAACATATTCTCGCCCAGATAAAAGCCGCCCATGCTCTGCCTGCCTGTCACGCCGCCGCCGCTTGTTTATTTTGAATGTCAAGGTTAGTTTTGCGCTTATAGCAGGATGACAGTCATCAGTGCAGATTGGAATTCAGCTGCCAGTCTATCTGGCTTGTTAATGAAAGCCGTCTAGCAGCCGGAAGGGATTTTCAAAGACTGACGCATTTATGATTTATGAACCTGGGTTGACGACATAATACTGTTTTGGTGATATCAAATGAATTTAAGAGAGCTGTAAAAAAGTGTTTACTTTCTGGCTTCAAATGTTAGGCCAGTATAACTTGGACCTCTGATGTAGGGATATGTTTCATGCCCAATTGAAGACATGTCAGCAAATGTCATAAAAGACTATGACCTGGTTTTTCATAGGGACAGACACTGTTTATATATTTGTATATATATTACCTCAGTAGTCAGGTTGCATCAGAAATGTGAGAAAGCTAGTTTTGGTTTCATGGGCGGTGCATATGTCTAAAGCATCTGGTGTCTCGCAAGCATACTGTTGAAAGGTCAATCACCCCATGATACTGGCTGCATTTTCCCCAGTGTTCATATTGATGCATACTGCTTGTTATGATTATGCTGTTGTTGTTGATCTTGTTGTTAACAATGTTTAATAGCCCCAAAAAGTATTCTGACACTTAAACCACACTTTAAATGTATGAATTGCATTGCATAGGTCACAAAACATTAAACCAGGTACAATTTCAAGTTTTTTGTGAAAGTTTAAAAGTAAAAGTTTAAAATGGTCTAACATCATTTGTTTGCAGATGCTATTTGGTTTGATATTTTGTTATCTAATGCAATGAAATTCATACTTTTTTAAGTGTAGCTTTAGTGTTCAAATACTATTTGGGGTCACTTTATAATGACCTTTGAAAACTTATGATGCTACATTAATAGTTTACATTAGGCTGTACCTTAATAGAACTATAATGACTTTTTTCTTTTATTAGCAATCGCTGTTTGTCACTTCTGTACTTGCGAATGTTCAAACTAAAGAAAGATCACGCAATGAAGTATTCACGCTCACTAATTGAGTATTTCAAGGTAAGACCACTGTCTTCATTTCTTTACATTCAGCACAAATGAGAAACAGTGATAGTCTCCGCTGATATTATCTAAATATTGACTTCATATTTGTTTGAATAGCATGTTCTCATTAATTTTGCATGTCATAATTAAATGCAATTAATTCCTTCGTTTAATGTCAAAATTAATGCAATCAATTATATGTGTACATTGTTAAATCATAAGCTCATTATGATTAATATTGTTTGAACATTTTCATGAGAAGCAGTGTATTTGCTGTTGGCAAATATGTGCTTTCTTTGTATAAATAATGATCTCCATGTTCATTTGTTTTCACCAGAATTCTGCAAAAAGTTCCCAAGCACCTTCGCCATGGGGAGCCAATGGAAAGTATGTGATTTTTCCTCTTCTCGTCCATTTATATTTATGCCTGTTTATGAAAAGATTCCCTCTTGCTTCAGAACACCCCTCTTTAAAATAATATTTCACCTAAAAATGAAAGATCTATCATCAATTTCTCACCCAAATGTTGTTCCAAACCTGTTTGACTTTCTATCTTCCATGAAACACAAGAGGTGATTTCCAAGGAACACGAGGTAGATTTTCTGGTCACTCTTCCATATAATGAAGGCGAATGAGAACTGGGGCTGTCAAGCTCCAAAATGACAAAACAGGCATCATAAACTTGGCACTTACAACTTGTGCATTGTATTCCAAGTCTACTGAAGCCATAGAGTAGTGTTGTGTGTGGAACAGACCGAAATTTGTCATTAGACACATTTATGAGAGTTCATGAGAAAGTTCATGAATCATTCACGATTTCCGATTTGTAAACAAATAATTTTTTGTTGAATCTTTCAACGAATCAGTTGATAAAAAAAAAAAAAAAAATGGTCTGAATCATTTATTCATGAATCAGACTGATCCAGTTCTGCAGTTCAACAGCCCATTGGAGGAGAAGGTTTTCAGTAAATAATGACTTAAATTTCAGTCTGTTCCTCACATAAATCTATCGTATGACTTTGAACAACTTGAAAATATAGCGATTTAGTCATGTGGACTACTTTTATGATACTTTAAAGGTGTTTTTTTGTCATTATAGTCAATCTTCATTCACTTTCATTATATGGAAAGGAGTGGCCAGGATATTCTTTAAAATTCAGCTTTTGTGTTCTATGCAAGAAAGAAAGTCACACAGGTTTGGAATGAAATAATGACAGAATTTGCATTTTGGGTGAACTATTTAATCTTTTTCAGCTGCCAAGTGGGAAATAACTAGAGTGTGAGATATGAAATCTCAGTAATGGTTACAGGACTTGACATCAATGAAAAGACATGGAGCGAAGAACTCTGGGAAAGCAAAGTCTTTTCCATGTCAGCTCCATGGCTACCTAGTGCCAATGGGGCAAGCTGGTGTGAGGCGTTGTGTTTGACTTTGACTATTTTGTATTTCACTCTATTTGCACATATTATTTAGCATTCTTTCCTGAACAGAATGGCAGAAAAAAAATTAATTAATCATGATTAGTTGCTTTAATCTATTGACAGCCCTAATATTAACTTTAAATTCTGCTTTACAGTCGTACTTTAATTCTGCTTTTAAATCATAATGATATGCTTTATGTAACAATTGCATAATAATGTTATATTATATTTAACAGAAGGCCATCTGAGTCTTGTCTTAAGTATTTCAATACCGAGTAAACCTAAAATGAAAAATAAAACAACTTGACAAAGAAAAGGTCCCCTTGCAGTACACATTCCCCTGGTTGGGAATCACTGTTTGTTGTATTTTAGCAAAGCCATGAAAAGCGCTAAGAAGATCAAATTTTTTTCCCCATTCTGATGGTTGATGTGAACATTAACTAAACCTCCTGACCCGTATCTGCATGATTTTATGCATTGCACTGCTGCCACACGATTGGCTGATTAGATAATTGCATGAATAAGTAGGTGTACAGGTGTTCTTAATAAAGTGCTCAGTCACTGGTCAATGGATGCCTACATCAACACACTTTCTTAACTAGTGTGTTGTTACAAAAAGTAAAAAAAAAAAAAAATACTTTGGTGACTTGACGAGCCGTCACTTTCGCAAAACCTTGCATTGTTCCCTATCTGTCACTCACTCGACGTTGTGTCGATGTAGAGACACTGGGGTCACTCTTGTGAGCCCGAAACACCTAAAAAAAAAAAAGCCCAATGGGAATTGGCGAGTGGTATTTGCATACCACTCCCCCAAACATACGGGTATAAAAGGAGCTGGTATGCAACCACTCATTCAGATTTATAACAGCATTGGGGGAGGTTATGTGTCGACCTGGTGCACTGGCTACGAGGCACACAGTGGTCTGCCCGTCTTGCACCGCCAGTTCATGTAACACAGTTAAGCTAGTTGTGGCGTTTCGTATAGGGACCCCTAGTGTCACATCGACACAACGTCGAGTGAGTGACAGATAGGGAATGTCCTGGTTACTTTCGTAACCTCTGTTCCCTGATGGAGGGAATGAGACGTTGTGTCCCTCCTGCCACAACGCTGGACTACCCGCTGAAATGGCCGGGACCTTGTCTCGGCTCCACAGCACAAAACCTGAATGAGTGGTTTTATACCAGCTCCTTTTATACCCATATGTTCGGGGGAGTGGTATGCAAATACCACTCACCAATTCCCATTGGCCTTTTTTCAAAGATCAGAGGTGTTTCAGACTCCCAAGAGTGACCCCTAGTGTCACTACATCGACACAATGTCTCGATCCCTCCATCAGGGAACGGAGGTTACGAAAGTAACCAGGACGTTTTTCTGCATTTTTTCACCATCCCCATTGAAATCAGTGGATTCGCAGCATTCTCTGATGTAGCATAAACTCTAGTGTGTAAGCATCCTTAACGTATCACACTTGGTTAGGACACTGTATAATAACCCAGGCCAGAAAGTCAATCTAATAGTTACTTATACATATTTTTGGGATTTCTGTCTTATTTAATCTTTGCTGAGGCTTTGATACTGCTGGTGGGATGTCATCTTTGACTACATATGTCTTTAAACTTTTTGATACAGTCAAGCTGTTGCCATATCCATCTATTGAGTTGCATTATTCATGAGCTGATTTGAACACCTGATCTGTCTCCATCCAGGATCACAGGTACCCCATCTCCCATGTCCCTGAGTCCATCTCCCGTCAGTTCCGTCAGCAGCGGTGCTGGAGTGTTGGGCTCATCCTCTTCCTCATCCGCCTCTGGAAATGTGGCCATTCCCCAACGCATCCACCACATGGCAGCCAGTCATGTCAACATCACCAACAACATCCTGCGCAGCTATGAACACTGGGAAACTGCTGACAAGCTGGCCCAGGAAAGTCAAGGTAAGATGGTATTAGCATTCTCTATTCTGACTTCAGTGGTATTTAAGGTTTGACTGTAATAATGTTCAGTGAACAATTGTAGACACTTTTTTTTTTTTTTTCAAATTGAACAAACCAATTTGATCATTTTAAGATTCGAGATTAAGGGTTAGCAATATATTAAATATTCAGAATCAGAATCAGAATCAGAATTAATTTTAGTGCCAAGTGTTCTCACGTACACAGGGAATTTTTTTGGTGATAGGAGAAACAAGTGCACACAGAACATTACAGTGAGACACAGAATATAAAACAAGGTAAGAGTATAAATACACACAAATAATAGGACATATAACATAGAATGGCGTATGTACATGTGCAAGTGGTAATATATGTGCAAGGGGTATGTACATTTATTGAATTAAATATGAGTGAATTCACATATGTACATGAGATATTTATTTACATTATTGCACTATGGGGGAGTCCTGAAGGCAGTTTAATTGTTCATTTGGAAAATGCCCTGAGGGTAAAAACTGTTCTTGTGCCTGGATGTCCTGGCGCTCAGTGCTGTGTAGCGCCGGCCAGAGGCCAACAGTTCAAAGGGGAGTGGGCAGGGTGTGCAGATTGATTCTACCTGCTGTTTCCTCACTCTGGAGACATACAGGTCTTGGAGGGTGGGCAGGGGGGCACCAATAATCCTCTCAGCAGTCCTGACTATCCGTTGTAGTTTTTTCTGTCTGATTTACTGTCTGATGACAGTTATAGATGTACACAAGACAGACTCAATGATGGCTGAGTAGAACTGTGTCAGCAGCTTCTGTGTCTATGTGGGTGTCCCACTTCAGGTCCTGAGAGATGGTAGAGCCCAGGAAACTGAATGACTCCACTGCTGCCACAATGCTGTTCAGGATGGTGAGGGGGGAGTGCAGGGGGATTTTTCCTGAAGTCCACTATCATCTCCACAGTTTTGAGCATGTTCAGCTCAAGGTTGTTGTGACCGCACCAGACAGCCAGCTGTTCAATCTCTCATCTGTATGCAGACTCGTCACCATCGGGGATGAGGCCGATGACCATGGTGTCATCTGCAAACTTCAGGAGCTTTACAGAGGGGTCCTTTGCAGTGCAGTCTTTCATGTACAGGGAGAAGAGCAGTGGAGAGAGAACGCATCCCTGAAGAGCACCAGTGCTAATAGTGAGGGTCCCGTATGTGAGCTTCCCCAGTCTCACTAGCTGCTGCCTATCTGTCAGAAAGCTGGTGATCCACCGACAGATTGGGGTGGGCACAGAGAGCTGGGTCAGTTTGGTTGAGAGAAGATCAGGCATGACAATATTGATGGCTGAACTTAAGTCCACAAATAGGATCCTTGCATAAGTCCCAGGTCTGTCAAGGTGTTGCTGGATATAATGCAGTCCCATGTTGACAGCATCATCCACGGACCTGTTTGCTCGGTAAGCCAACTGAAGTGGGTCTAGCAGAGGTCCAGTGATGTCCTTCAGGTAGGCCAAAACCAGTCTCTTAAATGACTTCATGACCACAGACGTGAGAGCGACAGATCTGTAGTCATTAAGTCCTGTCATTTTTTGGAGACTGGAATGATGGTGGAGTGTTTGAAGCAGCAGGGAACTTCACATTGCTCCAGTGATCTATTGAAGATATGTGTGAAGATGGGGGCCAGTTGATCAGGGCAGACTTTCAGACAGGCAGGTGAAACACCGTCTAGGCCTGAAGCTTTCCTAGTCTTCTGTTTCTTGAAGACCCAGCACACATCCTCCTCACAGACCATAAGTGCAGGTTGAGTAGCAGGAGGGGGAGGAGGAGGGTTGCAGGAGGTGTAAGTGGGTGGGTGTGTGAAGTGAAGATCAGAGTGGGGGAGGGGTGTGAGACTGGGCTTTTCAAACCTGCAGTAAAACACATTCAGGTCATCTGCCATTTGTTGACTCACTACAGAGCGAGGGGGTGATGTCTTGTACTTGATAATGTACTTCAGGCCTCTCCACACAGATGCAGGATCGTTGGTTAAAAACTGGTCTTTCAGCTTTTCAGAGTAGCTTCTTTTAGCCACTCTAATCTCCTTAGTCAGTGTGTTTCTGGCCTGGTTGTACAAGATTTTATCCTAACTTCTGTAAGCATCCTCTTTGGCATGACAAAGCTGTCTGATTTTTGCTCAAAACCATGGTTTATCGTTATTGAATGATAAAAAAAAAGTCTTTGTAGGGGATGCACATATCCTCACAGAAACTGATATATGATGTCACAGTATCTGTCTATATTTCAATATTATATTTCACTATATTTCACAATATATTTGCAGTGATTTTGCTGTTGATATAAAATTCCAAATAATTTTTAATATCCTAATGATTTTAAAGTGCTTTTTATTTGGTCATTAAGTTTCTTGAAGACTAGTTTCACAATCCCTCCTTGTTTCGGGACTTGCGAGTATGAGAGTATTAAGACAGTCTCTTATTTAATCTTCAGCAGCAAAAAATGGCATTAGAGTTGCTAAGTTTGATTAATTTCTATGAATCGGGTAAAACAACTTTTCATTTGAGCCATCACTAAAAAATGTTCACAGAAGTATTGAAAAGTTTTAGTACATATGAAGATAAATATTGCTGTTTATTGTTATATTGGTGCATATAAATGAAATTATTAAATATCATCCGTCCTTGTGTTCATTTACTGAAAACATTATGACTAATCTGTTTCTTTTAAGCCATTTCTGAGCAAATACTACTAAATATCAAGATAAATATCATATATCAAGATCTCATACTGTATGTAAATATCATATATCAAAATCAAGATTTTCTTTAGCCACATTGCCAAGCCCTAGTAAAGAGACAAAATCAGTTATCCTCCTACCATTTTGAGGCTGTTATATCTTGCACAACAAAACAACTTTTAACAAGCAGTGAAGTGAAGAATTGCTTTCCCAAGTCCTCCCAAAATCTCCCACTTGTGAATAAATATCATTCATCTTAGCTGTCATATATATCTGTATTATGTAAGAAATACCCCATTCATACTTGCAGCATTTATCAGTGACTCACCATTTGATACGGACCACAAAAGAAATGGAAAAGCCACTATGCTAATTGCATTTGAGATGTAATGTGGCTTGTTTTTTCCTCTGGAGAAGGTTAATTAAAACCTTCACAGGCCCGGCATGTTGCACGCGGTCTCCCCCGCCTCAGAAATCAACCTCTCTCAAGTTCCCCTCCTCAATGTCTTTCCTTAAACTGGATGCTGTTAAAAGCTGTTGGGCACAAGCTTTGGTCTGAATGATAGCAAATTTGGATGACAGTATCAGCTGTAATGTAGGTTCCTGGGGCATATACGTGACTCTATAGTCATTCTTTTGTTAATTTCCGCAGTCATTAGAAGGTGACGGTGATGTCATTAGATACTTAAGCCAGTTATATTCAGTTTAAACTTGAAATTATTCTCATTGATTCTCTTAGATTTTCAGTGCAAACCTAGAGAACATTCCTCCTATGTTCACAATGTCTCTCTCTCTTTCTCTCTCTCTTCTACCTCCTGTGGGATTGACAGAGTTCTTTCAGGAGCTGGACTCAGTAATGGAACCATTGACGCAGCACAGCAGCATGACAGAACTGGTGCGCTACATACACCAAGGATTGCACTGGCTTCGGCTGGAGGCCCATTTGTTATAGTGCTGGCAATTCCACTGTACTCCTCTCTCTCCCTCTCTCTGTTTTTTCTTTCACACTCTCTTCCCCACCGCTCATCACTACCTCCACCATCTTTGCCATCTCCAACCCTCTTGAACCCTGAGGGACGTCGGCAGTTAACCACTAGCAAGCCTTTGCAAAACTGTGAGTTATTTGCTGAGAGGGTGTCATGACCTGGTTCCAGCTTTGATTCCTGTAAGGAATGCATCAGGAACATCTTGTGATCTGTCGCAGAATGCCACAGGCAGGCAGACCTGAAAGGACTGAGTGGTGCTGCATCATATTGTAGCGCTACAAGATTACAAAACTTATGCATCTGTTACAAGGACAGAATTTGCGATGGCAGCAGTGGGCAAGCTAACAAAGTTGTTGAAAAAAAACTCAGCTAGTTACATCTGTTTTGGGCTAGACACCAGAAAAATCAAATTTGCTACGTAAGGCAAGTTAGGCCAGAAACATATGTCACGCAAATACACAAACGCTCCTTTTTTTTTTTTTTTTCAAATTTAAAAAATCTAATTAATCATTTTGAGACCTCTAGAGGCCCTAAAATGGAAGTAGAGAGTAAGGCTGACTGATATAATGAATATTCACTATACATTTGCAATGATTTTGTTTGCGATATAAATTTAAGCAATTTTTATAATAGTGCACTTAATAAATCAAATTGATAATTTTGAGTCCTCTTGTGGCCTTAAAACGGAAGTAAAATGTAGGGCTGACACATATAACGAATATTTGAGATATATTTGCAGTGATTATGTTGGCGATACACAATTACGAAATAATGTGTATAGCGCATTGAAAATTTAAATTGATAATTTTGAGACCTCTAGCGGCCTTACATTGGAAGTACAGTATAGGGCTGACAGATATACTGTATTCCCAAAGATTTTGTTGGCGATATACAATTACACAGTTTTGCTAATAGCACACTGAACAAATCAAATGTACCATTTTGAGACCTCTATAGGCCTTAAAATAAAAGCAGAGAGTAGAATTGACCGATATAACAAATTTTTGTGATAAATTCGCAATGATTTTGTTGGTGATATAAAATTACACAATATTGATAATAGCGCATTGAACAAATTAAATTGATAATTTTGAGACCTTTAGAGGCCTTAAAGTGGAAGTAGAGAGTAGGGCTGACTGATATAACAATTTTTCATGATATATTCCTAATGATTTTGTTGGCGATATAAAATTACGCAATTTTAATAATAGTGCATTTAACAAATCAAATTAATAATTTTGAGACCTCTAGAGGCCTCAGAATGGAAGTAGAGCTTAGGGCTGACACATACTGTGTAATGAATATTTGGGATATATATTTGTATTGATTTTGTTGACGATATACAATTACGCAATACTGTAAGTAGCACATTAAACAAATGAATTGATCATTTGAGGTAATGATCATATATCATTGGGCTGACAGATATAATGAATATTCATTATGTATTCGAAATGATTTTTTGGCGCTAAACAATTACGCAATATTGAAAATAGTGCATTGAACAAATCAAATTGATCATTTTGAGACCTCTTTTAGGCCTTAAAATGGAAGTAGAGTGCAGCGCTGACAAAAATAGGCTAACGATTATTCACAATATATTCACAATGGTATCGTTTGGAATATAAATTACGCAACATTGTGAATAGCGCTGTGTTGAAAGCGATTTATTTGGCCATCAAGTTTTCCTCAAAACCCACTCAACTAGTTTTGTGATCCTTCTTTGTCTGCTGGTACTCTAGGGGGTAAATTTTTGGGCATTAAACAATGCATACTTGCATTGATTGCATTCTGAATTGCGCACATATTTCAAAACACACCAACTCATGAATCAAGCTCGCGTACCTAGAAACGTTTACGTACTTGCGTACAGTATGTTTTGTGCCTTAGTCTTGCGCGATTGAGATGCATGGAAATTAGGGTACATTTTAAAGCAGATTTAATGAGATCTCACACATCTCAATGGCATATATTTAACCCATCTCCAGATCCATATGTATCTATTTGAAACTGTGCTTATCTGTCAAGGCTTTTGCAATGATTGTAAAGGACGGGTACGGTAGTCAAAGCTATAGCATTTTTTCAAATGTCACTGTCTTTCTATTTTACAGCACTATGACAGCTGGTATCAGTGTGAGAAGTTTGATAGCCTTGTTGGCTTCACTCCAAAGCTGCATTCGCTGAACGCAATCTCAAGTTTGCAGTAGCTAATGGAAGAATCCCCTGTGCAATTAACTTAAACATATGCACATATGACAGATTGATCTCTCTGCTAGGAGTATCAGAGAATCTTAAAGATTTTTTTCCAATATGTACCATAATGACTGTGTTGTATATGACAGCTACTTTAACTGTTTGGTGTTTGTTCAATCTTGCATGTTAATGCAAAGAGGTAGTCGGTAGAACTGAGAGAACTATTTCATGAGCACTATGAGGAATTAATGTGTTTTGTCCACTTTTATTTGGTTTTGATTCCAGCATCATAAAGGGCTGGCTTGATCATGTTTAACATTAAAATTGTTATCTATAGAGAGTTTATTAATGCTTGTACTTCAAACAACTAAATACATTTTTCTATCTCCATAGACGCTCCCGAACAAAAGAGGTGAACATTTTTTGATCTACACAACTGCAACATGTGATCAAATCACAAACCCTTTTTAATCAAATGTTAATTTTCCATACATAAACTCTTTACTGATACGTTTAATGTTAAATATGAGAAATTGTTTAAATTGTTGATAGACCATCAGCAAGATAAAAGCAGTTTCTCCTTGCCGGTCTGTTCATAAATGTAAGTATTTGAGAATGTGTGTGTATGTATGTGTGTGTGGAGCAGATGTTCATTGGCAGTGTATTGAATAGCTTCATATATGTGTCAATCTATCATGTGAATGTCGGAATGCGAGCCAGAGACAGAGGGGGTGTATGCGTGAAGATTATTCAAAAGTGCCTGAGTATCTAATGGAAATTTATTAGAGTCTATATTTAAGAATGACAATGGATCTGAATGCTTTTCCATACCATATTGGTATATCCAATTTTTCTGTTTTCATTACATGACTATTTATTTGTTTTCTTTGTAAAATGGCAGTTGTGGTATCTGTTTTGGCTTTAATGTTCAACTTTGTGACAATTACATTTCAAATTTTCATATTCTGCTCTGATGATGATAGAAAATGACTTAAAGTGAATTACATACATTTCAAATCGTAACATATTGTACAGCTGAATTTATATATACCTTCTCAAAAGTCTTTATGGTTGTTTCCAGACAAATTTCATGTAACATAGCGAGAAGTGCTTACTGCCCCTACACTTTTATAGTGCAATACACACTGTAGCACACCAATCATAACTAGCAACACACAATACATACAGTAATATTCTTTGATGCAATGGCAAATGGTATCTTTATGCAAATATCAAATTAGCTTTCCCACTACAATGTTACCAGCTGTTATCTTACTTGTATTGAGTCCATTTCTAAAATTTGTCTTGCTTTTGCAGCATCTGTTGTCTTGCTTGTTTGAGTTATGCCAGTCTGACAAAGAAAGCTGTGCCCCTCTGGATTTCATTAGAAACAAGCCGCACGGAGTCACACAGCAGTGCAGTAAACAACCTTTTTTGCCTATTAGATGTACCTCTAATGCCCCCCGTATGCCTTGTAATGAAAAACAGAACAGATATATGCTTTCTGGAGCATTTTGTTTTACTTCACGCATGCTATTTTTGACTTGAGAATAAAGGGTGATATGTTAAAAGAGCAAGTGCAAAACTAAATTTGGTGCAATACCATTACACATTCATTCTACTTGTTTCTAAAAACTATTAATGGAATAAATGTAATCAAATTCTGATCTATTTGATTGTGTTTCTAGAAAATGGTTCTGCATAATGTTAATATTTATATTTGATTTAATTTATAAAAAGTGGAAACATTGATACAATCATTAAAAATTATTTAAAGGCCCTTGTTTGGATGTTAAATTGCAATAACACTATATTTATGCCAAATTATTAATTGCATAAACAATGTTTTGCATATTCAGGGAAAGCTGATTTTTAATTGGAAATAATGCTTTAATTATAAAGGGCAGTGTGTGTGCATCAAATACTAACAAAATCGCATGGCCAGCAAATATTTACAATAAATAAAAGTGAATATTTATAATTACCTAGTATATTTTTTGATTTAGTAATGGACAACAATCTTATTTCACTGCTGAAAATATTAAAGGGATAGTTCATCCAAAAATGAAAATTCTCTTATTTATTCACTCTCATGCCATCTCAGATGTGTTTGACTTTCTTTCTTCTGTTGAACAGAATATCTCAGCTCTGTAGGTCCATATAATGCAAGTGAATGGTGGCCAGAACTCTGAAAGGACCTAAAAGCACTTCTGTTTCCATTTCTGTTTGTCACATGTCTGTGAAACTTGTTCAGTTTATGTCTTAGTTGTTGAATCTTTTTATGTTCCTACAAATATTTACACATGTTAAGTTTGCTGAAAATAAAAGCAGTTGAAAGTGAGAGGACGTTTCTTTTTTTTTTTTTTTTTTTTTTTTGCTGAGTTTATGTTTTGTAGTATATTTGACCTGTGTTATGTCTCATGGCAGCTAGCAGACAGTTGGTTTAGTCAGTTTGTCTGCTTCCTGAGCTGGGTCCTGGTGAGTCAAACACTTACACTATTAATATTATAAGCCAAATTACCAGAGAGGAGAACAGCACATTCTCTAGAGTGATGGAGTCCGTCTCACTTTAGCAGGTCAGGTCTACCCCAAGAAAATGCCCAATTGTCAATTAATTCTATGCTATTCTCCAGACACCAGTCAGATATCTAGCTATTTATTGACAATAATCTACTATATATCCCTTTACTGTGATAAGCAGGGAGGGAGCCAGAGCATATTACGGTGTCTGAAATAGTTTTTTCCAAGTTCACGTACCTCTTTAATGTTATAAATAGTGATCTCCGTCTGGCAAAGCTTGATATCATTAGTGCCAGTGTGAATAACAATCTTAGAAAAACTATGTTTATAATTGGCAAGCACTTATAAGTTTGCTCTGATGTCAGGCGCTCTCGTCCCAGGGACACACTGGATAATGAGACTCCAGTTGTTAAATCCTTGTCTTCAGAAGCTATATGATATGTGTGGGTAAAAAACAGATCAATATTTAAGTCCTTTTTTTTACTATAAATTTCCACTTTCACTTCCACATTCTTCTTTTGTTTTTTTGGCGATTTGCATTTTTTGTGCATATCGCCACCTACTGATTGGGGCTGGTCAAATATGGAGATTTATAGTGAAAAAAGGACTTAAATATTGATCTGTTTCTCACCCACACCTATCATATCAATTCATGGATTTAACCACTGGAGTCATATGGATTACTTTTATGCTGCCTTAATCTGCTTTTTAGACCTTCAGAGTTCTGGCCACCATTCACTTGCACCTGCAGAGTTGAGATATTCTAAAAATCTTCATTTGTGTTCTGCCAAAAAAGAAAGTCATAATGGGATGGCATGAGGGTGAGTAAACGATAGAGTAAATGAGAGAATTTTCATTTTTGGGTGAACTATCCCTTTAATGTAGAATTTAACAATTCTGGTTTTCATGGAAGTAATACTTGGACATGTAATATGATCAAGGGTTGAAAATATATTTGTTTTTCTTGTATTACATTTGGCAGCATATACTATAAATGTATTTAAAAACTGCATTGTAACATAAAAACATTAATCAATAACATTTTGCTTACATCAGTTATTCAGGGCTGTAAACACAACTATTGCATTTATGAAGATGTTTCATTTTTTATATTTTTAACATATACATTCATTGCCATACCATTATGACCTCTGCTTTTGTCAAAGCTTGAAAGTGGTTTTTAAATAATGAAAATGTATTTAGCAATTACCCTGCTGTCTTTCCGTGGTAGCATAAGATCTCTTTGATTCTTTGTGCTTCTCAATGGGCTGTACTACAGTGAAAATACCCTATCAGGAAGAACAATCTCCAGTTAAAGTAGGCTCAGCTGGAAACATTCTATTTGCTCTGCAAATTAAACATGCAAATAGCTCTTTGTTACCGCAAAGCACCACATCATGTCGGTCAGTTATGGATCTTCCAATTGTTGAATAACATGCTGAATGCTGAATAACAGTCGCCATTTACCATGGTACATTTAAAGGAACTGGCAATGACATTATGGAACATGATACATAAAAAAGGCCTTGATTTGTATTAAATGTGAGCACTTCTCTGGTTACTGTATACCATTAAAACGTATTCATATTTTTGAGTATCCTGTAACAGGTTTATCAAACTGGTTTACTGCTTGTGGACAATAATGTCCTTGTATTGATTTAATTGCACATGTTACAAAGTCAGTTTCTAACTTCATCAGAGATTTATTTTATTAATACCTTGTTGCAAATGACTTGTTACCAATGTAAACTGTAGAGAATCAAAGAGCAGTTATTTACAGTCTTGTTCGGTCCAGTTTGTCTTTCTCTGTACAGTATAGAGTCGTGCACCATGATTTGTCCATTTGAGATTGTAATCAAGTCAGGGCAACCCATTCACAGCTTTGAATCAGTGAGGAAATGCAAAATATCTCCTTCCTTCCATGGCATACTGTGTGAGTCAGCCTTGCTGCTACATTATCTCATTTTCAGTTCAATCACCACCTAGAGAATCATATTCTTGGTTTTTGAATCAGAGTGAGAGATTAGTAACGCTGCAATGGAATTTATTCAACAAGGCATTACTTCTTACATAAGGTGGATTGTTAGCCATCGAAGTAACCAAATGAAAGGCAATGTATTTAAGTACAATGGTGGCATAGTGTGTTTGAAATGACGTATATATGCCAGAGCAACTCTAAAGCTGAAATTTGAGTCCCAAAGAGCAGTTAGTCTTGATTGAGCCTTATTGGAAATGACACCATTTCCTTTCCTCGTGGATTTAGAAATGCAGCCATCAAACTGTTATTTAAGAAAAGTTTCACGGTTTTGTTTCAATGAAATATGCAAACAGATTTATGTGGGGGGGAAACATTAATGGCAAAGAAAAAGGTTTCTTACAAGTTTTAATGCTGCATGACTCTTTCTACGAAGTAACATCATAATCAAAGTTGCATTTAATTAATACTCAATTTCAGAAGTCAGTATTGTTATACAGTATGTTGTAGACATATTTAAACCTATCAAAAACAGTTCTGTGAAACACACGCTTTATTGAAATGCCTCAATGCTACCTAATGCCTAAAAGGATGTTGGCTTGATGTCAAGAAAGAGTAGGATTTTACTTAAAGTAAATAGCTTTTAACTGATGAAGGTATTGGCTGTAAGGATGGACAAAGTTGTACACATTAATTGCAATGACAGAAGATTTCAGTGTTCTGGCATGCTGTAGAAGTTTTAGGCCTCTTTTTTGTTTGTTTTGTTTTCTCTTTGTTTTTTGTACAGAGCAGGTAACCTGCAATTCTTTGGATTTATACATTGTATAGTTGTACGAATTCATTTTAAAATGCGTTATGTATCAAAAAAAAAAAAAAAAAAAAAAAAAACTTCCTGCCTGGTTAGCTTTGTATTTCAAATGTGTTGCACAAGTCCAGCGATTTTTTTATTCTACTTTTTTTTTTTTTTTTTTTTTTTTGGCTATTGTATGTTTATTTTATAATAAAACTGTCAAACGTAATGAACAAAACTGAGATGTAGTTATGTTGTTTTTAAATGTGTAATGTCTGTATAAAAAATTATGAATAAAAATGGTATGAGCTGAATTAAAAAGGTTTCAAGGAATTTCTGACCCCAAACATGGCTGAATTTTGGTTTTCCATTACATAAATGGTCAGAAACGTCAGAGAAACTGAACAAAAAGGACATTCATCTAGCTCCATATTTAGACATAAGTTGTCTAAAATTGTCATCTTTAAATGGAAAAACAACAAGCATATAATTATGAATTTCTTTCAAACAAATTGTCTTTTTCCTAGGTTTTTTATGATATGATACAATATTGGATATGAAAATGGACCACATTAACCTTAAATCACCTAAGTAAACATAAATATGTTTTCCAGGACAGACCCAGTGAACTGAAAAATGGGCCACATGATGCAATGGCTTTGTTGGTGCTTGCAAAATGTGAGGAGGAACCGTGAATGTATTTATTGCATGCACTTCCCTCATAAACTGAATTCCAGCATTCATATACATGACATATTTTCATTTAAATTAGATTGTGGTTATTTGGCCTCATAACAGAGCATTTTGCATGAATGCAATGCCCTCTTATTTATTCATCACTGCATGGGGAAATTTGCATGCTCAGGCTTGTCTTATTAATTTACGAGCTTCTTCGTGTGCGGGAATGCCTGGATTCTATAATTCAAGCCATAAAATAATGTACCATTATTATAATACTGTACCTAATAAAATAACATACCTTTCTCTCATGTATAAACATATTTTTGGCCAGAACCTCCCACTAAATAAAGCTTCAAGTAATATGTCAAAAAGACTTTTATTTACTGAATATGAGCTTTTCATTTCTCTGTGGCTCTAAGCCAGCTCCTTGACAGTTAAGATTTATTGATTTAATTGCCTAAGGTAACCATGCAATGAAATCATTGCAAAGATACATTTCCATGGCACTGTGCACAATCAAGGTAATTTTTCAGACACTAGGGCTACATGTCTTCAGTTTACAGGTGCAAATTTATAAGTCAGAATGCCTCATTACCAGGGGATAGTTTTAGTGCTGAAATGTGTAACAGTTTTTTGAATGATGTCTTCCCGAGCTGGGCATTTGCTAATTGACTGTTTCGGTGCCAAAGTGAATTTTGTAACATGACCAAAAAACCGATTAAGGATTCAGAAATACTTTTGTGCTGGTTATGAGATATTCATTTTAAACTTAATTAAATTACAAACTCTAAATGCAAATCAAACAATGATTTGAGACTGTCATCCATCAATTGTCATTCACTTTAACCCTAATGTTCTGTTTGGTGCCCTTTTAATACCTCAAAACATAATTAACAGTGAAGTATCAAGTTTATATTTCATTACTTCTCCTAATTATAAGAAAACTAATTAACATGCTTCAAATGTCCTCCATGAACAATTACATTAATATCCATAAACTCGGGGGCCTGAGTAGCTCAGTGGAAAAAAGACACTAGCTACCACCCCTGGAGTTCGCTAGCTCGCTAGCTCGAAACCCAGGGCATGCTGAGTGACTCCAGCCAGGTCTCCTAAGCAACCAAACTGGCCCGGTTGCTAGGGAGGGTAGAGTCACATGGGGTAACCTCCTCGTGGTCACTATAATGTGGTTAGTTCTCGGTGGGGCACGTGGTGAGTTGAGCATGGTGGATAGCGTGAAGCCTCCACACACGCTATGTCTCCGTGGTAACGCGCTCAACAAGCCACGTGATGAGATGCATGGGTTGGCAGTCTCAGATGCGGAGGCAGCTGGGATTCATCCTCTGCCACCCGGATTGAGGCAAATCACTACACGACCATGAGGACTTAAAAGCGCATTGGGAATTGGTCATTCCAAAATTGGGTGAAAAAAAATAAATAAAAAAAATATCCATAAACTCCACTTACAAAAACATGACTAAATGCAGTGGATTTCTACATGGCAAGACTTTCTGATTTATGTACGCACTGTAGCATTCACTGTTGCCAGTTGTCTATTTGTATTTGTTTTATTGTATTTATTTAAAATATGTTTTTGGTGGGGTAACAACCTTACTATATAATAGTCAAATTTGTAAAAAAGTGCATGTCTAACTTGTGATACACTGATTAGGTCAAATCTACTTAACTTCATGACATTAAATTGATAAAAGTGAGTACATTTAACTTAAACATTTCATAATAATACAGTACATTTTCGTAACTTTCACTAAACACTTCTTATTTATTACTTTCCTTATGAACACATGTTTCACATGACATATGGAAGCCTTCCACAGGGAAGTTAACCCTAACCCTAACCCTAACACTAACACAGTCTATTGGACAACATCACCTTGTGTTTCTGGTGATAGATGATGAGACAGAGCTGTGCACGCACTCTGGTGTGCAAAAAACGATGATGGTAACAATCAACAGATAACTTTTTTGATCAAGAACAGGGAATTTTGTGGAGACAATTAACTTCAGACTTCCCAAAACAAGAAGTTACCAAATGTAACAACAAAATCAACAATAAAAATGGTGTAAATAAATGTGCAAACAGTGAAATCATGCAAGCTCGTTAATTATTTAAGTCTGGTGCTCCCTGGGAACATCAGCTTTGAACAGTTTACTTATTTTATTTACCTGCGAAATTTACTTAAATTAGCGCATAAATATGAGAAGGTTATTTTTACACATAAATCATTGAGGACCTTTGGACCCCAAACATTAAAGCCCCAAACACTAATGCAATCCTAACCTTAACCCTATCTCTAATCCACAGTAAGGTCTGAACAGGATATAAAGATCTAAACTAGCTTGAAAGCTAGAGAAAGAGTCTAAGCGTAACCCTTCTGTGAATTTCCATTTCCAATTTTACATTTTATTTTTGATTTATGCCTTTTAGAATAGATGCACTTTCATGAGCTAGCTTAACCATCTGGAGTGCAGCAGGTGTAACAAGTCAATCCCAATTATGTCACTTCATTGCCCAAAGGATCAGCTAACAATATAGACCAGGTACCTGTCAAGAGGATTTCACACATCAGGACTGTGCTGTTAAAGTGTTAAAGATTTTATGTGTCTCCGTACGCACAAAAACACCTCTAGCAATCCAAACATGTGATACTAGTATCATACAGCTTGCCAAGTGTGACTGAATAAACCAAATGAGGCTGTGAATAGTTTTATATCTCTGTCCCTGGAGAAGTAATGATATTCTTTTGTTTTGTTGTTATAATTATATTTTCTGTTTTTGCAAAAGTTTATTTGACAATGAACTTATTTAATTTTTAGACATTTTTAGAAATACTACATACAATTAAACAATTATACGATTCTTTTTCCATCCCATCATGCCTTTTTTCTGCTCAGTAGTATTGACTTAATTGTGTTAGCCGCTTAATTAAATGATTCTTGATTGAAGCCAGAGCCTGGTGAGATCAGCACATCACATTCCACTGCTTCATAATTGGCTGCTTGTTACGTTCCATCAGACAGTGATGTGCGCAGGGCACAATTTATTAGATTTCACTTGCGTATCTTAGTTGAGCAATTAGGCAGAGTGTAAATGTGATAGGCTTTATGGCCTGGACAAATCACTGTTTTTTATGCAGAGCTTTATGGAACATGTTGACAGAGTTTATGCAATCCATTTCTCACCTATCCACATATTGAAAGTGTAAATACATGGAAACTCAGAAAGACAATAATGATGCAGGGTTGTATTAATCGATCAAAAGTTTACTACTTCAAACTGATACATAAACTATGATGAAATTACTAAAAACCAAAAATAGTTTTTCACAAAAAAAAATAAATAAAAAAATTAATTCTGTCATAATTCATTCACTCACATTGTTCCAAGTTGTAATTTAATTAAATTATTTAATTTCACTAAAATCCTATCCTTCTTAAAGTTTTACTCATATAAAACTCTTGTATGGCTTTGGAAGTCTTGAAATATAGCGCAGGATTCATATGGAATAACTATGGTACTTATGATCTATTTTTCTTCAGCCAAAGTCACCATTATGTAAAAGAACAGCGTGTTTAACTCCGTTTTGTTCCACAGAAGAAAGAATGTCATACGGGTTTGTAACAGCATGAAGTTGTTCCTTTTTGGGTGAACTATTCCTTTAATATGGTCATTTATCTGGCTGACTGGTTAGAGTTTGTAGGATATCACATTTAGATATATTTGCCCTATATATATATATATATATATATATATATATATACACACAGGGTTGGGAGGGTTACTTTTGAAATGTATTCCACTACAGATTATATGTTTGTAACATATTCCGTTAGATTACTCAAGGTCAGTAACGTATTCTAAATACTTTGGATTACTTCTTCAGCACTGGTTGATTTTTTCACTTGTTTTGACTGTAAAAACTCTTCCAGTACAGTAAGACAAAATACACATGTTAAAATACATTCTCTGAAAAACCTCAATATCTTATGCAGTGTTGTTTCTAAAACAAGATAAATCAAATTTATCTTGTTTTAAGGATTTTTAGATATTTTTACGGGAAAACAATACAAAAAGGATCATCAAGAATATGATTTTCACCCTAATATCAAAGGTCTTACTAGGAAAAAAGAAATTATGATCTAACGTGAATTTTCTTGATAAAAAAATATGATCGTGCCTGGTAACATATGCATGTAAAATGGCTAGAAATAGCATTTTAGCTTAGCATAAAGATGACAATTTACTGCTCCAAACTTACTTCAAACATACTTCTCTGTCTGCTCGTATGAATATAACACATCATAAGAAAGTGTTTCACCGCTGTTCAAATGCACTTTGGATCACATCATTTATATGTATAAATGTTTTGAATATAAAAAACATCTTTCCATCTGAAAGGACAAAATATTAAATGAAACAAATGACAATAGAATGCAAAGTAATCTCTTCAGTAATCAAAATAATTTTTGAATGTAACTGTATTCTAAATACCAATTATTTAAATTGTAACTGTAGTGGAATACAGTTACTGATATATACATACATATATATATATATATATATATATATATATATATATATATATATATATATATATATATATATACAAACACACAATTTAGCAAAAGCTAAAGCACTAGAGTTCACTGACAGAACTACAATGTAACAAAATCACCAGGTCATATGACTTGTCATTCTACTAATGTCTTAAGGTTTTTGGCTGGACCTAATGGAGGTTCTTTCGTTCTAATAGACCTTGTGGGTGCATTAAGAGAGATTTAGCCTGTAAGCTGCTGTTAAAGGTCTATTCTCTCTCCTGCTTTCTGACACCATGGTCCAGGTTGCTCTTGACAGTCTGTCACTGACCGGAAAGTCAGGGAAATTTAAGGGCACATTCAGGAGAGAACAATACATCTCCCCTCGCAGCCTGGGCTAATATATTGAGTCAAGTGTCCCCATTAGGTCCAGCAAAACATATTATATAGTGTGTTTGTTATTTCCAGTATGGGGGGGGACGGGACACAAATGAAGAATTTTAGAAGAATATTTCAGCTCTGTAGGTCCTCACAGTCCAAGTGAATGGTGGCCAAATTGTTGACCCTCCAAAAAGCATATAAAGGCAGCATAAAAGTAATCCATACAACTCCAGTGGATAAATCCATATCTTCAGAAGCGATATGATAGTTGTGTGTGAGAAATAGATTTGCTAGAAATTCTTCTCCCTGCCCAGTAGGGGCCGTATGTATGAAGAATTTAATTCACCAAAAACACAAGAAGAAGAATGTGAAAGTTAAAGTGGAGATTGACTGAGCAGGGAGGAGAATTTAGAGTAAATAAGGACTTAAATATTGATCTGCTTCTCATCCACACCTATCATATCGCTTCTGAAGACAGATTTAACCACTGGAGTCATACGGATACATTTTATGCTGCCTTTGTGATTTTTGGAGCTTCAAAATGTTGGCACCCATTCACTTGCATTATATGGAGCAAAAGAGCTGAGATATTTTTCTAAAAATCTTAATTTGTGTTGAAGAAAGAAAGTCATACACATCCAGGATGGCATATGGGTGAGTAAATGATGAGAGAATTTTCATTTTTGGGTGAACTATTCCTTTAATGCCCTAGCTACTACCCCGAACACCTTACCAACTGCCTAGCAACCCCCTAGCAAACAACAAAAACACCCTAGCACCTACAAAGGAACACCCTAGCAATGTTCTAGAAACCACCCAGATCACTCTAGCAACTGCCTAGCAACATCGTAGCAACCACCCAAAAAACCCTGGCATCATAGTGGCGAGTTTTGCTTGGGCACAAACCAATCTCTAACAGGGTTCGGGAAAGGAGGAAGTGGGAGCCGGAATCACATTCAACAAGACTTTAATTAGACAGTACATAAACTGAAAACACAGCAACATAAACATACACACAGAGCGGCCGCGTGTGTCTCTCTCTCCCTCTCTCTGGCGTCCCTGGCTCTTCCCTTATCTCCCTCCCGCTGATTAGGCAACTCAGCGCCAGGCTTGCATCCTCACGGCCCGGCCACGCCCTCCTCCTCGTCACACTCCTCCACTGCTCGATTCAGGCCGATGGTCCTCCCCACCTCCTGAGAATCTGAGAGAGACGAGGGAAGGGAGGGGGAGAGAGAAAGAGTGAGCGGGAGAGACAGAGAGAGAGAGAGGAGAGAGAGAGAGAAAAGAAAACGCTCTTCTTCGGCTCCCGCGGGCACGCCACCCACCCAGTCCTCAGCCGCTCCTCCGCGCCCTGGTGGATGACAGCCGCTCCTCCATCCCCTGGCGGACGGCAACAGCTCCTCCGCTTCTTGGCAGATGGCAACGGCACCTCCACCTCCTGCCGGACAGCAACAGCCCCTCCTTCTCCCAGTGGACGGCAGAGGCGAGTTCTCCTGGACAGCATGCTCTTTTTGCACAATTTGCTATTTTCCTGAGAAATTGGTCATTGCATTTTATGTTTCAACACCACGTTTTATCTCAGTGCAAAGTCCAAATTCAGTGTCTGCATTTGCAGTCTGGAGATTCCTCCAGCAAGTGGTAATAAAGTTCATGTCCAAACTCTTAAAATATAGTGAAACATAAAATTATGTCCATGACGATCACTGCTGTAGCTGTTTTATTAAACAAATATTCATGATATTTGTGTTAAACTATCTTTAGGCCATGGTTTATTTTTCAATAATTATTATTAAGTTTATATTTGCAATTGTATTGACAATTTATTTTATATTGGTACAGTATTTTTCCACCTGTTGTCGTAAAGTGATTTTTAAGTCACTGCAAAAGAGGACGGTGGAAGTTGGAGAGAGTAAAATGTTTGCTTTGGTATTAATTTTTCTTTTTTTTTATTACATTTTTGTTTTGTTTAAAGTGTAATTTGAATTTACAAATATTTTATTCTAGACTTAGCACATGCTTGCATGAAAATACAAAAACTGAGACTTTGAAAATACAAAGACTTTGCACTTAGCTTAACGCTAGTGCTCTTAAAATAGGGCCCATTATGTTTTTCTACAATATTTATGTTCTTTGAATAACATATCCTTGTAGCAAATCATTTAGACAGATGACATTAGGTCGCTAGTCAGGTTACTGTAAAGACAAATTAAAAAATTGTCACGCTGCTTAAAATTACACATTATTATTTTTATTTCTATTGTAATTAATTGTAATATGTAATATGTGTAATGACTGAGGGGCTTTGTCTCAACTACACCATTTTAGGATATGAAGGACTGTTATGAGTAAACCCTTGTTCCACTGATATTTCAGTGAGGTGGGAGGAATCAGCACTGTCTGTTAGCAGGAAGCCGCTCAACACGCTTCAGTGACAGCACGTCTGTCACAATACCAACTGCCTCCGCCGTAGATCAAGCAGTTAGCCTAACAGAAGGACACGACTATAGTCTGGCTTTTATTACATGCCGCACTTGACAAAGAACAGCGTTCTCCCCTGGAATTCATGGCCTCCTCTCTCCACAATATGTGTTGTGCTTCCCCAAGGTTATAATAAGAATTTATTCTCTCCCCAAACTGCCACCAACGCCCCCCCCCCCCCCCCACCCCCCACTTTGTTGGCAGATTGGAGGGAAGCCGATGATGTATGAACCATCGCATGTTATTTATTTGCCAAACTATCCCAGATGTGGGGCTATCATTTATCTAATGACAAATCAAACCTTTCAAACAACCTCTACTGTGACCCCAACCAGAGCAGAGCAGTGCTGCTGGTGAAGATACACACATAAACACACACACACCGACACCTCTGCTGTGACCCTAGCAAAAGCAGAGGCAATGGTTGGTGAGAACACCTGCATACACACACATACAAACATGCAGTGTGGGTGAGGTACTCTAAAAAGTAATCCACTACAAATTAATAATTAATTACAATTGTAATCTGATTACTTTTCTAATAACTATGTTGAAAAAGTAATCA
This sequence comes from Myxocyprinus asiaticus, assembly GCF_019703515.2. Classification (NCBI taxonomy): domain Eukaryota; kingdom Metazoa; phylum Chordata; class Actinopteri; order Cypriniformes; family Catostomidae; genus Myxocyprinus; species Myxocyprinus asiaticus. Next base: position 10,089,244 of record NC_059365.1, read on the forward strand.
TGTTATTAGTTACTTTACTTTTAAGTTACTTTCCAAAACACTTTTCACAGAAGTTTTTTTTTTCACTCAACAAATTCAAATGTCTGCATTTCTTCTTGTTCATTGTTGCACACAAGTCATACACTCAGCACCACACGTTTCACCCTTATGATGACTCGTTCAGAGACGCATGCCCTTCAGCTGTCACAGAAGCACAGCCATACATATTTACATAATAGATGTCTTAAATGTATAGAAATAATGATTTTTGAAATATGTCTATCCCAAGTAATGTACTTGTAAAAGTAATGTACTTGTTAAAAAGCAATTAACTTAATTGAAAGTCAGTAACTGTAATCTGATTACAAGAATTTTTAAACACTAATTAGTTACACTAATTTTTTTACTTAAAAATTAATAGATTACAGTAACTAATTACTTTGTAATCAGATTACACCCAACACTGCACACATGTATGTCTTATATATAATGACAAAAACAGCATGCAATGCTTTCAGTCTTATACAGTGCCCCCAAAAGGCATTTGGACTCTTAAGCAACACTAAAACAAATTATGTATGCTTTGTATTATATAGCAAAACTTCAAAGCAAGTGGCATTTATCTTAAAGACATATAGCACAAATATACTTTAAGCAAATCATTTTTACAAAAAATAACTTTGTTAGGTGGTAAACAAGTGGTAAAACTGTTTCAAATAAAGACAAAAAAGTATGTGGACACTCTCTGGTTGACAAATGTCCATAGTTAATGTTATGACTTACACCTGTGGTTCCTCTGCTAGGAGGACCTTAGCACCAGTTGGTTAAAAGTAATTGCAAAATGGCTCAGAAAGGTGAATTAAGTTCAGGAAAAGGTCTAGCATCAGATGCTACTTGGTTTAATATTAAGTTTCTAATGCAATGACATTCAGACATTTTTAACTGTGACTTAAGGGTACAAAAGTGTCCAGACACTTATACAGCCAAAACCACACACACCTGAGCATCTTGCAACACTAATTAGAGAGCTTGAGAGATTAGAAAATATCCACACACACCCAAATGCATTAATACATATCTTAATGACTCTCCCATGAGGAAACCATTTTTATTATATTTATCATAAAGCCATATACCTTGATTTTACACCATATAATATTCAAGCATGTGGCTTTGCATGGCCACAGATTCAGGCCAACTGTACATTCATCTAACACTAGTTATATTCAAGCACTGTGTCAGCTTTGTCCCAGTCAGCAGATCTCCACAGGACATTAGGGTTCTGCGTGATGGGGTCTCAAGTGAACTCCAGTGCCGACAGCAGCTTTGCTTTGTGCTGATGGGGCAGGAAGAGACCACCAGTCTGAGGAACAAACTCCAACCCTGAGCGGTGTCTGACGTCTGTGGCTCTCTGCCATCAGGGAACTCTGGATAGAACTATTCTGTATAATCTGGAAATATACTGCAGATTCCATTCAGCTCAGTCTGTTCTGAATTTGATCTACGCAAAAATGAAAATGCTGTCATCATTTACTCACTTTCATAATGTTACAAACCCGTTTGACTTTCTTTCTTCTGTGAAATACAAAAGGATATGTTAGGCAAAACGTTAGCCTCAGTCACCATTCATTTCCATTGCTTCTTTTTTCCAAACAATGAAAGTGAATTGTGACAGCTGTTGTCAGTCTCTATCATTTGGCCTACCATCTCCTTTTGTGTTTCTCAGAGGAAAGCAAGCCATACGGTTTCGGTACAACATGAAGGTGAGTAAATGTTGACAGAATTCTAATTTTTTTGTGAACTATCCCTTTAAATATGTCTGTGTTTCTTTGTCTCCCGATAACAAGACAAGTGCTTGCCAATAATGAAATGATCATATGTCTCTTTTATTCTTTGAAACTCTGATTAACTCCATATTGCGGTGATCAGCAGTGCCCAGTCAGTGAAATAATGATCGATAAGATCATGCAGCATGAAAGGCCAAATAATAAACAGCGTGCAAACTCAATGGGCCAAACGGCAAGGCAGGCCATGACAGAAAGAGGAGAGAGAAGATAATAGACATTATCTGCTTCACCAAGCTTAATGTTGATTGATTGTTGATTAAATATGTTATACAAACAAATAAATTAATATGTTTATACAACAGTCTTGTCTGTGAATGCTGTTTACCAATAGAGGAAACTGAAGAAGAAAAAAAAACATTTATATTACCATTATGGATGGATGGACGGATGGACGGATGGACGGTGGGTTGGTTGGGTTGGTGGTTTGGTTGGTTACATTTTTATTTCATGTAAATTCTTTACAGGTAACAACTAACTAAAAAGCATTTCACAAACATACCTCTAATAGGATGAATAGGATGACAGCTGAAGGAGGGACGTGTGTGGTGTTTAGAGATGGTGCTATCTGTTGTTTTAATACTGCCCTCCACTACTCACTTCATGCTCTCAAGACGTCTGTGATTGGACCGAAAATTACAATACCTTAAGCCATTTATTTCAATAAGGGTTCTGGGATATGACATTAAAAGAAATTAGACTGGCCATTAAACTGTTTAAAAACAAATAATGAATCTTGACTCAAGACAGGGAACAAGAAAGACACAAATCAATCTACTTATTATTTGCTTATTTATTATTTTACAAACTAGACAATAATAATTGAGACAATTGTGTTTCAGTCTGTCGCTTTGTAAGCAGTGGCAAGCATATGAATGCAATTTGTCTACTTAGGTGGAACGCTGTGTCATGCCAGACATGGGTGGAACGTTGTAATGGACCATGCGCGACACGGATGGGTTAAGCCGTTGCGTACCATCTCCAGAACGCCAGTTGGGGTGGCAAGTGGTGTGGCAAATCTATCCCGTGCCACACTTCTGGCCCCGCCCCTGGTTTTATGTAACCGAAGGAAGCATCTTGTGCCCAATCGGGTCAAGTGAACCCAAAAGTCTAATTATACAGGACAGATTAGTTGACTTTTTGTTATGGCAAACCACCAACTAGTTGATTTATAATATGTAGTTTTGTATATCCCTACTTACTAACAATCTCTTACATTACAAATTACCAAGAGAGTTTATGCTGTGTGCAGCAGGTAGACATAGTAACAGAATCATTGGATTTTATCTCTAAGGGTTTATAAGATAACAAATAGTATGTTTTTCCTGGATGGAAAACTTGGAAACACAGCCTACGTTGCATGTAGACCTGCCAAAGTTAACAGAAACGTGTGTTTCCATGCATGCTATATGTACACAGTCATACGCAATGCATAGAATGGATTTTTTCATATTTGGCAAAGAAATATGTGACAAAACGGAGGATAGAAATAAAATAAATTCTACTGGATTCAAAGCACTAGAACCATAAAAGGAAAAATTATATAATGGATATCGGCTATGTTCACACAGTCTGTGTTTGGGATTGACAACCAAACTTATTTACTAACAGGTGTGACTTTTGAATTGTCCTGTTCATACACCAGCTTATACAGGAGCGAACTGAATAGCCTACTGTCTGTATGAACAACTGATCACAAGTGCATGTAGCACTCTTAAACAGGACAAAAGTATTCTGCTGCAGTGAACATAGCCATTGTTAGTTTATGAATGGCCCACAAGTGCTCTCTAGTTTTTATGATTGACGTATAAATTCAGTGCAACTGATTGACGTCTTATTAAGAGATGTCCAGCAAAGCTAATACACTAGGTCCTAACTATCAAAGTCTCTCCAGGATTTTGAATAATAAATTACATTTTCAAAGAATTTCTTTTGGCCTGCAAGAACAGCTCTAAATCAGTGTCAGTATTTGTCAGGGGACAATAAATGCATGCCTGGGGTACTTATTTGTCGGCAAGTGTCCCGCAGTAACTAACGCGCCCCGCCTCGGCTTTGTGCTCCAAACATTGTTGCGATGACAATAGCAATGTTGGCTGTATTAAGCCGTCACTCAACACATCCCTCGTTGAGACGCATAAGCGAGACTGACACAATTACATCCTGTCCTTCACAACCGAGAGCAACACAGTCAATATTTAGCTGGTGGAGAGAGCGTTTATGATTTGTGATCACTGTAATTCACATTCAGCGTGATCAAAGCAACTCAATGGGATGTTATCCACATAAAGAGAAGGCATTTAACATCACTCTATTTGATAGCTCAAGTACTGAAATTTGTAAACAGTGACGATATGTCTGCATTCTGAAGCACATAATGGATAGAATGTGTGAGTAAAATGATACTATTGTCTGATTTGTCATTCATTATTGAATCAACACCCTTTTTACTAGTTTATTACTCAGATTAACAGCATGGCGAGCTCATCTGCTCTAACTTCTGTACTACTCCAGTGGTGATTAGAACTTAGCAGTGCGATACTGGGGATATTGTTGGCTTTTGTATAGGTCGCTTTGGATAAAAGCATCTGCTAAATGACTAAATGTAAATGGCATGGCAAGTCACGGCAAACTAGCATTGGAATAGGATTATTCCATGTCAAACAACCAAATTTCTGAAATATCCCTAGCTGAAATTTTAGATTTTGTTAATATTTTTTCTCAAGTAAGTTACTACTAAATTATCCATTATTTTGTAGAGGAGGTTCAAAATTAACTTTTTCGCCTATTATTTTTTTATTATTTTGGAGCAAAACTTACAGGTCAAAAAAATTATCTTAGAAAGTTGGCAGCGTCAGTACGTCTATTATTAAAATCTTGACCTTATCAGCACCCCCTTTTCCAAAGTTGAAGTGTGTATTACTCCAGAAGTGTTAAAAATATCTTAATTGACCTTATTCACAGCAGCGCCATCTTTGATTTTTGATGGGAATGACAACGAGGCTGCAAGGGATAGACGTATATTGTACAGTCTCTTCAATGGCTTGTACAGTTGTTTAAAGTGTTTTTGGATCATTCCGCTGACGAAATATTGAAAATATATATATATTTCCAAGAAAATTTCAATAGACAAAAAACTCCAGACAACATGGGCTGTTGAAAATTAGATGTGATCTAGGAGCTTTTTGATAGCTTTATACAGTGCATGTCATTGAAGAGACAGTTAATCTATCCTTCACAGCCTTGTTATCATTCCCATCAAAAATCAAAGATGGCGCTACTGTGAATAAGGTCTATATACTTATAGACACTGATTCAGAACAAACTTTCCTTTTAGAATCTGAATTTGTAAGGCCCTATATGGTTAAATCGCCGAAATGTGGGGCTGCCAATGTGGCTCCATCCATAAATTATTACATTTTACCCATTTTCAATGGTCGAAAACCAAATGTTGGTCTACATGGAATTTACATGCACATTTGGTTTTCGACCATGAGCTCATCAGTACAAAAATATTTGTTTAGCGATTGTCACAGTACATAATGTTCGCAAGCAACTTTACAGAGACAAATACAAAGAAAAGGCTAATGTTAACTCAATAGCATCCATCTGAATCAACAAAATGGCCCTGATTTACTAAAGGTTTGCATGTATAAAAACATGTGCAAACTTGATAGCACACTAAAAAAAAGGTCAGAGCTGACCTCCTAACATAGTCTTTTAAAGATTGCGTCTTTCAGATGTGCAAAATAGCACATCTTGGCCATTTTTGCATGTTTCCCCGACATGAATATGCAATTTAGAGACTTGCCTCCAAATGCGCATAATAAAGGGTGGTCTAGATACAAATGAATCAAATTGCACCCGCAAAGTGATTTATCAAGCCTGAAAGTCATTTTAGAATCGGAAAATACGAAAGCAAATTAATAGGAATGAAAGGCAGGTATTAATCTGATTTGCACTGTGCATCATGCTGTCATTGTGACAAAAAGGAGACTTTGAGAACAGAAAATACATAGAACACCCTTTATTGACACACATTAATGTGAAATTAAATGAATGCTCATGAAAAACAGTTTTATTTGATTATTTTAAAACTCAATATCATAACTGATAACATCATAAGCCTGCTAACAATTTATACATAAATTATGTCACAATTTAATGTTTTAAACATTGTTTTTAACTGCTGAAATATTACTGCGGACAAGCCAGCCTCCACTTAGAAAAACACGGTCAAGCTAGCCCCCATGTTGTTTTGCAGAAAGCGTAAATACTAGGCATTACGGTAAGAGCGTGTAAGAACTAATTTCAAAATAAAAGCAAATTCAGTCAGTCTGTCAATAATGAATGAAGAAAAAATAAACAAATAAAATACCTAAATAACTATGTAAAACAAAATTAATAAATAAAAAAAATAAATAAATAAAAATAAAAAAATAACACCTGCAAACTTAATAATAACTTAATAATAAAGAATAAACTTCCAAAGACCATCTGACTTTTAAGCACCAAAATGAGAATCTTACTGTTTCCACAGAACAATTACACTTCAGAATGATTATACACCACCTCAGAGTGTCACTCACACAATATCAGGATATTCTGATGTTGAATTTCAAAATTAAAGCCCTCTAAAATGTAAAATATGTTATGTTCCGTCTAAATTCAGATAGATATTAAAAGGAAACTCCCTGTTTCCACAGAACAATTTCACGTCAGAATGATAGTACACCACCTCAGAGTGTCACTCACACAATATCAGGACAGTCTGGTGTTGAATTTCAAAATTAAAGCCCTCTAAAATGTCATATAAACGCTGTGTTTTCTATAAATTCAGATAGATATGAAAAGGATACTCCCTGATTCCACAGACCAATTTCACTTCAAAATGATAGTACACCACCTCAGAGTGTCACACAATATCAGGGCATTCTGGTGTCATGAATCATGATATACATCATGATGGCCACCTTGGTGTGGAGCGCTCCTATTGTTTTATTGTTTTTGTTTGTTTGTCCTATGTTTAGTATTATTTTTCCAGTCAGTTTTACCAGAGATGAACTGCTGAACATTCGACCGCTTATACCAGACAGTTTTTTGCTGGTTTGTTAATATTCAGACGTTTTGCTAGACATTTTAGTTGGAGGCGCAGCTTTGTTGTTCAGGAGAAGCAGGCGAGGAAGCTGGTCAAACTCCGTCGACGAGGCTTTCGAACAACGCTGCCGAGCATTCATCTTGTGAATCTCCGCTCTCTTCCTAACAAAAGGGACGAACTACATCTCCTCACCCTCACAAACAAGGACATTTCAACCTCTGCTGCCTTGTGCTTCACAGAAACCTAGCTGAGTGAAGCCATTCCGGACAGCGCGTTACATCTGCCGGGCTTCCAGCTGTTCAGAGCGGATGGCATCACGGAGTTAACGGGGAAAACGAGAGGCGGTGGAACATGCTTTTACATCAATGAAAGTTGGTGTTCAGATGTAACAACGTTAAAGAGGATGTGCTGTCCTAATTCGGAAGCGCTCTTTATTAACTTTAAGCCTTTCTACTCACTGCGGGAGTTTTCCTCGTTTATTCTGGTGAGTGTGTATATCGCGCCAAACGCGTATTTGAATGCGGCGCTGCAACAGCTGACTGATCAAATCACAGACACGGAACAACAATACCCGGACTCAGTTATTATTATTCTTGGGGATTTTAACAAAGCAAATCTCACACGTGAACTGCCCAAATACAAACAGCACATTACATGCCCCACCAGAGACAGGAATATACTGGATCATTGCTACACAACAATAAAGGATGCATATCGCTCTGTCCCTAGAGCAGCTTTGGGACTCTCTGATCACTGTCTGGTTCATTTTCTTCCAACCTACAGGCAGAAATTAAAATCAACCAAGCCAGTAGTAAGGACTGTAATGAGATGGACCAATGAAGCAGAGCGGGAACTACAAGTCTGCTTCGATTGCACGGATTGGAGTATTTTTGAGGCTGCAGCCACAGACCTGGACAAGCTCACAGATACTGTTACATCATATATCAGTTTCTGTGAGGATATGTGCATTCCTACTAGGACTTATTTAAAGTTCAACAACGACAAACCGCGGTTTACAGCAGAGCTCAACCAGCTTCGTCAGGCCAAAGAGGATGCTTACAGGGGTGGGGATAAAGTCTTGTACAATCAGGCCAGGAACACACTGAACAAGGAAATCAGAGTGGCTAAAAGAAGCTCTGAGAAGCTGAAAAACAAGTTTTCAGCTAACGACCCTGCATCAGTGTGGAGTGGCATGAAACAACTCACAAACTACAAGACTCCTACCCCCAACCCTGTGGTGGACCAACAACTGGCTGACGACCTGAATGTGTTCTACTGCAGATTTGAAAAGCCCAATATCACACCCCACACCCACTCTGACCTTCACTTCACACAAATACCAACACCTCCTGCAACCCCCCCTCCCCCTCCTGCTACTCAAACTGCACTTAAGATCTGTGAAGATGATGTGAGCCGCATCTTTCGGAAACAAAAGACGAGGAAAGCTTCAGGCCCAGATGGCGTCTCACCAGCGTGTCTTTGATCCTGTGCTAACCAGCTGGCCCCCATCTTCACACAGATCTTCAATAGATCACTGGAGCAGTGTGAAGTCCCATGCCGCTTCAAACGCTCAATCATTATTCCTGTCCCAAGGAAACCAAAAATCACAGGATTTAATGATTACAGACCTGTCGCCCTGACGTCTGTGGTCATGAAGTCATTTGAGAGACTGGTGTTGGCCCACCTGAAGAACATCACTGGACCCTTTCTAGATCCACTTCAATTTGCTTATCGAGCAAACAGGTCTGTGGATGATGCAGTCAACATGGGATTGCATCATATCCTGCAACATCTGGACAGACCAGGGACATATGCAAGGATCCTTTTTGTGGACTTCTGTTCGGCTTTCAACACCATCATCCCAGCTATTCTCCAGACTAAATTACACCAACTCTCTGTTCCCATGTCAATCTGTCAGTGGATTACCAGCTTTCTGACGGACAGGCAGCAGCTTGCGAGACAGGGGAAACTCACTTCCAGCACCTGTACAATCAGCACTGGTGCCCCCCAGGGATGTGTGCTCTCCCCACAACTTTTCTCCCTCTACACCAATGACTGCATCGCCAAGGACCCCTCTGTCAAGCTCCTGAAGTTTGCAGTCAACAACACTGTTATCATCCGAGATGATGAGGAGTCTGCATACAGAAGGAAGGTTGAACAGCTGGCTGTCTGGTGCAGTCAAAACAACCTTGAGCTGAACCCACTCAAAACGGTGGAGATGATTGTGGACTTTGTGGAGATGATAGGAGGAACACCCCAACACTGTCCCCCCTCACCATTCTAAAAAGCACTGTGGCAGCAGTGGAGTCATTCAGGTTCCTGGGCACTACCATCTCACAGGACCTGAAGTGGGAGACACACATTGACTCCATTGTGAAAAAGGCCCAGCAGAGGTTGTACTTCCTTCGCCAGCTGAGGAAGTTCAACCTGCCACAGGTGCTGCTGATCCAGTTCTACTCAGCGGTCACTGAGTCTGTCCTCTGCACTTCAATAACTGTCTGGTTTGGTTCAGCTACGAAATCAGACATCAGAAGACTACAAAGGATAATTCGGACTGCTGAGAGGATTATTGGTTGCCCCCTGCTCCCCCTTCAAGAACTATAGACTTCCAGAGTGAGGAAAAAGGCTGGAAAAATCACTCTGGACCCCACTCACCCTGCCCACTACCTTTTTGAACTGTTGCCTTCTGGCCGACGCTTCAGAGCTCTGAGCACCAGAACCATCAGGCACAGGAACAGTTTTTTCCCTCAGGCTATCCATCTCATGAACGGTTAAATTGCCACATTGAGCAATAACTATGTGCAATACACAGTTCAGTTTTTCTTATATTTATCCAACACATCCAACCTCTTCTGCCATTTCATTCCTCTGAAAAAAAAAAACAAAAAAAAAAACATTTGCACTGTACATAACAGGTTTGTATTTGCACTGTACATAACAGATAACAGATTTGTATTAGATTGCACTACGTATATGTATGTGTGTGTCTGTGTGTGTATGTACGTATGTTTATAACTATTTTGTATTTTTTATTATTATCTATGTCTTGCTGCTGTTTTTGTATTGTACACTGGAAGCTCTTGTCACTAAGACAAATTCCTTGTATATGTAAGCATACTTGGCAATAAAGTTGAATCTGATTCTGAATTTCAAAATTAAAGCCCTCTAAAATGTCATATAGATGCTGTGTTTTCTATAAATTCAGATAGATATGAAAAGGATACTCCCTGTTTCCACAGACCAATTTCACTTCAAAATGATAGTATACCACCTCAGAGTGTCACACACAATATCACTGATGTTGAATTTCAAAATTAAAGCCCTCCAAAATGTCATATATGCGCTGTGTTCATTCTAAATTCTGATAGATATTAAAAGGAAATTCCCTGTTTTCACACACCAATTTCACTTTAAAATGATATCGAGTCTGAGCAGCTAGTAGTCTGGTGCAGTCACAACAACTTGGAGCTTGAACGCTCAAGACAGTGGAGATGACAGAGGACGCACCAGGAAGAACTATCTCTCATGACCTGATGTGGGAGTCTTACCCAGAAGGCCCAGAAGAGACTGTTATTCCTATGCCCCTCGCCCTCATGTCCTGCTATTACAGATAGTTTGGGGGACACAAATCTCTGATCTGTGACGGGCACCATTCTTAAATATCGTTGTTGTGCAATACAAATACAAAATTTAGCTGAGATATGCAACACTAGTAAATACATATACAACTTCTGAATCACAGATCAATAAAACTGTGTGCCTGTCGCAGGTTGGTGTAACTGCTTTTTTAAATGTTTCTTCCTTATCAACCATCACCCTTACTTCCCATCATAGGAAGCTGTCTTCTCTCTTTGACTGATCCCAGTGGGTGGGAGCGATGCAGTCTGGAATTTTTCTTTTTTGTTTTGTTTTTGTAATGTGTCTGAGAGAAAGACAGATTGTGTTCTAAATTATCTTATATGTAGCCACAGTCAGCCAAATGGCCCTATACTAAATATCTGCAAATTAATAATCATATTAGCTTACACTAAGGAATGAAATAATTTCACCTATCAAATATCTAGTCCAATCAACCATCAACTTGTTTTGTGTCTTTATCTACAGTTGTCTACAATCAGTGGTGGAATGTAACTAAGAACATTTACTCAATTAACTAGGGTGACCATACATCCTCTTTTTCCCGGACATGTCCTCTTTTTTGCACCTGAAAAAAGCGTCCAGCCGGGATTTCAAAATTGGCTATAAATGTCCGGGATTTGGCTTTCTTCATATTGACGTGCAGTTAGGACTCTCATACATTCTGTGTATTTGATACTCCACACCAGTTTTCGTGTTCACATGTCCTTACGTGATTATTCTGACAGAGAGCGGGAGACTAAGGGTGCTTCTCAATCGGAAGGCTGTAGCCTCGATAGGCTGGGTATCTCGGCTGCCATGTCATCAAGCACCATCGAAAGCCTTCTCAATTGTGAGGACACTTGGAAGGCAGCCTTGTTTTGCAGCCTTCTTTGCCATATTTTGGAGGATTCATCAGGTGTATCCTTTGTGGCCTTCAATCACCCACAATCCTTAGCACATGTCCTAAATTATTTAAAAAAGGGTGGAAAACAAGTTGCGTGACCGCGGAGGCTAAATGCTTTTTTGAGTGACTCTAGCTTTGTGAATAAAACATTTTGCTAAAATAATAAAGAATATTGTTAGAGTATAACAAAAACATGGGGCTAGGTATGACAGTAATAATATAACAATAATAACTGTAAATGAAAATGCCATTACAGATTTTATACATTGTGTGAGTGACACTCTGAGGTGGTGTACTATCATTCTGAAGTGAAACTGTTCTGTGGAAACAGGAAGTTTCCTTTTAATATTTATCTGAATTTATAGAAAACACAGTGCATATTTCATATTTTAGAGGGTTTTAATTTTGAAATTCAACAACAGACTGTACTGATATTGTGTGAGTGACACTCTGAGGTGGTGTACTATCATTCTGAAGTGAAATTGTTCTGTGGAAACAGAGAGGTCATTTTGGTGCTTAAAAGTCAGATGCTCTTTGGAAATGTATTCTTTATTATTAAGTTATTATTAAAGGTGCACTCAGTAATTTTTTCCTCATTAAAAAAGTTTAACTTCTAAAGACATGAATTTTAATTTTGTAATATATGTAGGAAATCATCACCACTCACATTAAAATGAAGACTCCAGTCATATCAGTAACCTTATAAAACCTGTTTTATTCTATATGGAGAGGGTCCACACATGAGGGCTGCCATGTTAGAATGTCCTGTTATTTGACACCTTCACTCACTGTTTAAAGTAATCATGGCTGACTGTGTATAATAAATTTCTACAATGGCACTAGTCCAAGATGACACAAAGACAAAAGTTACTGAGTGCACCTTTAAGTTTGCAGGAATTCTTTTTTTATTATTTAATTTTTAAATTTTTTGTTTAATATTTATTGATTTTGTTTTATGTAGTTATTTATGTATTTTTATTTATTCATTTATTTTTTAATTCATTCATTATTGACAGACTGACTGACTGAATGAATGTGAAATCATATTCACTGGAAGGTCGCTTTTATTTTGAAATCAGTTCTTACGCGCTCTTACCGTAATGCCTAGTATATACACGTACCGCAAAACAACGAGGGGGCTAGCTTGACCATGCTTTTCTAAGTGGAGTCTGGCTTGACCGCAGTGAAATACTGAGAAATATTTAAAGTGGCAGTTCTTTCCAGTTGGCAGGCCGATACGCACCTATGACAAACATTTTGAACGTTTCGTCTTGATCCCATGAATGAAGAGGGAGCGCAAGTTCTGTTTCGTGCAGCTTCCTGTGTCTCATGCACAGCTAACTTTGCCATGGTCAAGATAATAGCAGTTTGAAATTCATATTTAATTTAAGTATACATTAGTGGTACGATGGCTTAACATGTACATAATATTGTATTTTCTTTGTGAATTATGAACATTTGAAGCAAGGGCGTAGATTTGGCTTGAACATTTGGGGGGGGGGGGGGTTGTTGCAACGTGAGGCATTTACATGTTTCCATTGATCATGCTAAAAATATTGGGGGGGTGGGGGGGGTTGTACTTGCTTGTTTTGATGATGGGGGGGGGGGGTATCTTAGAATAGGCTAATCTATGCCCTTGATTTGAAGTGAAGAGTGTCATGTGCATTCTCAACAACTACTCTTTTATGATGATATCATACAATCCTATAAATAAACAAATAAATGCCATATTGAATAAAAATAAAATTATATTTACTGAGAGCTGTACTGTAATTGCATTTGGTGCAAGTACCACATGCAGAAGCCTACTTTTGGAGGGTGTGTCCAAAATATTTGCATGTGTATTTATTTGTGCAATTTTTCTTAGTAAGTCACCCGCAAAAACCCCATGACACGCACACGGAATTTCATAGATCGCACAAGAAAATTAGCACCAGTTATTTGGGATCTTTGTAAATCGGAGCCAGTGTGCACTTGTGAAACTAAAATTTGTGTACATTTTGGTCCCATAGTGCAGGCTTTTCAAACTGGGGTCCGGGGACCCCCAGGGGGCTGTAAGGGGGTGCTAGGAGGTCTGTGGAATTTTTTTTTTTAAGTGTAAAAATGTAAAAACAAAAAATAAATAAACCATTTGACATTACCAAATTCTACATTATTACTGTTTCATTATACTTTCTAAAGACTGGTTGGAAATCATGAGATTAATCAACTGTAGGAAATTAAAAACATATATATGCATATAAGTTTGTGATCCAATATTTCAAAAACCTTAAAGCGATAATTCACCAAAAATTTTAATTCCCTCATCATTTATTCAATCTTATGCCATCCCAGATGTGTATGACTTTCTTTCTTCTGCAGAACACAAAGATTTTTAGAAGAATATTTCAGCTCTGTTGGTCCACACAATGCAAGTGAATGGGTGCCAAAATTTGGAAGCTCCAAAATGCACATAAAGGCAGCATAAAAGTAATCCATACAACTCCAGTGGTTAAATCCATATCTTCAGAAGCGATATGATATGTATGGGTGAGAAAAAGATCAATATTTAAGTCTTTACCCTTTCAAGTAGTCACGATTTTGCCCCATTCTCAGCTCAGCCATTTTGAAAAACTGGACATCAATCAACTATGATATTAATTAATTAATTATTCCCACCATGAAACATCCAGCTAACACCTTAGAGGGAACTGATATTAAATGTGCAGCAGAAACTTCAGTAAGCGATGATATTTGGTCACTGTCGTTCTGGGGGCTCAGAGACAAGGGGCTGTAATGAAAACAAATGAAGAGGTATAAGCATGCAGACAAATCCATATTTCTCTCTGTCTTGCTCCCTCTGGAACAGTGGCTCCCTTGATGTGTCTAATCAATCTTAGGAAAGCTGCCGACATCATCAGTGCCAATCCAGTCTGTGACAAAATTGCCGTGCCATTCATGATTAGCTAGATGCAAACAGTAGCACTCATGTAGGTCATCAGCTCTATCTCTTTTACTCTCTCTCTCTCTCTCTGTCTTTCTTTCTTGTATTTATACTCTATGCATATGAGCATTTTGTTGTTAAAGTGTTTTCCCATTCATTTATTCATAACATATTTTGTGCTTATTACATACTGTATATGTCCCTCACTGCTTTAAAGGTATAGTTCAACCAAAAATGAAAATTCTGTCATCATTAAATCACCCTAATGTTGTTCTAAACGAGGGCTCTATGATTTCTGTAATGCGGAAAACATGAACAGAACTGCGGAATCCAGAAATAAACATTGAATTACAGTTATTCTGAATTGCTAAAACATATTTCTTGAAACCTTCACCCATTTTCTCACAACTTTAAACTAGTGATGGGAAGATCGGATCATTTTACTGACTTGGATCTTTGAGTCTCGTTCAGCAAAATGAATGAACCTTTATTCAAGTCATTTCATTCATTTGAGCAGAATTAAATTAAAATGTTACATTTTCAATAGCCAAAACCCCCCAACACATCTACTTACACAAGGAAAAAAAGATAATACAGCCAAGGACAAATTATGAGAAATAGAAAGATTAGTTCACCTCTGGATTGAATCTTCTTGTCCGAGTCATTCGTTCTTTTGTCACGTGACATCACTCGCACAGGAAACAGAAATGATTAGTTCACCTCTCGAGTCATCTGGTCCAAGTTGTTCGTTCATTTGTCACGTGACATTTGACAAGATTCGAGAGGTGAACTAATCATTTCTGTTTCCTGTATGAGCAATGCATAGCGTATACGGCTGTCACGTGACAAAAGAACGAACGACTCGGACCAAAAGAGTTGAAAGGTGAACTAATCATTTCTGTTTCCTGTACAGCCTATGCGGTTTTCACTTAACAAAGGAACAGCATGTGCGGCCAACATAAAATGAACGAATCACTCTCTTAGACTACTCGTTCTTCTGAGTCACATAAAACATTTGTTCAAAACGAACAAATTGTTCATGAACGACCCATCACTACTTTAAACACAAAACCAAATCTTCAAACAACATTCACTAAACCCCTGACTCTTCTGGCAAAATCAAACAACCACATATTGAATGTCTGTATATTCAGCACTTGGATACTGTCAAAAATACAGTAGTCTACAGCAAAACCCCAAAAGAACACTCTAAATGAAAAACATTACAGTCAACTCAAAAATGTTGTGCAACTGCAAAATCAGAGTCAATGAGAGATTAATTCTGCCTCAGCATCACGTTTTCACCTCATTAGAAACAAGTGTGAACAATTTTGAGTCGTTGTGTGTAAACGATGACAACTGTGTTGTAGTTGTGTTTAACTTTTGCTGCCCGTGTTTACGGTTTTGCAACACAAGTGCATCACAGTGCGAAATGTGTTTTAGAGAGTGAGAATGTGTTTAGAGTTTTGCAAAAAGAGTGACTGATTCGACAAATGGGATTAGGCCACTGAGCATTTGGTTCAGAGAATGGGGTTTAGTGTTTTAGCACTAAATGCGGAATGTCACAGAATTTAAATGAATGCATGAAAACACAATTAATAAAATTAAAATTGTGATATGTCATAATGTGAATATTAAACCACAAAAAGGGGAGATTTAATTAAATATAAATATAGTCTGCATGTGCTGCACGCCTTAAAGTGAATGTGTAAAGCTGTTGTCAAAAACTTACATACTAAAAAATGCTTCATTTGTTTCTCAACCAAAATAAAAGCCGTGTGAAATTGAAGATATTGTGATAGAAATTGTATAACATTTGAGTTAAATATAATAATCAATGTAGTTATAATAATAATAAATAATAATATATCAACAATAATTATATTTAAGCAATATCTCACAAGCAAGAGTACTGTTGTTCTGAATAAAAGTTTTCATCAATGCTTTTATTAATACTGTGATGCTTTGCTGTGCAGCACTGTATTTGCCCCCCCCCCCCAAAAAATAAATAAATAAATAAAATAACTCCAATATTGTGTTTTGGATTGTGCTGTGAGGGCCTGTATAGAAGAACTTCATGTGATAAAAATAATGTAATGGTATGTTGAAAAGTAATTGTTCTTTGTTCATTTGAATAAAGTTCTATTAATTAATTTGATTAGACAGTTTTTTTTATGATAAACTTTAAACTTTAAAGCACGGAATGCAGAGAAAATAAAATGGAAAACATGCATGATGAAATTGGGTCTATTAGCGTCTGGAATGACTACAGGCTATTGAATGCATAGATGTAGTCCAAGTTATATATGGACTACTTTTATATTCATTTTGTAGTTTGACAGACCAAGTCTCCTTTCACTTTTATTATATGCAAAAGCATGGCCAGGATATTCTTCAGAAATTAATGTTTTGTGTTCCATGGAAGAGAGAAAGTCATGGGGGTTTGGATTGACATGGGGTGAGTAAATAATGACAGAATTCTAATTTTTGGTTGAACTACTCCTGAGGTTCTGAGTATTAGACATTATTACCAGCTCCAGACAAGCATGTCATTAAATCTGCAATTTAAAGTGCTTGACAAATGCAGCATAGCACCTGGGAGAGAGCTCAACAGTCTTTTTTAAATTAAAATTTCTCTTAACATTATGGTAGTCTGATAAATACAATGATTAAAGACATATAGGAGCCCTTAAGGTCAATTAAGGTTCAAAAACCAATCAAGCATACAGGAAAGCACACTGTTTTTAATTAGGCACTGTTAATTTGCCTCCATCTCAGAACAATAAAAACACAAGGCTGTGCACTTTTAGAAAAAGATGAATGTTTTATTTTGTGTTGCTATGGAAACACAGACAATGTCTTGTTAGTTCAGTAAGACTGAGGTTGAAGTCAATATTCAGTATCTCAACAAAAGACAGCCTGACCTCTCTCTGTGTCTAACTACTGCTATGACTTATGTTTGGTTATAAACTTCCTTCATTTATCAGACACTTTCAGAATAACAGAAAATTTTACCCTTTAGAGCTATAAAAACAATACTTCATAATTATTTAACAATAACAGTCAAAATACATCACAAAATGAGTCTATTATTAACAGCTTTGCTACCTTTCGTCTTTTATCCCTAGTACAAACATTCACTACAGTTTTTGTTTTGTATTATGCTTATTTATAACTTGGTTTGAATCTGCGTATAGGCTATATGTAGCAGAAGTATAATAATTTGTATTCTACATACATATTTTGCTTTAA
Source organism: Myxocyprinus asiaticus (assembly GCF_019703515.2). Lineage (NCBI taxonomy): Eukaryota > Metazoa > Chordata > Actinopteri > Cypriniformes > Catostomidae > Myxocyprinus > Myxocyprinus asiaticus. Next base: position 10,106,859 of record NC_059365.1, read on the forward strand.
TTTACATTGTAATACCATACATTCCAGCATTCCAGAGAAAATGAAGATTTTGTATAAAGGCTATATATAGCTCAAGTTTATCCTGCCAAACAAAAACAGTCACCCTCTCTGTCTTATTTCTGCAATTGCAATTTAAAATGTGTTCTTCAGACACAGTAAATGTTTTGTGCACTCGATAGGCAGATCAGTATGTCATTAGACAGTGGAAGGCTGGTGTTGCTTTACGGTTCTGTCGTGACTCTGTTTTAATTACGTGGGGGAAACAGTGTGGCTGGTGGCAGTTGAGTGATTAGGCTTGCGGGCAGGCAGAGCCCTGGGGCCTGTCATTATTATGCTCATTCAGCTCAGCTTTAATGAAAAAGCTCAACTCAACACCAGTTCTGTTCCCCAGAACTAGGGTTCAAGGCAGGAGCAATGTGATTCTGTCCCGCCAACTGCAGCCAGGGTGCGGGTGGGAGATAAAAGTCACTTGTGACAAGTTATATGTGGTTTTCAGATTTTCAGATGGATAAAATTAGCATTTAAATCTAAAACCTTAAAAACTGTATTTCTTTAATTAAAATAGGTGTGACAATAACTTAATATAAAAAATAATATTAATGATATGTTTATTACAATATTTTGATATTACAAATTGCAAATGTAATTGACAATTGAAAGCATTCCACATTTTATGGATAACCTTGACAAATTTCAACCTAGTCTCATAAAATCATGTTACTATAGGCCTACGTACCTACATTTTTGCAAACTCTTTTTTAACTTGGCTTGTTGTACATGCAGCACTTTCCTGGTGAAATTAACACTAAAGGCACTACAACAACAATTACTTTTATTCCCTTTCACACAGATCACGAGTAAAACGGCAGATTGTGAGTTCATAAACACTTACCGGTACTTTTCGCCCTGTTCCTCACACAATGCTATTATGACATCAAGACAATTTTACTATAGCGCATGACTTATGAGGTGATACATTTTAACGTTTGTATTACAACCAACTACATTTACAACCTTGTTCGGGCACGATGAATTTGCATGGTAGCTCAACTGATAAAGAGTTGCACTTGTGATGCAAAGGACTAGGATACGTGTCCTGAAGAGCATGCGAGTCAACATGTGAGCCAAATGTGTCATAGAAGCACCATAAAATGGCTTAGTTGCTTCAGCAATTGCGTTTTTACTGTCACATTTGATTTTTATGACACTATCGGTTAGGTTTAAGGTTTAGGGTAGGGAGTTAGGTTTTGTTGATTGATAACTTGATAGAGCATTGACCTTAAAAACTTTGAAATTTTGGGAAAAAATATAACTCGTTTTTAGCGCCACACAGTGGACAATTCTCCTCAGAACTGCCGCGATAGGTAAGGGATAATGTACAGTCAACCGGTTGTTATCGCAAAATAAACCCAGACAGGGTGTTCAGGTCTTGTTTCACCCTGTATAAAATAAATACATAAATGGACATGAAACATTAATATGGGTTTAAATTATTTTATTAGCTTACTTGTAGGGATCACAGAGTGATACTAGAAGTAGGAAAGAGGACCCGCAATACCCGGATAACTGGTCTGATTTCACTTAGTCCCCATATGTGTGCGGTTATTACTCAGACATATCAGACTGCTAGATGGCACCACTGACCAATCAGAATATAGTATTCCAAAGAGCCATGTAGTAAATGTAATGAAACACTTAATATAATTTTGCAGAAAAGTGTCACCACATTCATGTAATTTTCATGTGACCATGCTGACAAATTTGGAATGAAAATAAAATGAAAATAAAATGCAATCTGAACCTTGTTACATCCCCTAGGGGTGGGATGCAACAAGGTGAAGGAAGGTGTGCTCCCTGTTCAACCATCAGACCAAGAACCTCAGACAACAGTGATCAAAGATCCAATATTGTTTTTTATTAAGAGTAATGATTTCCAAAGATGTATCAAATATATACGCAGTAGGTATTTCAGCTTCAGGGTGACCCCTGGCCCAAAATAATAAACAAAAAATGGTCTAGAAAGAAAAAAGATAATTAACTTGTAAGAAGAAAGTAAAAATACAATTAAACTAACCTAACTTCACTAACAGAAACAGAGCAAACAATATCAAATAAACAGGGCAGGTCACCCCTACAAACGTAACTGCTATAGCTCAGAAAACACTCTAATTCTGAAGAGCAACATTGTAACTTGCTCTCAGCTCGAGCGTACAAGGGATTGGTCTGGCGGCTGGTGGGGAGCATGGAGGAGTGTGACAGGCCCGAAGTCACAGTAGCTCGAATCTGAAAGACAGCACCGGGATTTTATAGGTGCACAATCACAACCGGCCAATCTGCAAATCAGCGGCACCTGCACACACTCAGAGTAGAAGATACACCCACAGACACAGACAGAGAGTAAGAACACCGGACAGCTCAGCCAAAACTGCACACATTATTACAGAACGTAACAACCTTAAAAATGGTTTTGATGTTTGGATATTTTTAACCATTCTCTGGACCTTCAGGTTACTTAGCTGGGAATGTAATTTGAACAATTAGGAGTGATATGTTTGGCTTTTTATCATATCCATCTTTTTAAACACTGAATAAAGCATTGCTTCTTATTTCATTGTTTAAACAAACAGATAGACCCACCCTAAACTAATGTCATTGGTTGATGTGACTGGTTGCCGGGCTGGTCTTTGTGCTTAAATAAACAGCAATGTTTTGATAACGCCACAGTGCCAATGCTTACACTCTTTAAGAAGTCAACATATGAATGGCTTACCATAAAGTTACATACATCACCTTTCATTTTTATCTTGGTGTTTCCAGTTTTCATTAAATGAAACCTTCAAAAACTATTTAGTTTATATTTGGCTATGTATGTAAATGTATATATGTCTAAAGGATTATTTTGACCCTTTCCAGACAGACGATGATGTCATCAATCAGTATCCGACTTTCAACTTTCCATTTTCCACTCTGAAGTGTAACATAATCTGGTTAGCAGGACAGCAGTGGTGACCAAATTGCTTGCACTCTTCACCTGATCTCCAACTTAATCAGCTGATCCATGGCCAACAAGGTGCTTGTCTCCTCCTTCCCTGCTAGCATCCTCTACGAGGACTACATCAGAAATCCCCTGCAGCCAAACTCAACCAGAACTAAAGTCCTGCATCAGGTCTTGGTATTTGATGGATCATTAACATGGTTTGACATGGGTCTTTTGTTTATTCTCTCTCCTGTTTCAAGATGTTAGTGAGTAGCATAAGGACTATATCATGACTCCATCTAAACCTCCTTTGGGCCTCCACTGCTTCTGCAGGGCTTGCTCAGTGGGTGCTCCCTCTTCCTCCATTTGTACACTTTGGCTGTGGTTGGATGTCATTGTACACACATTGGATGACCTCAACAATGGACTTGTAGACCCATTTTGCCAGCACAAGGGTAGTGACAGTACAGTAAGGTAACACATGAAGCCTTTTATTATAGGTTGGTGAACATCTGACTCCATTTTTGCCTAATGTTGTCCTTTCCTGATGTATTGAGGAGGTTCATTTCATGATGGAAACAAGTGAAGAAATTGTGCAGTCTGTTAGTATTCCCTTTTACAAACCTTACCACTGTGACTGAAACTGTCCAAGCTACAAAACTGATACTTCTGAAGTCAGGGATGACCATTCACTAAATGTGATGACAGTTACAGTCCATTGCTACAAAGATTAGGTCATGTGAGATTGACCCGTTTGGCAGATCGATTGGCCAGATTGAGTCAGCCCACAGCTAGGTCACCTTTATTTACTTTGGCCTCCTAGATCATCTGGTTAAGAATGCCAATGTGCAAGAGTGTCTGTTCCAAGCAGCCTGGGATAACATTCTTCTGAATAGAGGTGTCACTATACCCATTCTCAGTCATGAGGTCATTCTTTGAGTCATTACTGAGAAGAAGATCTTGCCTTTCATGCTGAGGAGAGAGATTGCTCTGAATTTATTGATCTCAAAAAGTCCTTCTACTTCAGCATGAAACAGCTCTCTGCTTCTTTCAAGTTAGATGGAGTGGTCCCATTTGTCTGTATCTTCAGAAACATCTATAATCTTCTTAGCCGCTGCAGGCTACTTAATTTCTTTTTTCCTCTATAGTGTAGCCCACTTGGTAATGAGGCAGATGCTGATTGGGCCATAGTAATAACTATGTTACATGTTTGTACTCTCTATATATCTAGCCTATTTTTTAACATCAGTACACCCACACACGCTATAAGGCTGTAAACACAACCTTGGTACTGCTCATTGCAGCATCACCATCCATTTTAGCACATAATCAGCTTAATAGCACAAATACGACTCTCTTTTTTACACCAAGTACACACCACTTTATTAATGTATATTTTATCACAAACACTCAACTTTATTAATTTATAAACGTATATATAACTTGTTTTAGCTAATATTTTATTGCAGTTTGTTCTTTTACTTATAATACTACTTTATTTACTAATTCTTTATATTATTTTTTTTATTATTATTTAAAATGTATTTTTTTTAAATGGTAGCTTGTAGAATAAGACATTTTCAACTAGTACCGCTGTTGCTATGTTGCACATTTAACAAATAAAACTTTGACCTATCTTGAAAAAAGAAATGCAATTCCAAAAGGGCTCAGACTAGAGGGCTGTTTTTTGGCTCACTGAGGGTTGTTCAATAAATGTTTTATTCTACAGCACCAAGTGTATCATGGTGGTGTAGTAGGCTAAAGCACAGAACTGGTAAGCAGAAGGTTGTCAGTTCAATCCCCACAGCCACCACCATTGTGACCTTGAGCAAGGCACTTAACTCCAGGTTGCTATAATAAGTGCACTGTAAGTTGCTTTGGATAAAAGCGTCTGCCAAATGCATAAATATAAATGTAAATATCATAAAAATGGTGGAGATAATATAACTAAATAATATATAAATATGCTTGAATAATCATCATAATTGCACTAAAAATACACTGAGAAAAGTTCAAATGAGGAACTTTTTTTATATAGGCCAAGCTTTTCCTACTATGTTGTCTTTTGGCATTTAATTAATATTGTGGCATGGGGGTGTGGTCATGTGTTGGTCTGCGGGAGAGGGAGAGTGGTAAGGCTCGTCACCTGGGTCGTAGACCGACACATGATCATGCCCCCCATACCACAAATATATTAAATTTTTTTGCTTAATTGTTTTGGTTCTGCCATTTAATTAGATTGTGACTTTGGTTGTCAACAAATAATCATATTCTTGACCTCAAAACCTGTTATAGGTCACTTCTGAGATATACATGTCCATGTCTGCAGCAATCAATAAATAAAAATCAATATATTATGTGTGTGTGGTAAACTCTATAGCAGGGGTGGTTCTAGAGGGTGGGGGGGGTCTCTCTCATCAACAAGGCATTTCCATCCGCAGAACTGCAGCTCACTGGATATTTTTTGGCACAATCGTAGTAAATTCTAGAGACTGTTGTGCGTGAAAATCCCAGGAGATCAGCAGATACAGAAATACTCAAACCAGCCCATCTGGCACCAACAAAAATGCCACGGTCCAAATCACTGAGATCACATTTTTTTTTTACCCATTCTGACGGTTGATGTGAACATTAACTGAAGCTCCTGACCCGTATCTGAATGATTTTATTCACTGCACTGCTGCCACACGATTGGCTGATTAGATAATCGCATGGATGATTGTTGGTGCCAGATGGGCTGGTTTGAGTATTTCTGTAACTGCTGATCTCCTGGGATTTTAACACACAACAGTCTCTAGAATTTACACTGAATGGTGCCAAAAACAAAAAACATCCAGTGAGTGGCAGTTCTGCGGATGGAAACGCCTTGTTGATGAGAGAGGTCAACAGAGAATGACCAGACTGGTTCAAACTGACAAAGTCTACAGTAACTCAGATAACCGCTCTGTACAATTGTGGTGAGAAGAATAGCATCTCAGAATGCTTTTCTGAGATGCGGGTTGGTGCTATTTGGCGGCACGAGGGGGACCTACACAAGATTAGGCAGGTGGTTTTAATATTATGGCTGATCGGTGTATAGCCTACTTAAGAATAAATGGTTATTTGTTATTTGTGTACTATAATGTGTTTTTCTGTGTATAGTGAAAATGTTTCCTACTTATAAATATAAATTGAAATGATTTGATATATCATAAGAAATAGGCACTACCGACAGCAGTAAAAGGCAAAAAAAAAAATTTTTATACATTTGACATAATTGCATTGAACCCCCCAGACAGAAGCGTGCCCCCTGCCCCCTCTCCCCTCCCCTCCATGTGCCAATTCGCATCTCAGAATAGCAATCTTCTCACCACAATCTTACAGAGCGGTTATCTGAGTTATCTTCATAAATTCACAGTATGCCCACCTCCTCAGACACTACTAGACCACTGAGTCAGCCTAATAGATTACAGAGAAAGTTACTGTGTGCAATAACAAAGCTTCACCCCAGCAAACCTCCTCTCTTCCAGACCTCAAAGAGTGATCACTTAAGGAAACATTTTCCAGTAAAGCCATCCAGTAATCACATAACATTTGAATCCAAAACAGGCAATATAAAGCTGTTCCAACAGCTTGGTAACCCACAACCTCAAAACGTCAAACCAATTACCCCTTAAAAAAATATGAGAAATAGTACTTGCATGATGCATTCATATGGAGAATGAAAACACAAAGGGCTGCAGGAGGTTATATATCACTGAAATGAATTAATATAAACATCTGCAAAGTGACTACTTCTTTTTTATATTTATATAACATATCCTATTACACTTTCACACATCTTTTCCCAGTCCAAATCTTGTCAGAACTCACTCATCCAATGAATATTAGTCCACAAGAAATTTTTCAGGTTGATTTGTACGGTTATTATTAACAAACCCTGCTTCAACTTTCCAAAATATATTAAGATTACAATTAGCATGACTTTCTTTAATCTCAGCAAGGGCATTAACTTGACAGGCCAAACTGCTAGAAATTGAGACATTCCTGGATCAATCAAATTCAAGAGTGCATACCTCTTGGGTGATCACCTACTGTGATGATGACTTACATTTTCAGAAAATATAGTTGATGTTACTTTTGGCACAAGAATTTTAAGACTATGCAGAATGTGAGAACATTTGCCACAAGCATAATTTAGAACATTAACTCTAAATTTAGGTCGTTCACTCCAAAAAAAAAAAAAAAAAATTTAATCCGTCATTCATTCACCTTCATGTTTTTCCAAATTTGTATTACATTCTTTTTTCTGTGGAACACAAAAGGAAATGTTAGATGTTATTGTTCAGTCCCAATCTCTATTCATCTTTGTATGGAAAAAGGATGGTCTTTGGTTTCATGAAAAAATTATCGGAACGAAATTAACCGGTTATTAACCAGTTACCAGCATTTAAAAATAAAGTTTTCACTCCAGAGCAATTAAAAGAAACTTTGTTGCCGTTTCTGTTGGTTCACGTTTTCTTTTCTTTGAACCGTTTTTAGTCCCTGGTTTCAATGGACACAGGTGGACACTTGCAATGCTATTGCTTCCTTGCTTAACTAGAGGCAGATTCATGAAATATTAAGGACAGAAAGAAAAAAAGGTCCTAAGTGTAAAATGGGAATGGGTCCCATCTCACCATTGGAAATTATATTTGCCAGAAAAGCCACTATGGGTCAATAGCATCTAATGAGAGAAAGAACCAATTTGCCAGCAATTTAACCCCTCTAGAGGGCAACGCAACAATTCCTTGACCTGTAGGTACTTTGTCCAAATTCACTTTGCTTATAGGTCAATAGTGGAGTGCAAGTCAATGTAGACTTACTGACTTACTACTAACTATAAATGCAGATATAGAAGGTGTTGTAAGTGCTATGAAATACCAGAATTGTATTACTTGCTTTTAGGTTTATGTGGCAGAGCTAAAAACTTTGTTTGCCAAGCTGTACTGCAAAAAAGGTCCACTATGTCCATTTTGCAGGGCATTCTGGCCAAGAATCGCCCACTACTGTAAACTGATGAAACCATAATTATAGATCAGCATGAAAAAAAAAACTATATAGGACATTTTAATAAGAATGTCAGGGTTTTTTTCTATCTTCATTACTCTAACCGCATGAAATAAAAGCTTCACTGTGAGAAACGATACATTCTCATTTTAACAATATTATTCTGCTGACATTTAGTACAGATTGTTTTGATATATTAAACAACTCTCAGGGAACATTGTTTTTTTTTTTTTTTTTCAACAGCATCAAAAGGCTTAATTTCCATTAGTTCATTAGACTTTTAGATAGTGGCATTTCAGACAATTTCATCATGGGTATGTAATGCAATGATGTAATTTTTACAGCCCTTGTTTAAAGACAAGTGGGTCGTTGTGCCTTAAAAGTAAGTGATATATGACTGTTTTATCACAGTTAACATGCTCAAGTGCCTTAACCAATTGAACTATGCCCCAGGAAATCAGTCAAGCTAATTTCTCATCCTATTTTTAATATTGTTATCAGCAAGGTTGGCAGTTTTTATTTTCTCTTTTCTCATTAAGCAGACATAGCAAAAAAAATCTTAATCAGTGTTTTTGTCTTGTTTTCCAATAAAATATCTAAATTCATTAAAATCATTTAAACTAGATATATTTAATTGACTAGAAGACTTTTTTCCAGAAAATATACTTTCTTATTTTTCTTACCTTTTTTTTTTTTTTTTTTGCAATTTTTGTTTTTTACATTAACATTACAAATTGTAAAACTCAGCAAAAAAGAAACGTCCTCTCAATTTCAACTGCTTTTATTTTCAGCAAACTTAACATGTGTAAATATTTGTATGAACATAAAAAGATTCAACAACTAAGACATAGACTGAACAAGTTTCACAGACATGTGACTAACAGAAACTGAATAATGTGTCCCTGAACAAAATCAAAAGCAACAGTCAGTATCTGGTGTGGCCACCAGCTGCATTAAGTACTGCAGTGCATCTCCTCCTCATGGTCTGCACCAGATTTGCCAGTCCTTGCTTTGAGATGTTACCCCACTCTTCCACCAAGGCACTTGCAAGTTCCTGGACATTTCTGGGGGGAATGGCCCTAGCCCTCACCCTCTGATCCAACAGGTCCCAGACGTGCTCAGTGGAATTGAGATCCGGGCTCTTCGCTGGCCACGGCAGAACACTGACATTCCTGTCTTGCAGGAAATCATGCACAGAACGAGCAGTATGGCTGGTGGCATTGTCATGCTGGAGGGTCATGTCAGGATGAGCCTGCAGGAAGGGTACCACATGAGGGAGGAGGATGTCTTCCCTGTAACGCACAGCGTTGAGATTGCCTGCGATGACAACAAGCTCAGTCCGATGATGCTGTGGCACACCGCCACCATGATGGACCCTCCAACTCCAAATCGATCCCGCTCCAGAGTACAGACCTCGGTGTAACGCTCATTCCATCGACGATAAACGTGAGTCGGACCATCACCCCTGGTGAGACAAAACCACGACTCGTCAGTGAAGAGGACTTTTTGCCAATCCTGTCTGGTCCAGCGAAGGTGGGTTTGTGCCCATAGGCGACGTTGTTGCCGGTGATGTCTGGTAAGGACCTGCCTTACAACAGGCCTACAAGTCCTCAGTCCAGCCTCTCTCAGCCTATTGCGGACAGTCTCAGCACTGATGGAGGGATTGGGATTGGTGTTCCTGGTGTAACTCGGGCAGTTGTTGCCATCCTGTACCTGTCCCGCAGGTGTGATATTTGGATGTATCGATCCTGTGCAGGTGTCATTATACGTGGTCTGCCACTGCGAGGATGATCAGCTGTCCTTCCTGTCTCCCTGTAGTGCCATTTTAGGCGTCTCACAGTACAGAGATTGCAATTTATTGCCCTGGCCACATCTGCAGTCCTCATGCCTCCATGCAGCATGCCTAAGGCACGTTCTCGCAGGGACCCTGGGCTTCTTTCTTTTGGTGTTTTTGGTGTTAGTGTCCCAAGTTTTTATAACTGTGACCTTAATTGCCTACTGTCTGTAAGCTGTTAGTGTCTTACTGACCATTCCACAGGTGCATGTTCATTAATTGTTTATGGTTCATTGAACAAGCATGGAAAACATTGTTTAAACCCTTTACAATAAAGATCTGTGAAGATATTTGGATTTTTACAAAGTTATCTTTAAAATACAGTGTCCCGAAAAAGGGACATTTCTTTTTTTGCTGAGTTTAGTTAGGTTTATGCTTAAAGCAAGAAAAAAATAAAAATAAATTGCCAACGGGGTTAATTCTAACTTAATTCAAAATGTATCTTATTACAGTATCTTGTGCAATGTTGCATCTGGAAAGTTGCTGTCAAGACAAATACCGATTTATATAAATACCGACATCCATCATAATCTATAACTCTGCATAAAATTTAATGGCATCTACGCTAATATTATTCTATTTGTTTCCATGTCTTGGATTCATATCCCGAGGTTACCAGAGCCTGCCAGATCCAGCTCCGTTCCCGCTTGGTGTCGGACTCCACTGCTACGTGTTGCTGAGAGATGACAACAAACCACAGCCGGTGCTAGCCAGACATCACTTCAGCTTTTTTTTACTTCAGAGGATGAACTGATGCTAACTCCAACTGTAAGACATCGGATACTTCATGCCACTGCCTAAACCTTGGACTTAGGATGGACCCCATCGAACCTTACCGAAATGACCTGCAGGTTGAACTGCGATGCACCTTTTAATTTATCTCTGCCTGCATCGCCTTTGTATATTGATGGACTAGACTCTTGAAATGGAATACATTGACTATCATTTAATTGCCAGCAAAACCCTTCATCAGCCAACTAACAAAGGACAATGCATCTATGTGAACTTCTGCAGTTAATCCAGGATGGACTTCATAAATAAATATTTTATTTGTATTTTTAAAACACTGGACCTTAATGCTTCCTTAATTTACAAATTCAAAACCATGACTTGCACTGCACACAAATAACTAATATTGGCATTATATTCATGTTGTTTAGCCAGAGGGGAACTGGCCCCCACAGTGAGCCTGGTTTCTCCCAAGGTTATTTTTCTCCATTAACCAACATCTTATGGGGTTTTGTGTTCCTTGCCACAGGGGTTCTAAATACAATTATTATTTATTTAATTCCTATACATTTTACAATCATATTTAATCAAACTACACAATGATCACTGTAAGACATTATAGATATTACTATTAGTTTTTTTTTTTTTATGCATGATTTTCTGTAAAGCTGCTTTGAAGTGATGTGTGTTGTGAAAAGCGCTATACAAATAAAAATGACTTGACTGATTAAGAAAATTATTTTTGCAGTGTAGCTTCACTCACAACATCCCAGACTCCAAACCCCAGAGGTCATTATCAGTCCTGTTTTTCCTCTCCTCCTCCATGCATTCAAGGATATGGCCTGACTTGGTGGAGACTAAACAGATGGCCGTGTACCATCCAAGATGACAGCCTATCAGAGCAGATGGCAATCTAAAGGGCACCAACCTCAAGATCCACACACAGGAGAGGAAGACGAGTGAGAGCACTGCTGTCACAAAAGCAGGATGTTACACACATTATGGTGTAGCATCTATGTACTGCAAATTATTAGCCTTCTGATATTAGAGAAAAACCCATTTATAATGTGTCATTACACATGACCAGCATTACAAAACATCTACCGGAAGACATCAGTCATTAAATACACTGCCTGGCCAAAAATGTAAAAAATTGCCGTTTGGATTTGAATAATGGTTATGATCTGGGGTTGCTTCAATTGGTCAGGTCTAGGCTCAGCAACATTATGTGGCAATAAAATGAAGTCAGCTGACTACCTGAATGTACTGAATGACCAGGTTATCCTATCAATTGATTTTTTCCTGACGGCACAGGCATATTCCAGGATGACAATGCCAAAATTCATTGTGCTCAAATTGTGAAAGAGTGGTTCAGGGAGCATGAGGAATAATTTTCACACATGCATTGGCCACCACAGACTTCTGACCTTAACCCTGCTGAAAGTCTTTGGGATGTGCTGGAGAAGACTTTAAGGAGTGGTTACCTACATACATGCTGGTTACACCACATGACTGATTTGGTGAACAAAAGTTTTTTTAAATATGAATCATATTTCAAAATAAAAAAAATTCACTGCTTAACATTTTAATAAATAATAATAAAATATTTTTCTGCTCTACTCATGCAAATAAAAACATAAGCTCTATTGCTCAGTAAGTTATTAAGAGTTAGCTTACACGGGGGTATCAACATAAAGTTAGTTTTGATATTTTTTGACCATCAATTTTATCAAACAGGATGGAATATTTTAGAGCCATACAAAACAACACCACAAAACATCACAAAATTCATAAAATCTATTGCTAATACTTACTGATCTTTGTGTATTAAGGAACTGGCTTTTTTAGTTAAAGGGATATTACGTAAACAGGATGAAAAGTAATATAGAAAGAAAAGGTAAATTAACTACCAGTTACTGGAATATTCCTAAAAAGACATGTTTTGTTTGAAACATTATAATTAGGAAAAAATCAAGAAACATGTCAAATACACATTGTTGAATAAATTGCCAGTTTTCCATTTTAGGAGATAATGTGTAGCATCCAGGGACATGACAAATACTGTATGGCATTTTCCGCTCATCACCTTAATAATGCATCATAAAGTGTAATAGTGGTGACATGCATAAGGAGATTATATATGTCAACAAAGATAAAAAAAAAAAAAGACAAAAAAGTATTTAAAACTTGAGGAACTGCATTTCCTGTAATGTTAATATAATCACTTAGAAGGTGTTTCGCAAACACTTGAATGTGAAAAACAATGTTGCTGATGAGATAGTAATCATAATTCTCTTTACAGATACATTTCTTCACCAAACAATTTTAGTTTGCGCATGTTATGTGCCAGCAAAGTCTGTACTTGTGTTTCCTTTCACAGTGTCTCCATGGAAATAATTGCGAGAGAAATGCGACATATGCCAGCTGTCGTTTGAAAAGGAGGTCAAAATAGAAAAATATGCTTCTTTGAAGTTAGTGCTCATTAGTCCAAGATGCTCTAGGATTGGAGAGAGAGAAAGAACATGTTATTTCTGAAAAGCGACCAATAAATATGCCGTTTGAAGAGAAGTCGTTTGCGATTGCTTGCTGTCATACTGTATTTAATATTATTTAAATAATAATGATAAATAAATAAATAAATACAAATTATATGTATATATATATATATATATATATATATATATATATATATATATATATATAACAGATTTAAAAGAAATAATAGAGTGCAAAAATATATGACAATTTAATTCAAATATATTAATTGCATTGTGTTTTGTGAATAAGGTGCAATGTATGAGCTTAATTTACCTAGAAAGCAGGTATGTCTTTTTGCTGAAAATAATGATAACAACTTAATTTAATTACTTGTGGTGCGCACTATTTCAGTGCATTTAGTGCCTTTCTAAACTGGATTGTGGGTGGTTTCCAATTAAGCAGACGTTTTGTGCTGAAATACAACACACAAAAGTATCGCAACTGTTGTGAATTCGCACTAGAAAGATTGGGCAAAAGTTACTGAGAAACTCTAAGGAATTACTGTCACATTAAGACCCTTTTCACATGTCAAACCAAGGGTGTGTCGGGTTAATTCAGTAGCAGCATGAGTGTATGTCTGATGTCAGGTACCATCATTGTCATTTCGGCAGAAGCCCTGTTCGGCCATTAGAATGACACTTTCTCACTGTTTCCCGCATAATGCAAGTCCCACAAATGGCATGTATTAGGAAGATAATGAACATCCGTCTCCCCAAACACATATTTTGCTGATGCAAGCCAACTCGCCCTGTCTCTGCGGGCTTGCTTAGCCCCTTCCAACCAGGACTCTGGCTTGTGGAGTGACATTCCTAAATGCCAACATGGTGCCATGGGAGCATCTGGGAGAAATAATGATGGAGTACCCGTACCCACAGGTCGGCACAAGCTTGCCGCTGGAGTTGCTCCCTCGCTGTGCCAGATGGAGGGCATCAGATCCTGGACTATTATGTGCATCACTCTCTCTTTTTTTTCCTTGTGCTTTTTCTCTCACCTCTTTCTCTTTCTCTTGTCTGCTCATTTCCCAGCGGAGCTGCACAGTCATTAGCAGCTGCTCAGCTGCCAAACACCATTGAGCATGTGGTGGCTCCAACTATGCAGTTCCTGCAGGAAATGGCAGTATATGACAACATCCTAATGTAGGTATGTGTGCTGTTGGGTTGCAATATGATGCATCGTGCTGCTTGCGCACACAAAGGGGCGAATTCACTAAATAATTTAGCTTGTGGTATTACAGCACAAAAATCTGCGTCTTATTCATTAAATACCTGCAAAAAATGCTAAATGCACTGAAATAGTGCCACAGCGTGAGGATTTATTTTGTCATTACTATTTTTTGAATGCAAACGGCTCCTTTTGATGCATATTGGCTTATTATTAGGGCTGTCAATTGATTAAAACTTTTAATCGAATAAAATACATGGTATGCCGATAAATCTAATTAATCACATATAGAAATATTTGCAGAGAAAGCCCCTCAAATAACAATAATAAATAATGATGAAATAATTATAAATAGTTATATTTAAAGCTGCACTATGTAAGATATTTTGGTAAATCTTTTTACAAATTGCCATTATTGGCTATGTTTAAATGCACCCTCATAATGCGATTATAATAAGGCAATACTGTGAATTAATTGTAGCTCATGTAAACAGAATATTGCGATAATGCTTATAATCAGAGTAATGATAATCGCAGTAAGATATGTAAAGTACACCTATTTTAATCGCTTTATACTTGCATGTAAACGCTTTAATCGCATTTCTTCCACTCTGACCAAAGTGCGCTTGCGCCAGTGCTGCAGACGGATCACGTTCCACTCAAGCACAGGTTCGAAAACATCGCAAAAAAAGAAAAAGCTGCACTTACTTTTCGGCTTCATGTAAAACGGCAGTTCCATGCACAGTTTTACAGCAGTGGTGCTCCCCCATCTACAGCCCCATGACAAAAGAAAACATATTTTCCCGAGTTGTGAATGTCCGGTTGCAGTCTGAATGGAATGTCGGTGAGATAAATTGACCATATTCCACTAAATAATGGGAAGGAAGACTTTGAAATTAGTTTGTGCTAGCGAGCGAATCACAACAACATCCATTGCGTGTATTCCGATTCACACACAAATAACTCTTATGAACCGATTCTTTTTAGTGAATCAAAACAGACAGAGCAACTAGTGTAGTCTGACAAACAAATGACTCTTATGAACCGATGCTTTTTAGTGAAATAAAACAGACAGCACATCCAATGTAGTCGAAAATGACTCTTCTGAAGTGGTTCTTTTAATAAATCATTCAAAAAGACTCACAAACTGACTGACTAATTTTCCTCATGCCAAGCTGTATTTAAAGAGACGTATTTGCAACAAGTTGTTTTTTGCAATAAATATTCATTTATAAAAATAAAATAAAAAAACAAAACATCACATTTCTCAGCAAATAATCAGAGTAATGGCAAGAAGCATGTAAACATGATTGAAGTGGTTGGCTCAAATCATGTAAAACATCTTAATATAATTATTTCTTATACTCTGATTATTGCAATAATCAGAGTATTGGTGTACATGTAAATGTAGCCATTGATTGAGTACATACACAATCAGTGTTCAAAACAATGAACCTTACCCCAATTCGCTATGTTAAACATATAAAAATAATTAGTATTTTGAGCTGTTGGGTAGGATTTGGCACGAAATTGCTGGCTTATGACGTACATCCTTGCGTCATTACGTCATGTCCTTAAACACAAGAAAGGAGGACCGTCTGTCTCGTGTTCCGACTGGAGAAACGAACTATGCTGTTCAGTCAGTCACATTCAAGTAGTTCAGGGCAGCATTGCTGCAATCTGGATGGATGTTTATCTGTTATCCGTTTGGCGAAGTTGTTTACCTGCTATAATGCTTGGATATGTTTTCTGGTAGGGTTGTTGAAGCTTATATTGCTTGTCATGCTTGTATGAATTGAACATTACTCATGTGTTAATTGATCGCGATGCATCTATGTTGTTGAGGGAAGTTACTGTGACATGTTTACTAATATTCATGACTTCTGAAATGTAGTTATTGTAATTGTTAAATTGCATTATTAGCATATTATTTTCATGTTTAATAAAGTAAATTTTATCCCCATCATTACTGAATCCTCCTCTTGTGATTTTGGTTTACGGTGTTATTGTGTGTATTGCATAGACATAATATTGTAGTATTACGGCTCACTTGCATTATCAACTGAGGCTGTACAATACAATATCAAAATAATAAAGTCTTCCATTTAACTCATATCAGCCATATCACGAGTATCACCTCTTAAATTGACATGTGTAGTACAATACAAACATAATAGAAGATAAAACACTTGAATAATCATATTAAAATATACTGGTAATACTGGTATACCCTATTCTCTATGTAAAAGTGCTTTGAGTGTAGTGTCAGAAAAGCACTATATGTGTAAAATTCATTCATTCAAAATATGTAAATAGGAGTGTTTTTTTATCTTCATCAAAGCAAGTAAAATGTCAATGTTTAATTGTATAACATAATATCAACATGAAAATAGCATGTTATGACTCCGGCTCTAAATATCTCCCAGTCATAATCACACACAGACGATGTCCAGGTAACCGCAAATCATGAGATTCATCCGCCAGAAGAGCAGTGCCGAAACACGATTCACGTAATGTGTTCTTCCGCAAACTGTTTGCAATTTTAACTTTCAACCACAGATGTTGCTAGAGAGCACAAAGTTACATAGTGCAGCTTTAAATTACAAATAATAATATATATATATATACACTATATTGCCAAAAGTATTCGCTCACCCATCCAAATAATTGAATTCAGGTGTTCCAATCACTTCCATGGCCACAGGTGTATAAAATGAAGCACCTAGGCATGCAGACTGCTTCTACAAACATTTGTGAAAGAACGGGCCGCTCTCAGGAGCTCAGTGAATTCCAGCGTGGTACTGTGATAGGATGTCACCTGTGCAACAAGTCCAGTGGTGAAATTTCCTCGCTACTAAATATTCCACAGTCAACTGTCAGTGGTATTATAACAAAGTGGAAGCGACTGGGAATGACAGCAACTCAGCCACGAAGTGGTAGGCCACGTAAAATGACAGAGCAGGGTCAGCGGATGCTGAGGCGCATAGTGCGCAGAGGTCGCCAACTTTCTGCAGAGTCAATCGCTACAGACCTCCAAAGTTCATGTGGCCTTCAGATTAGCTCAAGAACAGTGCGTAGAGAGCTTCATGGAATGGGTTTCCATGGCCGAGCAGCTGCATCCAAGCCATACATCACCAAGTGCAATGCAAAGCGTCGGATGCAGTGGTGTAAAGCACGCCGCCACTGGACTCTAGAACAGTGGAGACGCGTTCTCTGGAGTGACGAATCACGCTTCTCCATCTGGCAATCTGATGGACGAGTCTGGGTTTGGCAGTTGCCAGGAGAACGGTACTTGTCTGACTGCATTGTGCCAACTGTGAAGTTTGGTGGAGGGGGATTATGGTGTGGGGTTGTTTTTCAGGAGCTGGGCTTGGCCCCTTAGTTCCAGTGAAAGAAACTCTGAATGCTTCAGCATACCAAGAGATTTTGGACAATTCCATGCTCCCAACTTCGTGGGAACAGTTTGGGGATGGCCTCTTCCTGTTCCAACATGACTGCGCACCAGTGCACAAAGCAAGGTCCATAAAGACATGGATGAGCGAGTTTGGTGTGGAAGAACTTGACTGGCCTGCACAGAGTCCTGACCTCAACTCGATAGAGCATCTTTGGGATGAATTAGAGCGAAGACTGCGAGCCAGACCTTCTCATCCAACATCAGTGTCTGACCTCACAAATGCGCTTCTGGAAGAATGGTCAAAAATTCCCATAAACACACTCCTAAAACTTGTGGAAAGCCTTCCCAGAAGAGTTGAAGCTGTTATAGCTGCAAAGGGTGGGCCGACGTCATATTAAACCCTATGGATTAAGAATGGGATGTCACTTAAGTTCATATGCGTCTAAAGGCAGATGAGCGAATACTTTTGGCAATATAGTGTATATATATATATATATATATATATATATATATATATATATATATATATATGTATTACATCTTCAAGCGCTTATTCATGACAGCAACAGCTCAAATGTGAGTGAGGACCCACTAATTAGTGCAAATAACTCCAGGCGCACGTGCATTGTGCGTGTTCAAAGATGCACTGTTAGAAAAATCCGGCTGCGTGCATTAAGTGCTCAAGCCCTCAGCGGATGACGAGATTTGCGACATGCGTCCTGTACGCAAACCCTCAACTTTCACATCTGACCGAAGTACACTTTGGACTTTAAACATAGTTTGAAAAATGTCTTGAGATTCCTGCGTTCGGACTTGTGATTTGCAAGTGTTTGAATGCAAGAACGTGTCCGGTGTGTGTGGATTGTTCTCTGTATAAGCTGCGCGTTGCCTATACTGCTGAAGTTTCGCTTACTGCCCCCTGTAGAAAAAAGCCGGTACTTAAAACTTGAATTGCTCCGATGGTAGAAATATTCCTTATTATGGTCCGGGGACATGATTAATTGCGTAAATTTTTTAACGCTTTATTTATTATATAAATAATCGCACTGAATGAATGTGTTAAATAGACAGCCCTATTTTTTTATACATTGTGCCTTATTCACAAAACTCAGTGCTATTTGCCTGCCACAGATAACATTGCGCTATTAACACCTGCGGATAGCAAGATGTTTGTTTACATTTTCTACTGATCATGGCAGCAGTCTTCAAAATTTTAGACCTCATAATCTTTTATCATGTAATAATTTTCTGCGCATATGGAACGACTTTTTAGTTGACGCCACAAAATACTTCTTAACTTTTTAGCCCCACCCTCTAAAATCAAAAGTCCCGACCTGTCATTTTTTTATTTCTGTATATCCTGTTTCTCTAGAAAATACATCAGATTTTGGAAGTAAAATGGGTTGCGAATGGCATTTCACATTGACTTTAAAGTTAAGGTTTGGTGGCATCAGTTTTTGGCAAGCTCTCGTCTAATTTCACATGCCAGAGTGCAGCACTCGGTGCGATATGATCTGGGCACATAATGGGGGTCGTGCTGCCCGTAACACAGCACTGGCCCTGGGGCTGGACGTCACTGAGCCAGACAGGAACAGCTTCCCCACCAAGACATTTAGACCTCAGGGCCAAGAAATCTGGCCCCAATCTGACTGGCACCATTAAACTCATCTGAGACACAGAGCCTGTGTGTGACTTCTGAGTGCACAATAAACTGGCATGCTCAAGATGAGAGAGAATGGTGGTATTCAACAGAGCTTGATAAAGATCTCTATATGACCAGACGATTAAATAAGGCCATAACTGCTCTTACAAGGTTGGTTCACCCAAAAATGAAAATTCTGTCATCATGTACACCCTGAGGTTGTTCCAAACCCGTATGAATTTCTTTCTTCTGGAACTAAAAAGGAGGGCTGTTCTTTTCCATACAGTAAAAGTAAATGGGGACTTGGGCAGTCAAGCTCCAAAAAGGACAAATAGCACCATAATTATGGTCCATATGACTATATTTGTACTATATTCCAAGCCTTCTGAAGCCATATGATAATTTTGTGTGAGGAAAAGACAGAAATTGAAGTTGTTATTCACTGAAAACCTTTTCCTCCTCTATACAGTAGCTCTCAAATCTCATTTGCGTTTATGCACATTCAAACATGGAGCCTCAAGGCATCAGAACTCTTAAAGGAATAGTTCACCAAAATAAAAAATTATTTTATCATTTACTTACCCTAATGCTATCCCAGTTTGGTCTGTTCTCACCCAAAATCAATTGGATGACTTCAGAAGACACGGTTTAAACCACTGGAGTCTTACTTTTATGCTGCCTTTTTGTGCTTTTTAGAGCTTGAAAGTGTTGCACCCCATTCACTTGCATTGTATGGACCTACAAAGCTGAGATATTCTTTTAAACGTCTTTGTGTTCTGTAGAAGAAAGTTAGTTATACGCATCTGGGATGGCATGAGAGTAAATGATTAAAGACTAGATTTTTGGATGAGCTATTCCTTTAACTATGTTCTCATTCATTAACATTTGGTGGTTTTCAGTTCATTTTGTCCCCTCTGACCCCAAGCTGATAAACATCATTATAAAGTTCCAAGTAAGCAAACGAGAAGCTCTGATTTTGAGATTCTTGCAAATCAGTTTGTTTTGCTGGCTGTTTGTGAGCCGTGTCAGACCATCAGTGCTCTGGAGACAGCCCTCTAAAAAATTTCCAACTTCATTACAAAAGCACTCATGATCACAAATCTAACTGCCAAAGTAATAGTTCACAGACTATTTCATAATCTCGTCCAGCTGTGTTTTATTGTTCTCATGTCAGAGCTACAGCAAACATGGCATTTTTACTTTTCATCCCAGAGTATGCGGATGGCTTTATGTTTCCTAACAACGGTATCTGGATTTTCGCATAAGTTAATGTGGAATGCCTCAACTTTACTAAACTAGCCTCACTCTTGTTGTAGAGAATGTTACATAGCAGGTACTATGCAAAACAAATTGTGACTTTCATTGCCATCAATTTATTCATTCAAATATAAAAAATGTAAATTAATAAATTACTTTATAAATTAATGTTTTATATTTGATGTTTAAAAAACAATACAATTTAAACAGTTAAATATAAAAATACAATAACTGGCACTCCAAGTCCTCCATATGTGTTGACTAAAGAGGCAACAACTATACAAGACTGAACAGAGAGCAACAGTATGTGGGATTGTGCAAACTGAGGCTCATCCGGAAAAGTTGACCAGCTATTGTTGCTCTTTGAATAACCCTGGCCATTGTAAATTTGGAAACGAATTTGCAACAATTTAAGCATGAAAACCATCAAATCCTATAGCATATCACTAGGTATAATTACTCACATTCACACTGTGCTTATGGAAATCAATTTTTATTATCCAGAGCAGTGATCCCTAACCATGTCTGCATTGATTTGGTGTTAGAAATCACACTGAAGATAATAGAGTTAATACAAACCATTTATCATCACCAAGTCTAATTCTCTTTTTAGATGTTTGCCTATTTGAGTCCAGTATTGTATTAGGGAACCCATGTAAAAATAATATGAAGTTAATAGTTACTATAATCAAACAAAAAAGGGATAATGTACAGTCAGCTGGTCGTTAACACAAAAAAAAAAAAAAATAATAGGGTATATGAGAATCTTGTTTCACCGCGAAGGGGTTTATTTTGAAATAATGTCTGACTGCATGTACATTAATCCACTTATTACATGTCTATTTGCCTTATAAACAAATAAATGTACGTAAAATATAGATTTGAGTTGAAATTCTTTTTGCTATGCGAGGAGAAAGAGAACACAGAATGATACAAGAGACATGAATCTAACACAGCTACTGTACGTCAGAAATTGGTTGCCTCGGACAACGGTCAGATATACAGTTTAGCAGTCATTATACAAAATTTTCATTGCAGAGTGTGGCCAATCAGAATCAAGTATGCAAGGAAGCCACATAATACAGGAGAAGGGTCTGTCTGTGTCCTGCAAGGCTACTACATGACACGCCCACTAGAAGTTACGACCCCTCCAAATAACCAGCGAAATCCTGAAGTCTTGGAACAGTTGGATGCCACATTCATACCCTGTTTGTTGTGTTTATTTGGAGTCCCGCAGCAACCCTACACCTTCACCTACCCTTACGAAAATCAAGAGATTATGGTGAATTTGCAGCAAGTTTGCGGCATAATTTTCACATGCAAATGAGCTTTGCTGCAAACTTGCGACAAACTGTCCATTGTTGCCAAAGGTTTGCCGCATGTTAACCACTAACGGTGAAGAGCTGCAAAATTCTGGCAAACATTTGTGGCGAATGAAAAGCTAATTTGCATGTGAAAATAATGAGCAGCAAATTTGCGGAAAGTTTGCGGCTAGTTTCGATTATTTGTAAGGGTATCCATAACTCTAAACCTAACTATAACCACAAAGATTAAAAAATGAAAAGTTTGTAAAATCATTAAATATACCACAAATTAAAAGTTATTTTGAATACAGTCATACCGCCGTATCACTAGGTGGTGACAGTTAGGAGAAATGTGATGAAAATGAAGAAGAGAAGAAGCTTTAAGTATGCTAAGCTAATAGGCTAACCAATTAACTTTTGAGCTAACTGGCGAAAACTGAACAGAGACTTTTTTTTTGCCTCCCCTTTTCTCCCCAATTTGTAATGCCCAATTCCCAATGCACTCTAAGTCCTCGTGGTGGCGTAGTGACTCGCCTCAATCCGGGTGGCGGAGGACGAATCTCAGTTGCCTCCGCGTCTGAGACGTCAATCCGCGCATCTTTTCACGTGGCTTGTTGTGCGCGATACCGCGGAGACACAGCACGTGTGGAGGCTTCACCCTATTCTCCACGACATCCATGCACAACTCACATGCCCCACCAAGAGCGAGAACCACATATTATAGCAACCACGAGGAGGATTACCCCATGTGACTCTACCCTCCCTAGCAACCGGGCCAATTTGGTTGCTTAGGAGTCCTGGCTGGAGTCACTCAGCATGCCCTGGATTCGAACATGCGTCTTTACTCGCTGAGCTACCCAGGCCCCAGAACAGAGACTTTTTTAATTTATCATTTATATCTTTTTCTATTGTACAAATTGGACAAACACCATTAGGAATACAATAAAGAGCAAAATTTCACATTAAACAAGTAAGTACAGTTTACCATTTATATCTTCAGTTTAATAATATGATTTGTGACATATAATTTAAAACATATTCTTTGTCACATTTAAAGAGTTAAAAGAATATGAATCATGCAGTGATTGCATAGGATTTTAAAAGTTCTTGTAGCCAATAGAATCACTTTATGATCCAAGGGGGGCGTTACGTGTAGTGAAGTGGGTGTTCCTTGTAGTCTCGGGATGTAGACAGATGCACGGAGAACAGCGCAACTGTGCCCGCCCACTTTTTCAGCCATCTGGGTTCTGGATGTATTTTTCCTATTAATTTTTTCCATAGACTTTTCATGAAATCCTTCATAAAAGAGTTCTAACCCATGAACCAAACCAACCAGCTCTGAGGTGAATCACAACATTACAAACTTTGATTTGAAGCAAAAAAATATTTGAAAATCAGACAAAAAGACAAAAGGTACAAGTCTGACTTCTAACCGTCTTTCGCAAGGGCACAAACTGCAATACCATGAAGCATTGCGAATGACGTAATCGAATAAAAAACTATGGAAATATATAAAACTATTGATTTTAGGTTGTTGATTATAAATATAGAAACAATATATTTTAAGTTTACTGCAAAATATTCTTATATATTTAAATATATGCAGTTCGAGAATGTAGGGAAACCAACTGGATTGCGTCATGGAAGTGGGCAGTTGCTGCTGAACATGTTTGGCGGGCTTTGTCTGCTGATTGGTGGATCTGTCTATGCTGGACCATGGGTAATGTAGTTGTTCCCCAGGAATTCCGCTATTAAACATGATTTTAAAACAATAACGTTTAAATAATGCGAACTGATGGCTCCAACAAAAGGCATATACTGTACCATCGATGAACTACCTCGGAGCTCACGGTAGGTCGGTCTTTAAAGTTTTATAAGTTATACTTGAAAATCTATTCATCTATGAAAAAAAAAAATTATGGGATTTTTACTTCCGGAACCAGACTGCTGTGCTCTTTAATAGTAGATGAGTCATCTCTAAGGGTTTTCAATGTTCAAGAGAAGTTGTATATAGTCCAGACAGCCAAGACCATTTAGGTCCATGTACGTTGCATTTATTTGGTTTTCGTTTTGAAATTAAAAAACAAAAAATCAATTATGCTTCGAATTTTGTTTTTTTATTTCAAAAGAAATAGGCAAAAATCTAAAAACAGCTTCTTTTTTTTATAATTCAGGTTTTTTAAAAAAAAAAAAAAAAGCAGCAGCAAGAAATTAGCTAATTTCTCAGGTTTATTGCTCATGGATATAAAATTAATATACGGCTTGAATAATTATTTTAATTTACTGACAAACCATAAAAAAAGAACAGTAATTTTGATAGCTAATGGATTTGCTCCTAACACAATACAGATGTGGCCTTTGAGAATGCGTGACCCAAAACAAAAAAAAACAAAAAAAAACCTGTTGCATCACATGGCATTAGGCGGCGAATAACAGACATGATCAGTAAGAGGCAGTCGTGTTTCATTCCTTGAACACCGATTGATAATGGTTAGTGAGTCCACGCATATATTGTCTAAAATAGACATGTTGTCAGCAGAAAACTGTAGTGAGAACAAAAATCACAAGAAGTTATAGCAAGTGATATTGAGCCAAATCAGCAATGGCTACACAATTGTTAGCTGTAAGTATACTTTCTCAGAACTGTAATGCAGCGGCATTATATATGTTGCTGCACTCGGCTGTCAGATAAATCCATTGTTTATGCGTGAGAGCATAGTCGTAATAAATATGCAAATGTAAAACGTTTGGCAGAATGTTAATGTTCTGAATTAAAAATGAGATTAATTCATCTGTAGAGCTGTATCGTGTTGAACTCCTATAGATGAAATTACTCTGACCTCACACCGCAGAAAACCGCGCTTCCGGGTTCTTTCGAGCAGCAGAATTCAATGGTGGAAATTGTCAGCGCTGCAGTTTTAATAATCTTTTAAGCTTTATAGAATGTAATAATGTCTTTTAATGTTAATAAAAGTTTCTTATAAAGGAATATCTGTGGTTTTCAGTGAAGAAATATGTGGGTTCTTTCCTGAAATATCGGCAAAACAAGTTTAAACTTGCTGAGCCTGTATGATTATGTCGGACATGTAATAGGTTGATGAATACACATCCTCACATGTTGAACCCACATACAATAAATAATAATATTTTACTTCAATATGATCATATTCCATATCAAAACTTAATAACAGCCATTTCAATTGAACAATATTATTTACTGCATTCAGAATAAACCCAAAGACTTCATTTTAGCAGTATAGGACAATATGTTTATTCACTTATCCTTTCACAAACAGCAGTCCATGCGCTGCAGTGGTGGAGACAGTGTCCTGTTCCTCCTGTTATATCGTATATTGGTGGTCTTGATCATATAAGATCATCGTTAGGTCATATTTGACCTCATATCTGTCACAGTGACAGCACTTTGGAAATTAAAAAAAAAAAGCCGTTTGCGATCGAAGTTTGCGTGATTTCTTAGTTAAAAAAAAAAAAAAAAAAAAAAAAGTTAATATCCACCAATAGCTGATGCGGGTCAATTGCAATTCTAACAGAGCAGACGTGATAACAATGACGGTGACCCATGAATTACCATCATTTATGTAAATTCAGAGTTTTCCTGATGCAACGATCTGGTTGAAATTGAAAGAAGTCCTTATCTCTAATAATCTGTGTTAAACGGGGTGTTTCTTTCAACCCTACAAACAGCACTTTTTGGGCAGTTTCAGCGCAATTGTTGCGAAGCGCCTATACAGCAGTTCTTTTCTGGGCTACCGAAAAGAACCCAAAAGGGGCGGGGCGGATTCTTTGTTTGTAAACATTAACTTCATCTATTCTGATGGGTTTGATTGAGGCAGGACAAATGACAGCGCAGGTAGACCAATAGCGTTTCAGACCCACCCACATGTGCAAATCAAATATTCAACCTGTATATTCATTTTATAACCATGAGCAATAAACATGAGAAATTAGCTAATTTCTTGCTTTTTTATTTTTTAAACAAAACAAATCATCAAAAAACAAGCCCTTTTTCCATTTTTGCTTATTGCTTTTGAAAAGAAAAACCAAAACTCAAAGCATAATTGGTTTTTTCGTTTTTTAACTTGAATGAACATACACGGACACATTTAAGGGGGAAAATTCAGATGAGGTCATTTTGGAGACATTGCAAAAGTACAGCATCACAGAATCAGCTGGTGTACAAAAATGCAAAGCTACTTTGGTGAGAGCAATTAAAATATCAGCGTCAATCAGTCTGTGGACCTTTCTCCAACTGCCCTGATGCTGCTTTTAGTCGATGAGGAAAAAAAGAGACAGCAGTGGAATTTTCCAGACCAGCTGGCAATGAGGCCTGTCTGCTGAAGCTGAATACATTGGCGGTCCCAAAGGATCCCACTCAGTATAACACTCCTGCTGCACACTTATAAGAACACAGAGACACAAATAATGCGCTTGCTTTGTTTTGTTGTTTTGTTTTTCGCTTACGAGAGAGTGAGCGAGAAAAATATATTTGTTTCCACATAAATACTGAATATATTCCTTCAAAAATAATTTATACTTTACTGGAATAAACAATGTGGCATCTAACACAAAGAGCGAAAGTATGCAAGGAATCCAAAATAAACTTGAAAAGAGAATGGTGGTACGAAACTATAAAATACAGACTCCTGGTATTTAATTAGCTAGAGAGAAAGCACTCAATGACATCATAATTTAACATTATTTAAAACCAAAGGAGTGTAAATGTCTTTAAAATTCATACTCTTGATATGAAATTATTTTTTTGACATCATAAATTCACAGAAGGAATGGAGATGTCTTTTAAATTCAAATGGTTGGGTATGAAATGAATCTGGTGAGAAAACGCTATGACACCATACAATGCACTCTATGACAACATAATTTAAATAAACCAAAGGAATGGAGGGGTCTTCAAAATTCAGAGTCTTAGGATTTAATTAATTTAGGGAGAAAGAGCTGTAAGATATTATACAAAGCACTGTATAATGTCATAATTTAACACGTAGGCGCCATTTATGTGTAGGACAGGGGGAACATATCCCTACCACTTTTTGCCTTGGCCGAATTTGTCCCTACCACTTTTCTTTTTGAAATAGCTTTCGTCAGGTAAGTGTCTAATACAGAAGAAACATTGCCAGTTCTTGAGCAAGAGTTTGCATTTTGTCTGAGTGCGCTATAATGTCCCCACCACTTTTTTTAATCAAAGTGACACCCATGATTTAACATTATTTAACCAAAGGAATGAAAATGTCCTTAACATTCAAATTCAGACTCTTGAAATGAAATTAAAATAGAAAGAGCTCTATGGCATTATACAATACATTCTATGACATCTTAAATTAACATAATGTAACCAAAGGGATGGAGATGGCATTTAAAATTATGAAATGAATATTGGGAGAAAGCACTGTATGACATCGTACAATGCTCTCTATTACAACATCATTTAAAATGATGTAACAAAATGAATGAAGGTGTTTTAGAAATTCAAACTCTTTGTATTAACTAAATCTGGGGAGAAAGAACTCTAGAACATCATATAATGCGCTCTATGACAACATAATCTAACAATGTAAATGAAGTGATTGATGTGTCTATAAAATTAAGACTCTTGGTATTAAATGAGTCTGGGGGGGGTGCTCTATGACATCATTCAAGGCACTTTATGACATCATAAGTTATTTTAACAAGTTAACTGAAAGAATGGATATGTATTTACATTTCAGACTTTCGGTATTAAATGAGTCTGGGGAGAAAGCGCTTTATATGACTTTATATTATTTTATATCATTCACTGCACTCACATTTGAACATAATTTAACCAAAGGAATGGAGGTGTCTTTAAAATTCAAATTCATGACATGAATCTAGACAGAAAAAGCTTGATGACATTATACAATGCACTCTGGCCACGTACACACTACAAAGTTTCGGGAGTGACAACTGCATTTAAATGTGTGAGTGAATCCCCTAAATTTTAATTCAATGTGTGTACGGTACAGGACTGACTCCCGCAACTGAGATGATTGAAGAGTGATAACCACAGCAATGCTGCAGTGTCTCGTGCCTGTGAAACATGAATACATCAGTTTAACCCATTTTGTGTTAGCTGTTTTTGAGCAGAGATTATCCACCACAGATATATTACCATCCCACAATGTTTCGTTAGCTGCCGTCGACAGAATCGCAGCGTTTTATTTATGTGCGTCTAAACGGCTTTTGTTAAACAGCACGTGCACTCTGGACTCGGGTTATCCCGAGACTGCAGGGCTGATGAGAGATCGACTGAATATATGAGTGAAGACACATACCTCTATTTGAAGATGGACACATCTCACACATGCCATTAATCATGTCATTAACAACTAGTTGTTCAGTTCAGTTCGGTTCTGTACACACTGTGTGGAATTTTTGAAAATGCGGTGGTCACTACCTGAATTTTTCGTGAGTTAATTTGGCTGTAGAATGCGTTTGTCACTCCCAGGAGCAGATTTAGTGATTTGGGGGCCCTAGGCAAAGTACAGGAATGGGGCCCTCTTCATAGTTATTATTTGTATTATTATTATTATTATTATTATTATTATTATTATTATTATTATTATTTACTGTGGTATGCCATGAAAAAAGTGGTAGCTCATTAAAATAATCACTTAATCACACAAGTTGCTTCAACGACAATCTTTAATTTATTTCAATGCCATAAACTTTGCAAGCTTTGGCAAATCTAATAAAAAAGTTTTAGACTAGGTCTTTCTCAGAGGGGCTCATTGTAGCAGCCTGGTAAATTTTAAACAAAACTTTGTTACCAGATGAACCGAACTACCAGATGAGTCTGTCTCACAAGAGTTGCCTATAGCAGCCAGCCAATTAGAATGGATTTTCTGTCAACTTTTACAGGAGAGCATAATAAATAATCAATCGCATTTTAATTAAACCCCTATCCATAACAAATTTTTATATAATTACATATTTTATAACTATTAATATTCATGTTAAGATAAATGATTGCAATTTCTAAAACTCCAACACACCACAGAATATGTAGGCCTAGTTTCTTATACCTGATTTGTAATAAAAAAAAATTAAAAAAACATGAATATTTTGATTTTAAATAAATGTTTTTATTAACATATTCATTGTGGTGCTTTATAAACAGACCACTAATCTGAATAGGTTCAGCATGTTATTTTGCATTAATAATAATAAAAAATATAATTTTTATTTTTAGGGTGCCCTCAGCTTTTAGGGGCCCTAGGCGGTTGGCCACCTTTTCCTAGTGCTAAGTCGCCCCTGATCACTCCCATATTTTATCGAACTGTGTGTGTACAGAACAGGATTAAGCACTAAAATGTGAACTGACAACCAAATTTAGCTGCAATGTGTACGTGGCCTCTATGATGTCATAATTTAACCTCCAGTGTATTTAAATCTGGTTAGAAAGTGCTCTATGACATCACACAATGCACTCTATGACAACATCATTTTATAAAATTAAAGGAACAGAGGATCTTTAAAATTCACAGTCTTGGTATTCAATTAATCTAGTTAACGAAGGAATGGATGCTTCTTTAAAATGTAGACATTTGGTACTAAATAAGTCAGGGAAGAAAACGCTCTATGACATCATGCCATGCATTCTATGACAACATAGAATGTAAGCATTGGTAATTTAACGCAAGGTTTCTTAAGTCAAAGCTTCATCGTCTTCCCCTTTTTTAGCATTGGCCAAAACATTCATCATTGTTAAAACTATTCTCCAAGGTGTATCCGAGCAACATCATTTGCAAGTTTTTACATTTAACCCTCATGTTGTCTTCCGGTCATTTTGACCCAAAGAGGATTTTCTTTTGCCTGACAATGCTAGTTAATGTTATCATATTGGACTAAAACATTCTGACTTTGTTCACACAGGGTATCAAAATGTGTTTGTTTTTTTTCTCACTTTGTTACACTTGTGGTCTTCCCGGTCAAAAATGACCGGCCTATTCAAAATTACTTATAAATCTCTCATTATGCTATATTATTACCAAACTTGTCAACTTGTTTTCTTTCAGTTAGCACAGGTTTTGTATTTCTATTTGGAATTTACTGATTGTAGGCCTCACACCTGAGCTTATGCACCTAATTTTTGAGTGAAAAAAAAAGCAATATTTGTGGATAATTTTAGCAATATTAAATAAAATGTGAAAACATTCTGTACTATTTATCCCACTAGTGTTCTTTAATGTTTAACCAGGAAGATTGTCTTAAAATGCTTTTATTTTGTACAAAATGGCACAAAGTCACGCTTGTGGTCTTCCTGGCCAAAAATGACCGGCCATTGAAAATGAATGGGGGAGATCAAAAATAAGAGAAAAATTGAGATTTCAGGAGCATGTTCATCCATTAGATGAGCATGTGTGCATGTGTGCTTGCAAACATAAAGGCCTCGGACCTGTGCACATGCACACACACACATGCACGCACAAACACACATGCGCACACACACGAACACACACATACACTCACACAACTTATGTAGGACATGCTTTCTTTTTAGGATTTTTATCCTACCCTGAACTTTATCCAACATCCATTTATTCATCCAACATTATCACAGACACACACACACACACACACACACACACACACCTGAACTTTCTTTGCCCCACAGTGACTCCTCTCCAACAGAATCTTTCTTTCATTATCTTTCTTTCATCACACCTTTCAGACAAAATATTATGACAATGTGTTTTGGAATTTTCATACTCTCACAAAGCAGATCAATAGCCACTTTTCCACTATCGGGCCAGTGCGACCCAGGGCTATCAACTGGCCAGCCGGGGCCAATAGCTGATGCCAACGTCACAGACCTTGCCCATTTCACAAGCAAAAGGGGAGCTCAAGCTTAGGTATCATTTTATCTTATTATCTAACATATTGAGTTTATAATGAAAGTAAACATTAACTAGCTAGCAAGATAAATTAGCGATAACAACTCATCGACTGTAACTGCCATGATGTCTTGAGTGGTCTCTCCTCTAACATCGGGATGATGTCCCAGCACATCGTCTATGAAAGTTAATCGAACCATGGAAAGTAATTTCTTTGGGCACCGCTTTGTCCATTGTGCATTTCAACGTATTTGTACTGTACCTGCATTTAAATATTTATTTTTTTCCCGAACCTGTACCGTTGTGCGCTGGATACATATCCTGACAAGTCTGGCAAAACTCTGCCTTTGACATTTTACATTTGACACTGTCCACCGTTGGCCTTGTTTGGCACAAGGTTAATCGGCTGGCCAAAGGCCACTGGCCCCAAGAAAGCCCCAAAGAGGCACGATGAAGCCCCGGAAGTTACAGTGGGAATGTAACTGACCCTGGCTCACACTAGCACACCCTCTTTTGGCCCGATAGTGGAAACCCGGCTAAAGTTTTCTAATGTACAGAAGCTTTCCCACAGCTAAGGTATATAAATCCTCATAGGGTCTTGCTCATCATTCACTTTGTGGCAGCACAATGGCCAAGCGGTTCTCTGTGCATGAGGCTCTTGATCACATCCTTGATCATGACACTAGACCACTTGCCCTGGTTCATTTCAAAATAAAAGTCTTGTTTTTTGTGATCTTTTGTGATCTTCCCCATTCATTTTCAGTGGGCAGTCACAAGTGTGACTTTCTGCAATTTTTCTACAAAATAAAAGTGCTGTTCCTTTTGCTGACGGCACGCTGGACGAATGTTTGTAGCCTGCTAGCCTGCTTAGCATTGCTTATTCTTATTCTCATAAGTTCATCCTTTGTCATTTTACCACGTTTCGGGTTTTTCCACTTTTCTACTGTTTAATCTGTGTGTATTTTACCTGTTGCTGCTGGTGCCTAGCTCGAGTCTGTGTTTGTAGCGTGCTAGCTTTTTTAGCATCGCTTATCTGTTTTCAGCTTTTAATCCTTAACATCTGCCATTTTTCAGCGCGCATCGGGTTTTCCCCCGCATTATTCTCTTATCGCAATTAAACTGATGTTGGAGCCAATTTATGTTGTTCAGATTGTATTAGTTTTGAATTGTTACATTTATATGCACTTTGTTTATATACATTAAAAAAGTTATACTTTAAATGCACATGTGTAATAGCATCCTTCTTTTTACATTTATTTCAATTTGTGGGATGCTGCAGTTTTGCAAATTGTTATTTATTTTTCTTTGATATGGTGCAATATTCTATTATGCTGTTCAGATTGTATTCAAATCAAAATAAAAATCAAATTACTTTTATTGTCACACAACCATATACACAAGTGCAATAGTGTGTGAAATTCTTGGGTGCAGTTCCGAGCAACAGAGCAGTCATGACAGTGATGAGACATATACCAATTTACAATAAACATCAGATTTACACAACACAATTTAAAATCTAATATACACAATTACACACAACACAATATACAAATAATAACATACAAATGTACAGTATACAATACACACAATACAGAATACACATTATACAATAAAATTTTTTTATATATAGTATATATAAAATGTACAGTAGTCAGTTGATAGACAGTTGCCAGTGTATTGTTAAGATAGAATATAATTTATGAGAGTCCAGTGTGAGATATAAGATTAATAAAGTGCAGTGCTGATGTATATTGATCGTGAGAGATCAAGAGTTCAAAAGTCTGATTGCTTGGGGAAGAAGCTGTCATGAAGTCGGCTGGTGCGTGTCCTGATGCTGCGATACCGCCTGCCTGATGGTAGCAGTGAGAGCAGCCCATGGCTTGGGTGGCTGGAGTCTCTGATGATCCTCCAAGCTTTTTTCACACACCGCCTGGTATATATGTCCTGGAGGGAGGGAAGCTCACCTCCGATGATGTTTCTGGCAGTTTGCACTACCCTTTGCAGGGCTTTGCGGTTGTGGGCAGTGCTATTGCCGTACCAGGCGAAGATGCAGCCAGTCAGGATGCTCTCTACAGTGCTGGTGTAGAACTGTGTGAGGATGTGGTGGTTCATTCCAAACTTCCTCAGCTACCTCAGGAAGAAGAGGTGCTGATGAGCCTTCTTCACAACAGCCTCAGTGTGGACAGACCATGTGAGTTCCTCAGTGATATGGACACAGAGGAACTTAAAGCTGCTGACTCTCTCCACTGGTGCTCCATTGATGGTGATGGGACTGTGTTCTCTGTCTTTTCTCCTGAAGTCCACCACAAGCTCCTTTGTCTTGCTGACGTTGAGGGAGAGGTTGTGCTCTTGACACCAGCGTGTCAGAGTCAGTTTCATCATTGTCAGTGATCAGACCTACCACCGTCGTATCATCAGCAAACTTAATGATGGCATTGGAGCTATGTGTTGCCACACAGCATGTGTGTACAGGGAATACAGGAGTGGGCTGAGAACACAGCCCTGTGGGGCTCCAGTGTTGAGGGTCAGTGATGAGATGTTACTGCCCATTCTAACCACCTGGCATCTGCTTGACAGGAAGTCCAGGATCCAGCTGCACAGCGAGCTGTTTAAGCCCAGAGCCCGGAGTTTCACATCAAGCTTGGAGGGCACTATGGTGTCGAATGCTGAGCTGTAGTCTACAAACAGCATTCTCACATAAATGTTCCTTTTTTCCAGGTGGGAGAGAGCAGTGTGTAGTGTAGATGCAATGGCATCATCAGTGCAGCGGTTGTTGTGGTAAGCAAACTGCAATGGGTCCAGTGAGGGAGGCAGCATGGAGCAGATGTAATTTCTGATTAGTCTCTCAAAGCATTTGCTGATGATGGGGGACAGAGCAACAGGACGCCAGTCATTTAAGCAAGTGATTTTGGTTTGCTTTGGTACAGGCACAATGGTGGACATTTGAAGCATGTGGGGACCACAGACAAGGAGAGGGAAAGGTTGAAAATGTCCATAAAAACACCAGCCAGTTGGTTCGTGCACGCTCTGATGACGTGGCCCGGAATGCCGTCTGAACCCGCGGCTTTACGGATATTCACCTGTCGGAAGGATCGGGTTACATCCGCTACAGAGACGGAGAGTGAATTAACCTCTGTAGCTTCGGCCGCGAGAGCTCTCTCCACGAGGGCAGTATTATTTCCCTCGAAACAAGCATAAAAAGTATTTAGCTCATCCAGGAGAGAGGCAGCGGTGTTCACGGCGGAGTTTTTATTCCCTTTAAAGTCTGTGATGATATTAATTCCCTGCCACATGCTTCTAGCATCCTTCTTTTTTACATTTATTTCAATTTGTGGGATGCTGCAGTTTTGCAAATTGTTATTTATTTTTCTTTGATATGGTGCAATATTCTATTATGCTGTTCAGATTGTATTCAAATCAAAATAAAAATCAAATCACTTTTATTGTCACACAACCATATACACAAGTGCAATAGTGTGTGAAATTCTTGGGTGTTAAACTGTCCTTCAATCTTGTCCCTGTACTGACGTTTTGCTGCTCTGATAGTTTTGCGGAGGGTATAACTGGCTTGTTTATGCTCCTCTGCGTTCCCGGAATTAAAAGCGGAGGTCCGCGCATCAAGTGCCGTGCGAACATCGCTATTAATCCAAGGTTTCTGGTTGGGGTAGATCCGTATTGTTTTGGTCGGAACAACATTCTCTACGCGCTTTCTGATGAAACACGTTACGCTATCAGCGTAAAGCTTGATGTCGTCATCAGAGGCGGACCGGAACATCTCCCAGTCCACGTGATCAAACAGTCTTGTAGCACAGAGTCTCATTGGTCCGACCAGCACTGGATCGTTCTGAAGGTGGGTGCCTCCTGTTTCAGTTTCTGCCTGTAAGCGGGCAGAAGCAGAACGGAAGAGTGGTCCGATTTGCCAAATGGTGGACGGGGAGGGATTTGTAGCCATCCTGGAAGGGAGAGTAGCAATGGTCCAAAACCCGGTCCCCTCATGTGTTGAAACTGATGTGTTGGTGGTATTTTGGTGCGATTGATTTGAGATTGGCTTGGTTAAAGTCCCCGGTCACAATGAACACGGCCTCAGGGTGCGCGGTTTCCCACTTGCTTATAATCCCATACAGTTCCTAGAGTGCCCGGTCTGTGTCGGCTTGTGGGGGATATACACAGCAGTGATAATGACTGCTGTGAATTCCCTCGGTAGCCAGAATGGACGACACAGAAGCATGAGAAATTCCAGATCAGGAGAGTAGAAAGACTTGATAGAATGTACGTTCCTCTGATCACACCAGGATTTGTAGATCATAAAACATACACCACCACCTCTGCTTTTACCCGAGAGGTCTTTCGCTCCCCTGCAGGTTCAATAGCTGAGTCTGGAATCTCCGCAGACATCCAAGTTTCTGTAAGGCAGATAATGCAGCAGTCCCTCGTCTCTCATTGGAAAGAGATCCACGCTCTCAGCTCGCAGAGCTTGTTGTCCAGAGACTGAACATTTGCCAGTAGAATACTGGGTAGCGGGGGTTGATTTGCACGACGTCTTAGTCTGATGAGAACAGCGGCTCTACTTCCCCTTTTCCTTCTGCGTTTCCGTGGCCGGGCTGCCCAGACAAAGACTAACCATTCGTTTTGAATGCCAGCTCACTGAAAAGAGCCGGAATGCCCATCACTTATTTTTGGTGAACATCCGGTTTCTATTTTTATCACGATTAAACTGCACGCATTTTACAGCGCACACCCATTTTTCTCCTCTGTGTTACACGGATTATTGCATCGATCTCAAAGCACCGCTTATCAAGAACAACCATAACAACAAACAATTGCATGAGGAATTCACATCGATCTCAAACCCTCACCACTCAGGAACAAACAACAACAACAATCAATTGCGGTAAGTCATGGCATCCATTCATGTTATTTCTTCCTGCATTGCATGTCACATGTTTACAATAGCTTCTTCCGTCAGCAGTGAGGGATTCACATGTGATAAATGTAAGGAATTAGTCAGGCTGACGGAGAAGGTTAATGAGTTAGAGACACACATCCAAACGTTAGTGGAGGTCAGTGAGAAAGAGAAGCCGGTAGATACTGTTTCGGATGTGGGTAGAACAGCGAGCAACACACACACATTGGTTCCAGCTCTAGAGCCCCCGCAGCAGTGCGTCTGGGTGATGTCTCAGCGGCATACTCACTCAGCAAAGTGACACCACTCTCCCATTCCTGTTAGGGTTTCCAATCGATTCTCCCCACTCAGTGATGCACCCACTGAGAATCATGTTGAAAGAGCCCTAATAATTGGTGATTCTCTTGTAAGGAACGTGAAAATAGAGACTTCAGCCACCATCATTAAATGCATTTCGGGTGCCAGAGTGTCTGACATCAGATCAAATTTGCAAGTGTTGGCTAATGCTAAACGTAGATTTTCTCAAATTGTTATTCATGTTGGCACTAAAGATGTCCGGCTTCGCCAGTCGGAGATCACTAGAGATAATGTTAAAGAGGTGTGTGAACTTGCAAAAACGATGTCAGACACTGTAATATGCTCTGGTCCCCTCCCTGCTTGTCGTGGTGATGAGGTTTATAGTAGATTAGTATCACTGAATGGCTGGATGTCTGAGTGGGGTCTGGAGAACAGCATAAGATTTATAGACAGTTGGAGGAGTTTCTGGGTTAGACCTGACCTGCTAAAGAGAGATGGACTCCATCCCTCTGGGAAGGTGCCGCTCTCCTCTCTAGTAATTTGGCTCATAATCTTAATAATGATAGTATTTGACTAACTTAACACAAAACAATAAATTTCATTAAGGTCAAACTTGAAAACAAAAAAATTAAAGATAAACATCATATGAAGGTAGGGCTACTAAATATTAGATCTCTTTCTACCAAAGCACTAATTGTAAATGAATTTATTACAGATCATAGTTTGGATGCGCTATGTATGACTGAAACCTGGCTTAAACCGGATGAATATATTAGTTTAAATAAATCTACTCCCCCAGGTTATTGTTATAAACATGAGCCTCGTCTGAAGGGTCAAGGAGGTGGTGTTGCTACAATTTACAGTGAAGTTTTTGGTGTTACTCAGAGGACAGGATATAAGTTTAAGTCTTTTGAACTAATAATGCTCAATGTGACACCGTCAGATATAAATGTATAAAAAACTCTGTCGTCTTTTGCCCTTGCTACAGTATATAGATCACCCGGGCCTTATTCTGATTTCCTTGGTGAATTTGCTCGTTTTTTATCAGATCTTGTAGTTACTGTAGATAGAGATTTCATTCTTGGTGACTTTAACATTCACATAGATAATGAAAATGACACATTGGGATTAGCATTTATCAATATTATCAACTCTCTTGGTCAGTCAAAATGTGACAGGACCAACTCATCGCCATAATCATACGCTAGATTTAATTCTGCCATATGAAGTTAATGTTGATACTATACACTGCGTGCACAATTATTAGGCAAATTGTATTCCTCAGGATTAATTTTATTGTTGAACAAACACAATGCTCTCAGTCAATCCAAAATGTTATTGAACCTCAAACCTGAATGTTTAACAAAGGAAAAGTGAGTTTTGTCTTTCTCATGGGAATATATAAGTGTGCACAATTATTAGGCAACTAAATTACAAAAATAATTTCTCCCAACTCAGTTGTTTATTCTCAATTTTTAGAGTAAGTGCAACAAATAAGTAACACAAAATTACAATTAAATAACATTTTTGGACTTTTAAAAATATTCAGTGGCCAATATAGCCGCCCTTCTTTTCAATAGCTGCCATAATTTTTCCATCCATGGAGTCTGTCAATTTCTTGATTTGTTCACGATCAACTTTTGCTGAAGCAGCAACCACAGCCTCCCAAATGCTGTTCAAAGAGGTGTATTGTCTTCCTTCACTGTAAATCTTACATTTGAGAAGGGCCCACAAGTTCTCAATAGGATTTAAGTCAGGTGAGGAAGGGGGCCAAGTCATTATTTGGGCATCTTTGAGGCCCTTGCTGGCTAGCCAAGGAGTGGAGTACTTGGATGCATGTGATGGAGCATTGTCCTGCATAAAGATCATGGCCTTCTTGAATGCTGAGGACTTCTTCCTGTACCACTGCTTGAAGAAAGTGCTTTCCAGAAACTGGCAGTATGTTTGGGAGTTGAGTTTCAGTCCATCTTCAACTCGAAAAGGTCCAGCTACCTCATCCTTAATGATAGCAACCCATACGAGTACCCCTCCTCCACCTTGCTGGCGCCTGACTCGAAGTGGTTAGTGATCCAGTCACGGGCCCATCCATCTGGTCCATCAAGAGTCACTCTCATTTAATCTGTCCATAAAACCTTTGAAAAATCAGTCTTCAGGTATTTCTTTGCCCAATCTTGATGCTTCAACTTGTGAATCTTATTCAGTGGTGGTCGTGTTTCAGCCTTCTTGACCTTGGCCATGTCTCTGAGCACTTGACCTTGCACTTCTGGACACACCAGGTAGGTTGCAGTTCTAGAATATGGTGGCACTGGAGGATAATGGGTTCCTGATAGCTTCACATTTAATTCTTCTCAAGTCTTTTGCAGTTAATTTACACCTTTTCTTCTCCATGCATTTTTGCACCCCAGTTGACTATTCGCAAAAAAACATTTGATTGTCCAGTGGTCACACCTCAATAGTTTAGCTATTTCAAGAGTGTTGCATCCGTCTGAAAGACATTTTACAATTTTTGACTTTTCAGTGTCAGTTAAAATCTCTTTTTTGGCCCATTTTACCTGAGGTAATGAAGCTGCCTAATAATTATGCACACCTTGATATAAGGTGTTAGTCACTTTCGCCACACCCTCCCTCATTACACAAATACATATCACCTGAAAATGATTGAATCCAATAAGCATTTATGTTTATATGGTTTGGAGTTGGTAAATGTGCATGGAAATAATGATAAGATCAGAATACACACTTGCCTAATAATTGTGCACGCAGTGTATAAATTCTACTGCAGAGCGATGACATCTCAGATCATTATCTCGTCTCTTGTTTGCTGCGATCAGCTAATGTTACTCAATCAACACCACGCTATCGTTCAGTTAGAACTATTCTTTCGACCACTAAAGATAGCCTCACTAATAATCTTCCAGATCTATCTCATACACTCAGTAAGCCCCAAAGCCTAGAAGAACTTGATGAAATAACAGAAAATATAAATACAGTCTTCTCTAGCACTCTTGATAGTGTCGCCCCCCTTCGATTAAACAATATTAAAGAAAAAAGCCATGCACCATGGTACAATGATCACACTCATGCTCTCAAGAGAGCAGCTCGGAAAATGGAGTGCAAGTGGAAGAATACAGAATTAGAGGTATTTCGCGGTGAATGGAAGGATAGTGTCTGTAGCTACAGACAGGCACTAAAAGCTGCCAGGTCAGCATATTTTAGCAAACTCATAGAAAATAACCACAACAATCCTAGTGTTTATTCAATATTGTGGCTAAATTGGTTAGGAATAAAGCCTCAACTGAACCAGATATTCCATCGCAGCACAAGAGTAATGACTTAATGAATTTCTTTGTTGATAAAATTTAAATAATCAGAAATAAAATTGGAATTATGCAATCATCTGTCACAGTACCTCAGAAAACAGTGTCTCATAATTTTCCTCACATGCAACTTCAATACTTCGCTGTCATATGTCATGAAGAGCTAACAAAACTTATCGAAACATCAAAAGCCACAACATGCATGTTAAATCCAATACCAACAAAGCTCTTAAAAGAGGTATTCCCTGTAATCTCAGAACCTCTTAATATTATTAACTCATCGCTATCCTTAGGACATTTAGGCAGTTATCAAACCGCTTATTAAGAAGCCACAACTTGATCCTGGAGAACTGTCTAGTTATAGACCGATTTCAAATCTCCCGTTTATGTCGAAAATAGTAAAAAAGGTAGTATCCTACAAACTATGTTCATTTCTATAGAGAAATAGTATATAAGAACAATTTCAGTCAGGATTTAGGCCCCATCACAGTACAGAGACTGCACTTATCAGAGTTACAAATGACTTGCTCTTATCATCTGATCGCGGCTGCATTTCACTTCTAGTGCTTTTAGATCTTAGTACTGCATTTGACATGATAGATCATGACATTCTCTTGAAAAGGTTAGAGAATAAAATAAAAGATTGGATGGCCAGAAATTTCCTTCTGCTCAATTCCGACAAAACAGAGGTACTAATTATTGGACCAAAAACTTCTAAAAACTAAAATATAATTTGACTCTCAATGAATGTATTGGTACATCGTCTTCAACAACGAAGAAATTTGGTGTTATAATTGATACCAATCTGTCCTTTGAAAATCGAATTACCAATGTTTGTAGAACAACATTCTTCCACCTAAGAAATATTGTTAAATTACGACACATGCTCTCTGTTGCTGATGCCGAAAAACTAATTCATGCGTTCATGACCTCAAGACTAGATTATTGTAATGCATTACTGGGAGGATGTCCAGCAAGATCAATAAATAAACTTCAATTGGTTCAAAATGCAGCAGCCAGAATGCTGACTAGAACCAAGAAATATGATCATATTAGCCCCATTTTTTCATTGTTACATTGGCTACCTATTAACTTTCGTATTAATTTTAAAATTCTGTTAACTATGTACAAAGCTTTGAATGGTCTAGCTCCACAGTAATTAAGTGACCTTCTACCATGCTATATTCCATCACGTTCATTACGATCACAAAATTCTGGCCTGTTAATAGTTCCTAGAATATCAAAATCCACAAAAGGAGGTAGATCCTTTTCATATTTGGCTCCTAAACTATGGAATAGTCTCCCTAACACTGTTCGAGATGCAGAAACACTCACTCAGTTTAAGTCTAGACTAAAGACTCATCGATTTAGCCAGGCATACACCTAATGTATCCTTCAACAATTAGGCTGCTTTAGTTAGGTCTGCCGGATCCAGAAACCAGAAACACTGATCATGATTTATAACTCTGCAATAAATTGAATGGCATCTATGCTAATATTATTCTATTTGTTTCCCTGTCTCAACCTTGGGACTCCTATCCTGAGGTCACCAGAACCAGCTGGATCCAGTTCCATTCCTGCTTCGTGTTGGACTCCACTGCTACGTGTCTCAGAGTGATGACTAATAGCAGCCGATGCCAGCCAAACATCACTTCAGTCTATTACGAAGGACTCCAGAGGATGAACTGATGCCAACTCCAACCATAAGACATGGGATACATCATATGCCATTGCCTGAACCTTGGACTTAGGATAGACCTCAACGAAATTACCAGCTGGTTGAACTGCGATGCACCTCACTGATCTCTGTCTGCATCACCTCGGTCTAATGATGGACTACACTCTTATAATGGAATACACAGACTATCAATTAATTGCCAACAAAACCCTTCATCAGCCAACTAACAAGGACAATGCATCTATGTGAACTTCCACAGTTAATCCAGGATGGACTTCAAAGACATTAGTCATTAATCTTACAGTTCATACAAAATCTTTGTTTAAACACTGACCCCTAACACATACTTAGTTTAATCATTTTAAACCATGACTTGCACTATACATAAGTAATATTGGCATTATATTCATGATGTTAGCCAGATGGGAACTGGCTCCCACAGTGAGCCTGGTTTCTCCCAAGGTCATTGTTCTCCATTAACCAACATCTTATGGAGTTTTGTGTTCCTTGCCACAGTCGCCTTCGGCTTGCTCACTGGGATTTAAATGCAATTATTATGTAATTACTTATTTTTAAACACAATTCACAATCTTATTTTATCAAACTACACAATGATGACAAAGACATTATAGATATTAGAGTTTCATTTTCTGTTAATGCATGATTTTCTGTAAAGCTGCTTTGAAACGATGTGTGTTGTGAAAGGTGCTATACAAATAAAAATGACGACTTCACAACAAAATTCCCTGTTAAACATAAAAGCACACTAGTGTGATATATATATATATATATATATATATTTATTATTTATTATGATATATATAGTACAGCATGGTTTCATATTTTATTTTATATTGCCAAAATTATCCACAAATAATGCTTTTTTCACTCAAAAATTAGGTGCATAAGCTCAGGTCAAGGAGTCCTACGATCAGTAAGCTCCTAAAAGAAATACAAAATCTGTGCTTATTGAAACAAAACAAGTTGACAAAAAGATCTAATCCAATATTTGGTGATAATATAGCATAATGAGAGACTTAATAGACCAGTCATTTTTGACCAGGAACACCACAAGTGTGACTTTGTGCAATTTACTAAATTAACGTTTTTCAAAACAAACTTCCTGTTTAAACATTAAATCACACTAGTGTGATATATTGTACAGCATGTTTTCATAATTTATTTAATATTGAAAAATTATCCACAAATAATGCTTTTTTTCACTCAGAAATTAGGTGCATAAGCTCAGGTCAATGAGGCCTACGATTAATAAGTTCCAAACAGAAATACAAAACCTGTCCTAATTGAAAGAAATCGAGCTGACAAAAGGATCTAATCCAATTTTTGGTGATAATACATCATAATGAGAGATTTATAAGGAATTTTTTATAGGCCGGTCATTTTTGACCGGGAAGACCAAATTAGGTACAAAATGTAAAGACAGCACAAGGGTTAAGCATCTAATTACCTTAACTTTAAATTTTACATTTAAGTTGATTTTCATCACACTGTCTTGGAAAACAATTGCTTAAAGCTGGTAGAGTCTCCGTCGGCCTCCAAGACAAAATACAATTATGACTTAGTGACCTGACAAATTGCTAAAGCAGAGTGTTGTCTGAGCAGAGCTTTCTATTTCTCTAAGATTTAAAGGAATATTCCAGGTTCAATACAAGTTAAGCTCAATCGACAGCATTTGTGGCATAACATTGATTACCACAAAAATGTATTTTGACTTGCCCTACTTTTCTTTAAAAAAAAAATTTCTTTTAAATCCGAGTTCCAGTGAGGCACTTACAATGGAAGTGAATGGGGCCAATCTGTAAACATTAAAATACTCAGATTTAAAAGAATAG
This sequence comes from Myxocyprinus asiaticus, assembly GCF_019703515.2. Classification (NCBI taxonomy): domain Eukaryota; kingdom Metazoa; phylum Chordata; class Actinopteri; order Cypriniformes; family Catostomidae; genus Myxocyprinus; species Myxocyprinus asiaticus. The sequence goes on from NC_059365.1 coordinate 10,149,662, forward strand.
CCACAAGACAAACAATATGCATGTTAACATGGTTTTAGTGTGATAAATTGCTTACTAACATTTTCTGTGTAATAGCCAATTTTACAACTTTGTTGCCATGACAATGTCAACAAACCCTAAAAACCTAAAACCACAGTAAAAATTATGATTTAAACAACTTTACAGCTCAAATAATACATGAGTTTTAACAAAGTGCTTTTATATAATTAAAAACTTCACATTTCTGCCTTTAAACCCCTTAAAAAATTGGCCCCATTCACTTCCATTGTAAGTGCCTCACTGTAACCTCGATTTCTGTTTTTTTTTTAAAGGAGGGACGAGTCTAAATAATTTTTTGTGGTAATCAACATTATGCCACAAATGCTGTCGACTGAACTTCTATTGAATCTGCAATATTCCTTTTAATTAAACTAATTTGTCATTTTACTCAACGTTACATCATTTCCTTGCAAATCAAGTCAATGAAAACATTATCATATTACCTGTTAATATTATCATATGTATGTACTGTATATACAGATGATATTTATATACAGTTGGTAAAGTTGGTAATTATCTCAAAATAATGATCAGGGGGATCAGGACGTGGATGCAAAGTGTAAATTGAATACATAAGTGGGCATAAAATAGTAATTATTTTATTATGTGAAAAGAATGAAACCGCAAAGATGTACAAAAGACATAAAACTAGCCAAGAAATTGCTTTTCTGGGAGAATTGTCAATTACACAGTTCAGCAGTCATTAAACAAAAGTATTTGACTGCAAAATGCCATGATTGACCAATCAGAATTAAGTGAGAAAATTCACTTTTTATTCCATCAAGATGTTGGACGGGTGCTTTAGAAGAAAAATGGGCCAAAACAGTCCAAAAATCTTTTTTGTTGTTGTTGTAACAATCTGAGAGTGAGGTAACAACGTTTGAAGGTCCTTTTTAAAGGAACGGTAATAATTAAAATAGGACAAACTCATCTCTAAGTGCAAATCAGGCTTCTATAATTTACCTTAATGTCCTACACTGACCTTAAAGGCTATGTAATATTCCTTGAAATACAACAGAATTTTCCCTTGATGGCCATATTATGACAAACTAATCAAAGAATCCCTTTAAACCATTGCTGAGATACATGTTGCTTTAAGCTCTCTGACCATGACGGCAGCATTCCAAGCTTATACAATACCTTTGCACTGTCAAATTCATCAAACAAATTATTGTCCTGTCCTGGGTCTTCAGCCAAGAGGTATAGCTCACCTGCATGGAAGTCCGTCATGTTAGGTTGACAGTGGAGGGGGTCAAAGCCCACCCATACGGTGAACCGATAGTCAGTGGAGCGAATGGAGTAGCCCATGATGCGGATGTCGGCTAGGTCAGGCAGGTCAGAGTTCTCTTGGATAGAGTCAGATGGCCGAGGGTACTGGCTGAATGAGTAGGCCTCCCTGCTGTGCTCTCTATGTGGGTAACGGATGAGATAGGCCAGGTTGGAGCCCTCCGTGCACAGCTCAATCTTAAAGGATTGAGAGGGACAGCGGCGGAGAGGACGCAGCCCTGCCAGGTTTGACAGCGTGGGGAATATATCCACAAGTTCCACCACACTCTCGACCCCTTGACCTAAAACACACACAAAAAAAAAAAAACATGATCTGAATGCATTTATGATTGTGAGATACAGATTGCAGTGTACAGATTGCAATGCAATAAGAGATAGTGTTTACAGCAAGTCCGAATTTTTGGCACCAAAAGCATGCACAACGAGATTTTCAATAAATGAAACAGCATCTCAATGAACTTCTTCACATCGACTCCAAAATATCAAACTGTACGGATGGCAAACAATTTTGGTATCTGAACTCTTTAAGAGGATCATAATATAGCAGCATCAGATAGGTACTTAAAAATGGTCTGCACATTTTTTTTTTTACTTTAATGTTAACCATATCAAGTTTGGTGTGAATAAGGCTTCTCGAAAGTATTTTCCAAAAAATTAAAATATATACAAATGTATACATTTTTTGAGAGTTTAGGGAGACTTACTCGATGTCATTCGCAATGCTATATGAGAGTGGGCAGCTGCTGTAACAGAGTGCAACAGTTGGGTTCTGAAAGTAAAAATCCCTTTAATTTTTCCACTGATGTTTAATTTTTCACTATAATTTATAAACCTTTAAAGACAGACCTGCCGCGAACTCTGAGGTTGTTACACAATTGTATTTGCTTCTGTTAAAGCCATCAGTCCATGTTATTTCAATGTAATTTTTGGGAAATCGTGTGTAATAGCGGAATTCCTGGTGAAGAACTACATTACCCATGATCCTAAAGAGAAAGATCCACCAATCAGAGAAGTGCGGACAACAAAGTGCACCAAACAAGCTCAGCAGCGACCGCCCACTTTAATGACACACTGTAAATGAGTGAATCGAGTTGGCATTCCTACACTCTCAAACTATTTATATATTTGCAAATATCTGAATTTATTTTATATATTTCCATCATTTTTAAATTTGATTACTTCATTCGCAATGCTTCATGGGATCGTAGTTCATTCCCTCATTAAAGGCGTAAGTATACAGTCTTGAACTTTCGTCTTTTTGACCGATTTTCAAATAGCTCGGAGCTGGTTGTTTTGGTACATGGCTTAGAATGCTTTTATGAAGGATTTTAAGAAATCCCTATGGAAAAAATTAAGGGAAAAATACTTCCGGAACTAAGACGGCTGAAAAAGTGGGCGAGCACTGTTGCACTCCATTCCCGTTTTGATGGTAACAGTGAGTTCTCTGATTGGTGGTTTTCTCTTTAGGATTATGGGTAATGTAGTTTTTCACTGAGAATTCAGCGATCAACACAATTTAAAGAAAAAAAATTACGTTTAAATCACACTGACTTGTGGTTTCGAAGCATATTATCACTTAATCTCAGGTCGGTCTGTCTCCGAACATATTTATTGCTATATCAATATCTCTATAGGAGAAAAATATTTAGTCAATACATTTAATCACAAGCCTTTAGATAAGGGTTTTAAAAATCATGAGAAACAAATTTATTCAAGTGCATCCAAACATTTGACTGCAAGTGTATGTGAGCACTACACTATCAATCAGACCTTGGTATTGCACAAATAACTTCAAAACTAAACACATTTCAAAGCTCTAAATGGACCGATACTTCAGCCATAATATCTTTTCCAGAGAGTTGATTTGCTTGAGTGACTTCAGTTGGAGCCTCAGATTCTCAAGAAGGATCCCGCTGTCTTCACATGTTGACAGCTGTTTTGAGTAACGTTACCTTTGCCAAAATGCCCCCGTGTGCTCTGAAACACATCGATGAAGGGGAATATCTTCTCCCCAGGCCGAGGGAAAGATGAGGTCACACCTGGCCTATACACGATCAATGGCACTCGGGTGGCCACATCAAAGTTGCTGTATTTGGCCCACTCACCATGTTCCCCTAATGACCAACCTAAGAAAGAGTTAAACATGAGAAAATGACTCAGAATCACAATGAACATTCCAAACGGTCTTGGCACAAGATTAGGCCATTACATAAATGTGACCTGATGAATGAATCCAACAAACTAGTATTAGAGCTATTTAATGGACTGCACACATGTTTGCAGCATCAATTTGCCAAACCAAAAAAAAAAAAAAAGAATTGCTTGCCCATGCAAAAAACAGTGTTTTCAGTGTTTGGTTGCTAGGATGTTCTGGGTGGTTGCTAACAGGCCAAGTTAAGCTTACTGGTCCCTAATCTCTGTAATATTCTAGTTCCCAAAAATGGCTGAACTCTTATGAAATTTTTCTTTTCAGTCATTTTATCATCTACCAGATGAAAACCTTAAGTCTGATTACTTAAAGTAATAGCACACCTCTCCGTAACAGACCCCACAATCTGAGGTATAATTCCATTCTGTAGCACAAACGGTGCGGGACAGGTTAAATGCCGAAATTAATATTTATGTTTTATAGTTTCCTCAAGTCCCTGACTTTAAGTATGAGCAATAGTAATAGTGAAGCTTGCCTTACCAAACACCACTAATACTACATTATAGAAGCTCACAGAGCAGACTGTGAAAATCTGAAATTTAATACAAACCAAATGCTTCAATACTGCCATCTAGTGGAAGTTACTTGAAAACAACAGGGTGAATTAATAGAACTCCACAGAACAAACCGTGATCTGAGCTGAACACTATGATGGTGTCATTGGTAAGGCCGAGATCATCAAGGGCATGCAAAATGTTTCCGACTTGAGCATCCATGTATGACACTGAGGCAAAGTAGTGTTGTCGAATCTGCAACTAAAAACATGAGGGGAAAAACATAATTTTGCATTTTAAAAGAAACTGGGTTTGAGGTTTGAAACTAGGGCCTTTAGAGGCCTAGGGCCCTAAGCCAAGCACTAGACTACCATGTAACACTTTGCAATAGCCGAGCTTTATTTGAAAACCTTCTTCAGTAAAAATTCAGGAAAACTGAACTAGTCACTGGGCATTAACTTCATACAATAACTCCATAAAGGATACAAATTAGTATCCGTTAAAGGAATATTCTGGGTTCACTACAAGTTAAGCTCAATTAACAGCATTTGTGGCATAATGTTGATTACCACAAAAATTTATTTCGACTTGTCCCTCCTTTTTTAAAAAAAGAAATAAAAATCTGGGTTACAGTGAGGCACCTACTATGGAGGTGAATGGGGCCAATCCGTAAACATTCAAATATTCACTGTTTTAAAATTATAGCCAAAATATGTGAATAATGTGTGTTAACATGATATTAGTGTGATAAAATCGCTTACTAACCTTTTCTATGTAAAGTTACATCCAATTTTACAACTTCGTTGCCATGACGACGTGACGACGTAATGCCGTAAACCCTAAAACGACCATAGAAATGACAATTTAAACAACTTTACAACTCAAATCATACAAATCAAATCAAAAGAAATAATATAAGTGCTTTTATAAAATTATAAGCGTCACATTTCTGTCTTTAAACCCCTTAAAACATTGGCCCCATTCACTTCCATTGTAAGTACCTGGAACCTTGATTTTTGCCATCTTAAAAGAAAACGAGGGACGAGTCGAAATTTATTTTTGTGGTAATCAACACTATGCCACAAATGTTGTCGATTGAGCTAAACTTGTATTGAACTCAGAATATTCCTTTATGTAAAATCACTATTCAATTCAAAACTAATTTTCTCAATTTAAAAAGAAGAAGGGCTCAAAATAGATTGAACTGATTGTTGTATGGGTGAATCTCTGGGTCATATTTCACCACATTTTGCATTTAAAAAATTAAGCTTATTTTAGGATCATTAATTTTTTTATTTTTTTTTTTGCATGGTGACATAACTTTCATGACAATTAAGCACATTTTACCCCCAATTCTCATTACTTTTCAATTTGTTTGTAATTATCATTAGATATAGAGATTACTAATGAGAATGAACCTGCCCGGTAACAATGTCTATTTTCTTTTTAATCCACATAATTTAAAGGCAGTACAACAATACTAACATGATGTATCAATACTTTGCAATTTAAATTATATATATCTTTTTTACAGCATTACAGTAATGATAATTGGAGGGAAATATTCTTAATTGTCATGAAAATAATGTCACAATGCAAAACATCGTTGGTCCTGAAAACAGGCTTATTTTCTTTAAGCAAAATATCTTTCTTTACTTAGAATTTTGGGTGAAATATTCTTGATAAGGCTTCAGAGTAGTCCAACTCCTGTTTTTTTTGTGTGCTGTACCTGAAAATCTTTAGGAATGGGGCCATACGGAAAGCTCAGATTTAAAGCCTTAACGTCTTCCCTTTTGCGGATGTCAGTCCAAGGGTTGTATGCCACATCGGGAAGCTTCTTAGGAACATCAGGGTCTGGAGCCAGTGTCATGCTTTCAACAGGATAGAGCTTTAGATACTCCTATTACAAAGTAATACATTTCAGATTACAGACAGACTTCCATATAGTAAGTCATTTTTTTTTATTGTGTAAAGTACATACCCGTGGGATTCTGAAAGGAATATGTGGCTTATAGAAGCCTACCGCCAGGAAGAATGGATTCTTAGAGCCTTTCATAGACTCCAGCAGTCGTATGGCCTCTGCTGTATTCTCCATATCAGGAAGAGTTCCTAAAGGCATCTCTGACACATCCACTGGACACAGCAAATTACTGTGCATTGTGCCATCTTTGTTTTTACAAACCTAACAGATAAACATGAAATACTGGAAATAAACATCAGAATCATGTAGAAAAATACTTCTAAGAGGTATGCACCACGATTTCAAACATAAACTACTTTAAGCATAATTATGCTAAGCTATGTAATTTTTTTTTTTTTTTTTTTAAACATCATGTGACATTTGAGAATACCATACTTTCTTAAGCCATCCAAAGCAGATCCTTAAAAAAAGTTTAACAAGACCTCAGTTGAGTAGCAGGTTAACAGGCATATGTCAGAATTCTTTAAAACTTAAGGGGAAGATTCAGACAAGGACGTACAAAGAGTCTAGTATGACTTCAAAATGAGACCCAGGAATAAAACCAACCTTATACATACACTTTCATCTGCTTGATATTTTTGACTTTGCGACTATCATCAATTTACTAAGTTATTTAAGTTTCTCTGCATTATATTTCCAATACTGCATGTGTTTGAAAGCACAGACATTGGGGTAGAAGTGTGTGCACCTATACACACACAAACACACACACACACACACACACACACACACTGACCTTCCTCTTTTCATATTTAAAAGAGGGTGGATGATACGGCGGTACAGACCAGCTGTACGGGTAATCATCCGAGTGGTTGGAGGCAATGCCTTTAGGACAAGCACATAAAAGAGAAACATTATTAGCTTAACATCATACAAGACCGTTAACATGGAAAAGGACACATTTGGACAGCTGACAAATAAAAAAATATTTTCAATACATTACGCATATATATAATATAGGCTGTGAATCGATTAAAAAAAAAATTAAATCGCACAATTTTCTGTGATCATGGTACATGGAACATTAAAATATAATCATAAATATATTTTCTTCATATCTTGTATCAAAGATCTCGCAAGAAATTGGTTAGTCATCATTTACTTCATTTAAATATAAATATGTTGAAATATATTAGAGTTATTACAAACATTTTTACAATTATAAATCTTTGATTCAAGTATATGTATACATGCCATAAAATCAGTTGACATGCTGTAATTAAAAATCAGCAAAATCTTCTGCCATTTTCCAGTGAACTTTTTTAATAATAGGATCAAATGGGCAGATTCAATTCATATCAAGCTTTGTTGGCAAGATAAACTTAAGTGTACATAGCCAATGCATTATTAGGCACTATACATACAGATACAAAACAAACTGAATGCTGTTTAATTTGCTGAAGTTTAAAATCTCAAAACTATTACTTTCTCTTGCTGCTGTTCAGTCTCTATCGCGCACACGCTGGGTCTCTCTTGCGGAGAGATTTAAAAAAAGAATGTTTAACCCATTAAACAGTCAACTATTAATTGCGGAAATTAACGCATTAAATCTCCCAGTCCTAATATATACAGTTGAAGTCAGAAGTTTACATACTCCTTAGCCAAATACATTTAAACTCAGTTTTTCACAATTCCTGACATTTAATCATAGAAAACATTCCCTGTCTTAGGTCAGTTAGGATCACTACTTTATTTTATGAATGTGAAATGTCAGAATAATAGTAGAGAGAACTATTTATTTCAGCTTTTCTTACTTTCATCACATTCCCAGTGGGTCAGAAGTTTACATACTCCTTGTTAGTTTTGGTAGCATTGCAGAAGCTTCTCACAATAAGTTGCTGGAATTTTGGCCCATTCCTCCAGACAGAACTGGTGTAACTGAGTCAGGTTTGTAGGCCTCCTTGCTCGCACATGCTTTTTCAGTTCTGCCCACAAATTTTCTATCGGATGAGGTCAGGGCTTTGTGATGGCCACTCCAATACCTTGACTTTGTTGTCCTTAAGCCATTTTGCCACAAAATGGAGGTATGCTTGGGGTCATTGTGCATTTGGAAGACCCATTTGCGACTGAGCTTTAACTTCATGGCTGATGTCTTGAGATGTTGCTTCAATATATCCACATAATTTTCCTTCCTCATGATTCCATCTATTTTGTGAAGTGCACCAGTCCCTCCTGCAGCAAAGCACCCCCACAACATGATGCTGCCACCCCCATGATTCACGGTTGGGATGGTGTTCTTTGGCTTGCAAGCCTCACCCTTTTTCCTCCAAACATAACGATGGTCATTATGGCCAGTTCCATTTTTGTTTCATCAGACCAGAGGACATTTCTCCAAAACATAAGATCTTTGTCCCCATGTGCACTTGCAAACTGTAGTCTAGCTTTTTTATGGCAGTTTTGGAGCAGTGGCTTCCTCCTTGCTGAGCAGCCTTTCAGGTTATGTCGATATAGGACTCGTTTTACTGTGGATATAGATACTTGTCTACCTGTTTCCTCCAGCATCTTCACAAGGTCCTTTGCTGTTGTTCTGGAATTGATTTGCACTTTTCGCACCAAACTACATTCATCTCCAGGAGACAGAATGCGTCTTCTTCCCGAGCGGTTCGATAACTGCATGGTCCCATGACGTTTATATTTGCGTACTATTGCTCCCAAGGACGAACCAGAATTGTGAAGGTCCACAATTTTTTTTTCTGAGGTCTTGGCTGATTTCTTTTGATTTTCCCATGATGTCAAGCAAAATGGCACTGAGTTTGAAGGTAGGCCTTAAAATACATCCACAGGTACACCTCCAATTCATTACACCTCCTATCAGAAGCTAATTGGCTAAACGTCTAAAGGTTTGACATGATTTTCTGGAATTTTCCAAGCTGCTTAAAGGCACAGTTAACTTAGTGTATGTAAACTTCTGACTCACTGGAATAGTGATATAGTCAATTAAAAGTGAAACAATCTGTCTGTAAACAATTATTAAATTACTCGTGTCATGCACAAAGTAGATGTCCTAAACGACTTGCCAAAATTACAGTTTGCTAATATTAAATCTGTGGAGTGGTTAAAAAATGTTTTAATCTTCTTGGGTTTGTAATCTTCTGACTTCAAATGTATTCTGTATTTATATATTGTTATGTATGTATATTAAAAAAAAAAAAGCATATGTTTTAGGTGGTTACCTAATACTACTATTAGGTGGTTTATATATATATATATATATATATATATATATATATATATATATATACTTTTTTGACTTTTCTCCCTCTATTTGTAGGACAGTATAGAGTAGCCAGGAATGTAGGGGTGAGAGAGGAGGAATGGGCTCAGGACATGACACAGGCCAGACTCAAATCCGTGGGCCAACAGTTTTTATATGTAGTGAGTGAACATTTGCATGACCAAACAGTCTCGTGGTATATATCAATATTTAAAAGTATGAATATACCATGTTTTATATGAATGAATAAGAATTATACAAAAACTAGAAATGTTCGTAAAAATAGCTATCATAGAAAGCCACTTATACAATCAATGAGTCAAACACAATAAAGCTAAACTAATCCACTGCACTTAGTCTAGTTACCTGGATGGAAAACTTTGCCCACTGATAAAGTGGTGTATCCATTAGACTTGAAGTATTGGGGAAGTGTAGTGTAGTTTCCTGCATGAACTCTCCAGTAGGAATTGAAATCATACAGCTTTGTGGTGTCTGGCCTTCTGCTTGTTAGGAAAGACACCCTACTAGGTCCACAAACAGCTTGCTTCAAGAGAACATAATGACAGGTGTGCATCAGTAACTTACAAATAAATCTTGATATATAATCATTCTCGCGCATGTTTATGTCTTTGATGCCCAATAATAACACATACCTGTGCATATGCGTTATAAAACACTGTGCTCATAGATGCAAGTTGATCAATGTTCGGTGACTTGACCACTGGATCAGAGTAGCAGCCTAAAGTTGGTCTTAAATCATCCGCAATTAAGTACAAGATGTTAAGGCGTTTATTATCTATTGCAAAAACATTCTGTTCCAAAAGGTATAAAATCACAACAGGCAACCACATTTGCGTATTTTCAAACATTATATCAATATCCTGCAGGAATGACGCGAAGATACTGCGAATATTTAATACTATCGTATCAGCATTTTGATTTTGTGTTCTCCATCATGTTCGGTTACTTTTAGTGTTTTGTTTCCTGGTTTTCAAGACACGCCCCTAATCATATTAGCTCTTGGGTCTGCTCTTAAAGTGACAGTACACGTTTTCATCTCGGTCTGCACAGCATTGTAGGCAAGTTGTTTATTAATAACATTGTTTGTTGATATTCAGTCTGTTTAATTTAATCAATTAGTCATCAGTTAATCATTAAAATCTAAACTGAAAACATATCAGTGTACTTAAAAATTCGGTAACACTTTACAATAAAGTTCAATGTTAACAATAGTTAACAACATTAGTTAATATGAACTAACAGTGAACAGTATTTTTACAGCATTTATTAATCTTGGGTCAACATATTGCAGGCTAATACATTTTTAAAATCAAAAGTTAAGTTTGTGCATTAATTAATGTACTATGAACTAACAATGAACAATTGCATTTTTATTAACTAACATTAACAAAGATTAATAAATGCTGTAAAAAAATATGTTGTTCATTGGTAGTTCATGATATCTAATGCATAATGTGAATGAATGAAAGCTTATAGTAAAGTGTTACCACTTTTTCTTTCCTTATTATTTGTTTTATTGTATTTTAAATAAAAAAAAATGTATTCCATTTTCTTAATGTATTCTTTTTTATTCTTAAATTATTTAAAATTTGACTTTCATATGTCTTTATTTCTCTTCTTCAGTATTATGCACATGTAAACCCCTTTAATTTCCCAACTGCCTTACCTTGCCTAATCTTTATTTTCACCTATTTATTTCACCTTGTGTATCTCTCCCATTATTTAAACTCAAACCGTTAAGGTGTCTGAACTAGTAACAAGGTTCCTCACAAGAGATTTGCACTGTCACAGCAGTTCTGAGGCAACAGTATGGGTAAGTTTTTATTTTATGCTGAATAACGATAATATGATACTGTCCAAATAATGAAGAGCATTTTGAATAAGTATAGCAGCGCATAATTATTATTAATTATTATTTTATAAATAAATTATTGATGACCTCATAAGGCTTCAGGTAACATATTTGGAGACATCATGAAAATGGACACCATCGATAAATCAGAAATTACAGCACTGAAGGACAACCGTAAAGGGTATGATTGCTTAACTCACTTGTCACTTTTGTTCCAGTTAACACATTTTCTAAATATGTAGGCTTTGCGCTATATACGTTAACAAATATTTATTCTTGTTAAAGGTGTTGAAGCCTCCAAAAAACTGGCTGAGCACGATCTGGCCCAGATAAAGAAATACAAGGGTATGATCACCAAAGTTGGCAAAGCAAAGAAGATGGACCCAGCCGTGATTGCTGCCATCATATCCAGAGAGTCGAGAGCTGGAGCCGAGCCATACTTAAAGATAGGTGGGGTGATCATGGCAATGGCTTCGGCCTTATGAAGGTTGGTAAGAGGAACAGGTCTGTTCTTTTTGAAAATCAGGACATGCACTTAGGCTTGCACATAAGAAAAGGTTCAAGGCTGACTTATAGATTATATGGAGATGTGTCAACATTCCATGAAAAACATATATATTATATGGCGCCTTTCAAATACTCAAGGTCGTTTTACAAAGGTGACATGTCAAATACTCCAAAAAACATATTGACAAAGCAAACACAAAACAAAATAGATTCAAACAAAACAGAACAAAAAAATCAAATAAAGGTTTCAAAGAAAAGTTGGTGAAATAATCATTAACCTCAAGCATGAGAGTAGCAAAGAGAGGAGTTTTCAACAGCTTTTTGAAGGATTCATAGGAGGTGACCTCCCGGAGGTTCTGAGGTAGAGAGTTCCAAAATCTAGGGGCCACAACACTAAAAGACCTACCACCCATGAAAGACAATCTATACTTAGGAGCAACCAAAATACAGCCTTGGAAAAACTTAATGAGCGAGCAGGGGAGTAACACTTGAGAAGGTCTGATAAATATTGGGGGGCAAGATTATGAAGAGCCTTGTAGGTGATCATTAGAATCTTGTACTGTATACGGTATTCAACAGGTAGCCAGTGGAGTTGCTTGAGTATGGGAGTAATGTGTGCTGCGTTTCTAGTATGGAGAGGAGATGCTCAGCAGAGTTCTGAACATACTGTAGTCATGAGAGTACTTTTGCCGGACGTCCTGTTAAAACAGAATTGCAATAATCCAAGCGTGATGTGACAAAAGCATGGATTACAGTCTTCACATTTTAACTGATTGTTTAATTGATTTATTGTTCTAGTTTATTACTAAAACATTGCACGTGTGAACTCTACATTTAGATTGTTTGTCAAGTGTTATTAATAAAAGATTTCAGAAAATAAATGTTGATGGTACATATGTGTGCATGATTCACATGTGTCATGTTCCAGGAGGAATCTCAGCCTACAATGCAGATGTGAAGAATGTCCATTCATATGAGCATATGGACTTTGGCACCACAGGAGATGACTATGGGAATGGTGTTATTGCCAGAGCCCAGTAGTTCAAATATAAGGGTTACTTAAGAACAGGTTGTTAATCTGTCAGATTGAACTTTCATGTGAAATGAATCCTCGATTTTGAGAAAATAACAATATAACATGATCATTCCTCATGGTTAAAGTTACTGTAATTAAATGAATGAAATACTAAATAAAGGAAAGATTATGAATTACAATATTCTTACTTGCTGAGTCTTTCTAACCATTGTTCGTACATGTTTTCCAAAGGGATACTTCATTCAAAAATGAAAATTCTGTCATCATTTACTCAAACTCATGTTGTTCCAAAATTGCTTGCGGCTTATAATTTTTAATATTACTTATTGATCCGCAGACTTTTTGACGTACTTAGTAAATCTGAGACTTTGTTACACATTTGTATTGTTGTCAGTGTGTTTTTGTACTTTACTACCTATTTTATTTAAATATATATACATACATATATAGTTCAGTAATTATTTTGCCCCGCCCTAACACAAGCATTTCCTAGAACAAGAGAAAGAGAAACCAGTCCCACTACAATCACACCATTCAGCTGTCTGACTAGTGTCAAGGCTAATCAGGTGATTTCTCTTTTCACAGCAGTTCTGATTAAACATCATGGGTAAGTATGATAATATTAGGTACTGAATAAGGCCTTATTTCTTTTGATACTGTCAAAAAAGTGAGTTTGAGTCTAGCACTGCAAACATGTACTGTATAATTAAGTTATTTACTAAGTTCAAGGGGTTTTAGGTGATCTTTTCCATGTTGTTCCTAGCATGCTGCTTTTGGAGACATTATGAAAATAGACACCACTGGGGCATCAGAGGTGACTGCAAAACAGGACAAATTATATGTAAAGGGTATGACTGCTTACATAGTGTGTCCATATTTGTCCATTAAAATATATAGTATTTGCACTATATTACAGTTAATATAAACAATGATTTATTCTTGTCAAAGGGGTTGAAGCCTCCAAAAAACTGGCTGAGCACGATCTGGCCCGGATGGACAAATACAAGAGTATAATCACCAATGTTGGCAGTGCAAAGAAAATGGACCCAGCTGTGATTGCTGCCATCATATCCAGAGAGTCGAGAGCTGGAGCCATACTAAAGAATGGGTGGGGTGATCATGGCAATGGCTTTGGCCTCATGCAGGTTGGTTAGAGAAATAGGTCTATTCTATTTGAAAACATAAGGCTGGACACAGACTTAAAATGAGGTTATATGAATCATTAGGTAAAATTCAAGATTTTTAGACTAAATCTGACTCCACTGTGATCTAGATTAAAATGGAATACTATTGTTGTATATTGTTTTACTCAATGGCTGTGTTTGGAATGGAATACTAACTGTACACTATACACTGCCTATTATTATAAAAAATGGTAAGTGAAACTGTATGAATTATTCCACTTTAAACATTTCAATGACCTCGCATCATTTGTTACATGACCTTATTACAATGCATGTTTAATTCAGCAAATTGTGTCTTGTTATTCTTGTTATCTTGGAAATAAATGGTTAATTTATTATTAACAGTTATAGATTTTACAACTTTGTTTTCCCTAACTTCCCTTTCCCCCAGCATAGCACAGGCATAGTTCCTTATGAGCTTTTGACAAATATGCACATATAAATTATCCACATAAAGCTGAGTATATTACATTTTTTTGCACATATTCAATTGTTCTCTTCATTACTGATGTGTCTTTTAGGTTGACAAACGCTTCCACACTTTAGTAGGTGCATGGGACAGTGAGCAGCATGTTGCACAAGGAACTGATATACTCATTGGCTTTATTAAAGGAATAAAAGCCAAATTTCCCCAGTGGTCCCAAGAGCAGTGGTTTAAAGGTAAGCTATGTTTACTCAAAAAATTTGCCCTGGTGGACCTTAATAAACCTTGGGTGAGAACATATGTACAGTATCACTAGAAAAGTAAAAAAGTTCATGAGGAATTTGTCATTTTACAAAGGTTTTACAAATATAAGTCTACAGAACATGAACTTAATATCTCAGTTGTGGTATATCGTCTGTTCCAGGGGGAATCTCAGCCTACAATGCAGGTGTGGGGAATGTCCAGTCATATGAGCGTATGGACGTTGGCACAACAGGAGGAGACTATGCCAATGATGTTGTTGCCAGAGCCCAGTGGTTCAAAAGCAAAGGTTACTAAAGAACAGCAGCTATTGGCATGTGTAAGTCTTACATTATGTGAAGCTAATCCACTGGTTGAAGAAAAAACAACATGCTTTGATTGAAATTTCTATATTGGGAAGAATAGTTAAATATAGATTAAGATATAGATTTAGGTTTATAGATTACTGATACAGTCTTTCCATTTTAAAGTGTTGGGGTATTTTAAATTTTTTTTGTTCTTTAGCTTTTGCTTCTGTATCTTCTGTAACCAGCAACTATTAGTTAATGCTAAATTATGCATTAGCCTATCTATGATGATGATGATGATGATGATGATGAGATGAAATAAAACACAGATATTCACTTAAATCATGTGTCTATCAAGTAATACAAAGTTTTTATGAGCAATCTTTAGAATGGCCTCACACTCTTTATTGTTCCTCTAAGTGGCTTCAACGACTTGTTGAAACAGTCAGTTCTTCTCCACGATAGAGGGCGATGTTAATTCAGATTCTTCACACATGAGACTTTAGAATGAAATGAGTGAAATCCCTGATGTTTCGCAGGCTTAAGGATGAGCAAATAACGATAGGATTTCATTGACTTTGTAAGTACATGTCTCTGTTAAAGCGTTCCGAAACCTCTTTGGTTTTATTGATTTTCTCCGTCAGTTTTGAGCCTTGGACGTAGCATATGGTTGTTGTTAAGTTTGCGAAGCAAACATCTTCATCTCTTTCATATAAGTGGCATCAAGTGAATAATGTTATGTGGACTCTTTGGGTAAATTGTAACACTTCATTTCTTTTGAGTGTTTTCCTTTAGTAAGTTAGAGATTTCTAGTTGTTTACATTTTTTACCTCCATTGGAATAATCAGTTTTATAACTGTTGTGGAACAATGTTACGTAAGAATATTTTAATGGTACTCTTAAAATATAAATATTTTGTGCAGCGAGCAGTCATAACACCCATCCAGACAGATTTGATCGGAATGTCTCAGAATTATGACGTAAAGTTCAAGAACACACACACACACACACACACACACACACGACATCGGAATTCTCTTATTATGTCCAATTCGAAATGTATTTCGTTATTCAAACGTTTTGTTAGTTTATTTCTTCTTCAGAATCCCCTAAATCATTATTTTTATTGCCAAGTCATGTTTAACCCTCAGAGACTAGAAGAATTGCAAAGTTTACAGCAAATAAACAGCAGATTTGTGGGTAAAATTTGTGACAATTGAATGTCACAGCTTGCTAAAATCACACAACAGTCACCTTAAAGCAAAATGTGCTTAAAAATCAAGATTTTCCCATAGACTGCCATTCTTTTCTTGTCAGGCAAAATTCACCCTCAAACTAAATGTGCTTAAAAATCAAGATTTTTATAATTATTCCTACAGTATAAACAGTATGCAGCAGTATGTTATTGCTAAGATGTATAAATCAGTATAAAATTGGGTGGTAATGTAAATACACCCAGTTTCCTGATAAAATACTTGGATTTTATTCTTTAAATGTGATTTGGCTGAAAATAAATTTTTAATAGACATGATACTTTTCATGGGCAAACATTGGCCCAATTGAAGTCCTGCTGGGCAAACCTATTCTAGCCCCTTTTAAAATCTCTAGAATTTCTTATGGACATTGTAAAACTTTTGTAAGCTTCTTGGATTTTTAAATAAGACTGAGGAGCTACAAGGAGAGTCAAATGATAAGAAAATGTATGTTCATAAATAAACTTATTGGAATGTTTTTGGGACACCATAGGAAAAATGTCTTGTTTGGAAAATGTATTTATGCCGAAAGCAGTTTTTATAGCCATCGCCCTACCTGCTCAAACAAATGATGATACCCCTCATTTGTAGACTGTTTACTGTGAAGATGTTATTGTGTACAGCCTCATGATCACTTAGTTTCTCTGTATGCACAGATTAAGGCAGTCTTTTGCAGTTTGAATGGAGAATTGTGTCTCTCTCCTGTGAAGTACTTATTTGTGCAGTCAGTATGTATTTAAAAAGAGAAGTTTGCTTGCCGTAAACATGTACAGAACATAGACTATTTGTCACTGAAAGTCTACATTATCAAATGTAATACATTACAAAAAGGAATGATACAAAATTATTATTTTTTTTAAACCTTGTTAAAGATAATAGATGGCACTACCAATAACTTTATGCAGTAGTAGAACTGTAGTTTTAACAGTTCATAAAACACCTTTGACCATGTGTTCAAAAAGCCTGTTGTCCCTTAAAGTATTTTTTCATGATGAGTCACCTTAATAGTCCTGTTGTGTCTTCCAAGGAACTTTAGAAAGAAAAGCGTTGTAAAACCCAGGTTGCAATTATTTAGCTATTGTCATCTCATTAAACTGTTGAAGATACTCCATTTGGAAGCCTCCCTCCAGAGTCACCACACACAGAGTTTTAAAGAGCCTGGAAAATGGGGGGGATACAAAGTTAAATGGTCACAGACAGAGGAAAAGAGCAGCTGAAGGTGGCTGTTCATTGGTCAAGCTGTGTGGACCCAGCTGGATCCCTTTTTATTGTAAGAGTGAAGGACTTCTCTGGGCTGCTTTGGGCTTTGTCTTAGAAGTCCTTTCTCATGTGAAGATAGAGTTTGCATGAAGATAGACTTTGCATTCAGTATATCTTACAGTATACAGTATATGGTTTCGGGTAGTTGACATGAAATACTTTTGGAAAGTTGACATCCTGCGATGTGACATGCAGAGTACTTCTAAAACTACTTTAAAAAGCCTTTTACTATTAATTTTTTTATTATAATTTTAGAAGCTTTTATGGCCTCATATTAATTAAGAAACTACATGGATTATTTGTTCTTCTAAAAATTAATTTCACACCGCAGAGCTTTTGAAAATTAACTAGTGTGATTAAAAATGCTGCAAACGAAATGGTGACCAGTTACAGGATCTAAGATGTACACTTTCCCTGACATACTTGTATTAATGTTACCTAAAATCTTGATGCTGATTAATAAAAAAAGTCCCCGGACACATTTTGCATCAAGTACCCTTATACATTTTTCACAATTCTTTTTATTTCAGTAGATGTTCTCCCACTTTTCAGGCAAAGTTATCATTTTTGGGGTTATCTACAGTTTGGCATACATGGCCTTAATTAGTGTGTGGGGTAGAGCACTGCCTCAGTAGATGTGTTCCAGATGTGGGCAGGAATTCTGAGAGCGTTGTTAAGAAAAGAAAAAATACTCTGCAGGGGATAGCAAAGAAACTTGAGTCAGAGGGAATTGACAGAATTGAATTGGGGGAGAGGGGTCTTTACACTTTCCAGGTATAAATATTCATGACTGTGTCTGTAGAACAATGTAGTCATTTGTTCAGGGTGATTTTGTGCTTGTAGATTATTGATCAACATAAGTCTACATAAATCTTGTGTATAATTTGAGCTGTTTAAAATTCATACATTTTTCATAAAATGTATAAAAGATTACAAGATTTACAGTGTTACGTCATCATGTCAACGAAGTTGTAAAATTGGATATAACTTTACACATGGACACATGCGTGGACATTGTATTTTGGCTTCATTATACACAACGCATAATTTAAATTCATATAAACTGAATTATATCAGTTCAGGAGACTTTGGGCTGTCAGTAAAGGGTTTAACTTTCGACACACAGATTCATGTGATCAAACAACATGGCGCCGATCACAGTGGAGTTTGTCTTTGGGAGAATCGCCAACAAAACTACATCTGGTAAGAAACCTAATTAAGCTTTTACATTGAAACCTGTTTGAGTCAAAAAAGCTGAAAAATGTTGCTTTCATAGGCTTTGTATGGAGTAAAATTAAAATATTGTGCATTTCAAACTGTTCTTAGACCAGTGCAGACAGACAGCACACTGGAGGTTAAGTTATTCACTAAATAGGGAGCAAGGGAGCATCCTATAGATATATAAAATAGTTTAGGATGGAGTATCACATCACACCGCAAGACATTTTAACTTTTTTCTCCACAATTTGATATGCCCAATTCCCACTACTTACTAGGTCCTCGTGGTGGCACGGTTACTCACTTCAATCCGGGTGGTGAAGGATAAGTCTCAGTTGCCTACGCTTCTGAGATAGTCAATACGTGCATCTTATCATGTGGCACGCTGTGCATGACACCATGAAGACTCGCAATATGTGGAGGCCCATGTTATTCTCCGCGATCCACGCACAACTTACCACGCGCCCCATTGAGAGCAAGAACCACTAATCGTGACCACGAGGAGGTTACCCCATGTGACTGTACCCTCCCTAGCAACTGGGCCAGTTTGGTCGCTTAGGAGATCTGGCTGGAGTCACTCAGCACACCCTGGATTCAAACTCATGACTCCAGGGGTGGTAATCAGTGTTAATACTCGCTGAGCTACCCTGACCCAGACATGTTAACTTTTGAAAACTATTTCATGTCAACTACCCAGATATGAAGGAAGACATGTTAGAAGTATTGTTTTGGAGTATTGTTTTCTGAAAATCAAACAACCACACACAATCACTTTGAATCTACCAAAAATGCTAAATTAATGTGGTAACCGTTTACAATTAGGTTGTATTCGTTAACATTAGTTAACTACATTAGTTAACTTGAACTAACAATGAACAGTACTTTTTCAGCACTTATTAATCTTGGTTAATGTTAAATTCAACATATACTAATACCTATTAAAATTAAAAGTTGCACACGTTAAAATTAGTTAATGTATTAGGAACTAATGATAAACAATTGTATCTTTAAATTAATATTAAGAAAGATTTATAAATGCTGTAAATCTATATTGATTATGATACCTGTTGCATTTACTAATGATAACAAATAGAACCTTATTGTAAAGCGTTACCATGAATGTTATGGTGACTTGGGTTCACTCTTAAAAAATTCTATGCATGAAACAAAATACATATGTGTTTCTTCAAGGGTAGAGCAAAAAGTCTCAGGAAATACCAGCCTGTCTTTTTTCATAGAAAACTGACATTCCTCTAGTTTTTCAGAAAGAGGCCTGTAGTAAGTGCACTGAAATTCAGGTACGCTCTCTGTCTGGGGTTAAAGTAATGAGATTTAAAAGTGTGAATTTCATGTCTGTTGCTTATGTCTACCTATAATAGTCTAACCAATTTAATATGAACCCCCTTTAAAAATGTCCTATTGTTCAGAGAGAGAGAGAGAGAGAGAGAACCTTTTTTTTCCTTCAAAATCAGCGTTTCGCAATGTTTTTGTTTAAGTAAAAGAATTGGCCGGCGCAGAGCTTTGTTTACACTTATGCCGGATACTCCTACACAATTTGCCTGAGGGTGAAGGAAAATATTCAAAACTGGCAGGGAGGCAAAAAGTTTGTGTGTAGTAGAGACTTATGGTTTGTGGTTGTGTGCACAACATATTTTCTAAAGAAAATAGGGCAAACGAAGAAGTTCCAGGCAATAGAAGGTCCAGTCACTTCCGTTAGAGTTGGATCCAGATATGCGAAATCCGTCTTTTTGTAGCCTGGAACCTGAAGACTCTTCAAGAGCCACCCTCTTCTTAAAATAAAAAAAAATATTTTGTATTTACATGCATGAGCCAACACTTTGGTCCAGCATCAATGTTCACTTTTAGCTAAGTGAAATGATTTATCATCATGAACAGAAATGGACAAACTGTCATTTTCTACTACTCTGATTACTGAGTATCTCACTAATAATTGCAACATATTATATCAAAATGTCACCATTGATTAATTCAACCAGTATTTTCAACCCCCTTCATGGCACAGAATGAGCCCCCCAGACAGTGCTATCTCCTCAGGGAACTACCCCATCTAATTATCAAATGACACCTGCCCATGACGACAGTAAAGCTGCTTGGGTGAGACAATAGTAGTTGAATCTGTGGATTAGGTGACGGGGGTTGGAGAGGGAAGGGAGGTGGAGAATCTGAGGCAAAAAGAGGCAGAGAGCATGCTCAGTCCTAAAGAGACAGTCTACTGGAGCACACATTAATCTTCTCTATGAAGGATACACATTCTCACAAGCTTCTTGTCTTTTATGAACACATCTGCATAATGAGAAAGGAGATATTGATGATTTGAGTGTTGAAGATTCAATTTTGGCCTTGAAGATATTCTTACAAATGATGCACTGAGGAAACATTGCTTTTTGGGTGAACTTTGACACCATGGCTCGATTTTACAACTGCTTTGGGGAAAAGACGTAAGTTGGAGCCTTATGTTCATGGAAAACTTGGTAATTTAAACTTCCAAAGTGTCACGTAGAAAAGGTTTTGGCAGTTTGATAATGCTTATCTCTTGTTAACATGCTTGTCCTCAGTTTCAGTTGACATGGTTGAAGATAAAAAATGTTTACTAAGTACATTGGAGATTATTTATTAGTGGAGCACTGAAAATTATTCTTTTAATATGAATAAATGCTCACTTGATGATGATGATGATGATGATGTGGCCAAATCTGTCTTTTGTTACTATAAGATTATTGTTGTGATCCATTAGAACTGTTCTGCAATAGTCTTTTTAAAAGCTCTTCTATCTAATGGTCTCATGACATGTCCAACAAGACCCTACTTATCATCGCTGGCTGGAATTCCAAGATCATGTTGTTTACCATTGGTGCTCATCCAGATTCATTATGAGTTTAGAAGAGAGAATGTTTTGTGTATTATTTATTTTCAGAGTTTGCCATTTATCATTGCTTGTACTGATAGTCTAGTCTTCCCAAGAGAAGAATGTACTATAAGAGAGTTTTTGCTACATATGCAGAGCATAAATGTAAAAAGTGGCTTTGCATAGAAACAGAAAACATGCCTTACAGGTTTTTTAAACCTTCAAAGTGTTGATGGGAGCTAGTGCTCATTCTTACATTTTGACCTACCTCCATTTTCACACCATTTATGGTCCTTGTTGGTATAGCTCAGTTTGTATCTGCAGTGTTTCACATGTTTTTAAAAGTGTATCTACTTTGGCAAGGAACTTCTCATGAAATACGAGTCCAAATGTTAATGTTCTGACCCCTCTCAGTTATGACCCCTGTGCATTCTCTGAACTTTGTGTTTTGGGGTCAACAGCCTAAACTCTTCATAGTTTATCATCATCTTGTGCAGGAACTGTTGTTTTTAGCAGACTACTGCTATCTTTAAGACTCACACAAAGAAGAAGTCTTAAATTAGTGAGAGCCTTTGTTGGCCATTAACTGGCAAATGAGTCACTTATTAAAGTAAGTCAATGAACTTGCTCTATAAAATGTTTTAAGCATGCTGTTCTACTGTAGTTTACTTATGGATTCTCCAATAATGAATCATCTTGTATCAGAAAGCCAGAATACTGTCCTTATTCTATTTGCTCATCCATAGTTAAATTAGTTTCTAATTATGTGGTTGAAGTTTAGAACAACGTGGCTCGTTGTATGTATCAAGGCAGTTTCCTAGTGAAATGGACAGATTATCAGTTCATAAAAACTTACTTTCTGCTCTATTCCTCACACAATGCTATCTTATGACATCAAAACACTTTTACTAAAGCGCTTGACTTTTAAGGTGATATATTTTAACATTTGCATTACATAATCAACTACTTTTACAAGCATATTTCTAGGCAAATAAGTTGCACAGTAGCTTAATTGATAGAGCATTGCACTTGAGATGCAAAGGACCGGGATATTAGTCCCGAAGAACATGCGAGTCAAAATGTTATGTCACAAAACTAAGTGGTTGCTTCAGCAATTGCGTTTTTCATGTCACAATTGCTTTTTATGACACTATTGTTTAAGTTTAAGGTTTAGGGTAGGGAACTCGATAGAGCATTAACCTTAAAAACCTGATCTGTTTGGGAGAAAAGTTAACTCTCTTTTAGTGCCACTCACCTTGGAACTGCCCCAATATGTGTAATGAACCAGGTGTTGTCATTTTGCAAAAATGTTGCCACAGTCACATAAAAGTTAACATGAGATCAGGCTGTGTCTATTACCCCAATTTAAGTAAATTGTCCCTGTCATAAATAAAGTGGGCCGAAATCCAACTTAAGTGGTATACATTTTACTGGATATCACAAACTGTAAAAACTGTATGTACAGCTTCCTATTTTGGAAGTAGTCACTAGAATCAGTCTAAAGTGGTTTCCAATGTTTCATTTGCTTCTCATGAGGCACTATATCTAATTTAAACTACTGATTTTGCCAGACATTTGAATCCACCAAAAATAGCTTACTACTACTGTAAGACTGTATTAACTACTGTCCCATATCAAAATTGGCAAGTAATAGAATTAGAACTCAATGTTATGTGAACCATGTTACGCACAGTAAAATGTTTTAGGAGATTCTTGCTTTTCAGACATAATTGAGGGAAGATGAGATTGATGATTGTCACCACTATATCGTCAACTGATTGAGCCAAATGGCGATTGCAGCTGGTTTAATAAATTGATAAGTGTAGTTTACTCCAGTTTCCTTACTGCCGAAAGAAAGCCTAAACCATACAATCATTGAGCAAAGGCATGTCACAAATGAAAATGAGACTGTGAGGTACTGAAATACAGACTATTCATTATGTCATACTATTTTAAAGGAATATTCCAGGTTTAAATCAAGTTAAGTTCAGTCGACAGCATTTGTGGTATAATGTTGATAACCACAAAAAATAATTCACATACTCGTCCCACCTTTCCTGTACAAAAACAAATAATAATTTTGGAGGGTTTAAAGACAGATATGTGAAGCTTATAATTTAATATTCCTTTTTTTGTGCATTATTTGAGCTGTAAATTTGTTTACATGGTTTACGGCGTTACGTCGTCATGGCAGCAAAGTTTTAAAATTGGATATGTCTATACAGAAAAGGTTAGTAAGTGATTTTATCAAACTAAAAACATGTTAACATGCATATTGTTTACGTCTTGTTTCTATACTTTTGAAACAGTGAGTATTTTAACGTTTACGGATTGGCCTATGCCTCAAATGCTGTCTATTGAGCATAACTTGTATTGAACCCGGAATATTCCTTGGACACAACATTTTCACAACAGATATTTTCCTCATTTTTTGTCCACTGGAAATGGGTTTTAATTGAAACCCTGGTACGCAACTGTACAGCCCTGTCCCAAACAGTGCCTTTAATTGTGCTCGTCTGTAAAGACCACAAGATTGTAGAGTGTCCCATTTGTCATTATGATTTAGAAGTGTTCTCCCAAGTGCCTAAATTTTAACTCACATTGTGTACAAATCCAGCGTGATAAAAGCGAACTCCTTCTATCACATATCTCCTGACGGGTCACACAACATTCCCTTAAAAAAAGTACTGTGGTGGTACTATGGCACAGTTATGGTATTAGATGGTAATACCGTGGTGCTTTGACATATACCATGGTCCTGAAATTCATGTGCCGTTATTTTTACATGGTACTCTAATGTAATTCCAAGAATTTCATGGTAGTACCATGGTAGTACTGTGGTACATTTAATGTTTTCCCTTTCACTGTGAAGTGTCAAGATAAATTGCTTACTTATGGAGATCCTCACGCCTGGTTAGGACATGGTGTAACAAAAGCATGATGTGTGCAATATGCATTGAAACATATAACAATCACATGTTTATGAACTGCCTATATCTTTTATCAGTTGTTTGTCTAAAAACACAATGTTTGAAGCTAACACAGCTAGCCTGCTTGCTTATGTCTTCTGCTTGAATGCGTCCTCTCCTCACTAACTCTCACTCTTTCTTATTCCTCCCTTCCTCCCTCATGTCCAAAAGTTAAGACATGAAACGTCGGACGTCATCACAGAACTCTGGCGTTGGAGGCAGTCCAAGGTCAGTCCATTAGTCTCTGTAGAGCAGCAAACAGTTTTCAGAGCTCTCTGCTATCATAGTCACGCACAGGGTGATGATAAGGAGGGGGTTTTTAGTCATCAGAGGCACTTGAGAAAAAGGTCATGTAGTTTGTTTCGTCTTGAAAACAAAATTAAATGATAATTCTGTCATTATTTACTCACCCTCATGCTGTTTCAAACTGACATATCATTCTTCTGTGGAACAAAAATTTTGCAAAAATGTCCAAGCTGTCAAATCCAAGCAGTTCTGTCCTGGTGATTCAAATTGTTGCCAAAAAGGACCAAAAAGCACCATAAAGATGTCCATACAAATTGTGCTCTATATTCCAAGTTCTCTGAAGCTTTGTGTGAGTAACAGATCAAATCTCGACCATAGTTATCAAATCCATTCTTGTGCGGATGAGTAAAAGATGGCAACATTTTCATTCTTGGGTCAATTATCCCTTTTAAAATGAAAATATTATGTAATGTGTGTCTGTGTGTCTGTTTTGTTGCAAAAAATTTAACCGGGGCAAAACAGAGTTTCCGATAAGAAATTTTGGTGCCGGCCAGTGTGTCCGGGAATTGTAACATTTACCGGACAAATTGGAAAAAATCGGTCATCTTATTTCGGTGTTTATTTTGCACTGTAACATGATGGATTATGCATAATATGCATTATAATAATGACGCAGTCAAGTCAAATGAACAATAAACTTTTGTTCATTATAGCTGCTTGTCCATGGAAAATGGAATTAGCGTCTAATTAAAAAAAAAAATTGAAAACACAGCAAAGTAAAAAGCTAATCTGAAATTTGCCAGAAATCTTTTCATTCACCAAGTAGTATTATAGTAACAAAAATCATTACGTTATGTCATATAATTTCTCACCTTGGCTAATTTCTTTCTCTTTATTCATATGACTACACCAATCAGCCACAACATTTAAACCACCTGCTTAATATCGTGTAGGTCCCCCTCGTGCCGCCAAAACAGCTCTGACCCATTGAGGCATGGACTCCACAAGACCTCTAAAGGTGTCCTGTGGTGTCTGGCACCAAGACGTTAGCAGCAGATCCTTTTAGTCCTTTAAATGTGAGGTGGGGCCTCCATGGATCAGACTTGTTGGTCCAGCACATCCCATAGATGCTCATTGGGATTGAGATCTGGGGAATTTGGAGGCCAAGTCAACACCTTGAACTCCTTGTCATGTTCCTCAAACCATTCCTGAACAATTTTTGCATTGTGGCAGGGCGCATTATCCTGCTGAAAGAGGACACTGCCATCAGGGAATACCTTTGCCATGAAGGGGTGCATGTGGTCTGCAACAATCTTTAGGTAGGTGGTACGTGTCAAAGTAACATCCACATGAATGCCAGGACCCAAGGTTTCCCAGCAGAACATTGCCCAGAGCATCACACTGTCTCTGCCGGCCTGCTTTCTTCCTATGGTGCATCCTGCTGCCATCTCTTCCCCAGGTAAACGACGCACACGCACCCGGCAGTCCACATGATCTAAAAGAAAACGTGATTCTTCAGACCAGGCCACCTTCTTCCATTGCTCCAAGGTCCAGTTCTGACGCTCACATGCCCATTGTAGACGCTTTTGGCGGTGGACAGGCCAGCATGGGCACTCTGACCGGTCTGCGGCTACGCAGCCCATACGCAGCAAGCTGCAATGCATTGTGTGTTCTGACACCTTTCTATCATGGCCAGCATTAAGTTTTTCAGCAATTTGTGCTACAGTAGCTCTTCTGTGGGATTGGACCAGTTGAGCTAGCCTTCGCTCCCCATGTGCATCAGTGAGCCTTGGGCATCCATGACCTTGTCGCTGGTTCACCGGTTGTCCTTCCTTGCATACAGGGACCACCCCACAAAACCTGCCGTTTTGGAGATGCTCTGACCCAATCATCTAGCCATCACAATTTGGCCCATGTCAGAGTCGCTCAAATCCTTATGCTTGCCCAAGAACTGACTGTTCACTTGCTGCCTAGTATATCCCACCCCTTGACAGGTGCCATTGTAATGAGCTAATAAATGTTATTCACTTCACTTGTTAGTGGTTTTAATGTTGTGGCTGATCAGAATATTTTCCTCCGATTTTACATAGCACAGAAGCGTTTTGCTGCTGACGTTAAGTCAAATGTGTTTAGCGTTTCTCTAAAGCTTAAGATGAACGTAAGCCTGGTGTCCTTATCCAGGAGACGGCAACGCAAGGATGTTTTAGTGCGATTCTGAAGTGAGAAGCTTCTCACTGCGGGCATGTGAGACTGGAATAACGCAGGCTGCTTTTGCAAGTGTGCAGGATACAACCCACTGTAATTGTGGATTAGGACTTCACAAGCTGTCGAGAAAGTTTAAACCTCTGTGGCAGCAAAGCGCTGTCATCATTGGGATGACATCACTCTGTACATTTGTGGCATCAACTAAAGGGGTTGCTGATGCTTCGTGTTAATATTTTCACCGGACATTGTGTCTGATAATGTTTTTTTTATTTGTTGGACTTTGGAAAATTTTAACGGTCAAAAAACGGTACTTACCTGCTAACGCAAACCCTTGGGCAAAATGTGACATGGTTAGTGCTTTAAAATTACTAACAAAGTACTAATAAAAAAAGTACCCCAGGTACCATGGTACACTAATCCCATACTGTAGTTTTTTTGTACTATGATATTTTTTGAAGTTACCTCGGAGTAAATACCATAATACATCCATTGTATCATGGTACCACCACAGTACTTTTAGTAAGTTTGTTTTCTTTGTGACCCCATTCTGTCAGTTTTAGGAGAGGTGTGGACACAAGGCCAGCTGTGTGAACAATGCCAGGTGGTCTTCCATCCAGGGTTTGTCACAGGTCACACAAAGCTCACGTCAAGGGGGTTAAAGGGTTTCTGTGATTAAAAAATAAATGCTTTTGTCTCCGTTTTATAAAAGCATAAAACCATTTGAGTTTGTGTGTTAATAGTAATTTTACCACGGTTGTACTTAAGAACACCCCTTAACTGTGCTAAAATCAGTGTAATGTATGAACTCGCTAGGCTTGTTGCTTTATTCAAACCACAGCTTTATCAAATAAGCTTTCCAGATGTAGCTCAAAACTGCTCAAAATTGTGTCACATACCACTGGTATAACTTTCATAATCTCATCCTTACTTACTAACTAGACAGATGCAAGACAATGACAGTGTGTATGAGTATATTTTTAGTTTTCCCCATTTCACTAGATATCCACTTCATCAGTGGTTTAAGGACTGTTTTATGCTTTAGTCAATGCTGTTCTTTTTATCTGTGGTTTTTATTGTCTTGTTGTTTCATAAGGCAACATTAGCTATCAGTGAATCTGTGCAGCAGACTTTATATGCACTTCCCCTGAGGTAGACGATGGAAATGAATGACTGTTGTCTGATGACTTGAGAAGAGGTCATCCATGTGCTCTGATGTAACACCAGCCTCTCTAACCATTAGAGCAAATCCGTACAACCCATCTAAACCATTTTAACCATTACCAGTGTTTAAGAAATTGCAAATTGTGTCTCTGTTAAAGGGATAACAACCAAAAATCCAAATTTGTCATCAGTCATAATGTATTCACCCTCATGTTGTTCCAAACCTGAATGACATATGTTTCTTCTCTGAAACACAAAAGAGAAGGTTTGTCTCAGTCACCATTCACTTTCATTGCATCTTTTTCTTCCATACAGTGACAGTGAATGTTGGCTGAGACTACTTTTGTGTTCCATGGAAGAAAGAAAGTCATACAGGTTTGGAACAACATGAGGGTGAGTAAATGATGACAGAATTTTCACTTTGGGGTGTAAATGTTTAAAAATGTTCCTCGTTCGGGGGGCCTTACACGCTGACTACCACCCCTGGAGTCGCAAGTTCAAATCCAGGGCGTGCTGAGTGACTCCAGCCAGGTCTCCTAAGCAACCAAATTGGCCTGGTTGCTAGGGAGGGTAGAGTCACATGGGGTAACCTCCTCATGTTCGCCATAATGTGGTTCGCTCTCAGTGGGGCGCATGGTCAGTTGTTCGTGGATGCCGCGGAGAATAGCATGAAGCCTCCACACGCAATATGTCTCCACGGTAACACGCTCAACAAGCCACGTGACATGCAGTGGTTGACGGTCTCAGACGCGGAGGCAACTGAGATTCATCCTCCGCCACCCGGATTGAGGCGAGTCACTATGCCACCACGAAGACTTATACTAGGGTTTTATTCAAATACCCAGGAGTGGAAAGAGTACTTACAAATAATGCTCAAGTAAAAGTACTGTTACTCCCCAAACATTTTTGTGTGAGTGGAGTAAAAGTACCTGTCCTAAAAACTACTTAAGAGTAAAAAATTAGCTATTTTAAAATTGGGATGGGCCTTTTGAGAAATTTTGTAGTCGAGTACTTTAACACGTAAGAAAACGAATAATCGATAACTTGAAATTTAGAATTTAAGTTCAACCGTATTTAAAAATGAACACTATGCATAAACGACAACATCTAGACAAAAAAATGACAAAAATTTGCACTCACACATAGAAATATACATTCCAAGTCTTCTGAAGCGATATAGTCACTTTTATAGTCTTTTTGAGTGAATTATTCCTTTAAAAACATCATGCATCCACAGCGCCATTGAGTTGTAACGGCTTGTGAAGCAGTTTCATTGCTGCCCATGGCAGGAAAAGGCACATATCAAATTGCAATATTCTAGTTGTTTTTTTATCATGATTAATCGATTACTCGTGCACATCCTTAATTTAAAAGTACTCGAGAAGTGAGTAGTGAGTATTGAGTTGCGAATGCAATGCCCCCTTTTAATAAACAGTGTGCGCTGCAATTTGAAAATGTTGCATACATACTGTAATTTGCATTCCCCTTTATGGCTGTTTGTCAGAAAGAATGAAATATGTTGTCCTCCAACAGTTTAATTTTTGACTGTCAACTTTTAAAATACAAAGGCCCTTTTTTGCACATCTGTACTTTAGAGCTCTTTCTTTTCAATATGCATTAATTAAACTGCTTTAATTTGGATTAATAGATTTCAAAATTAACTAACTGTCACATCATCTATCTATGATAAAAACTAGATGTATCTGCTTGCAAAAAAATAGCAGATTAAAAAGATGAAAAGGTTATTTTAATACACTGATCAGTATTTTAAATTGCAGTGTATGAAAAAGCAATAAACTGAATTTGTACAGTTCATGTGTAAGTTCATGTGGCACTACTTGTCTAGTATACAAACATAATATCTTTGTTGAAGTGAGTCAAATGCTTGATGAGAACGTCAATATTTTTTATTCGCCGTTAAAATGGTAAAGATTAACATCAGTGTGTGTGTGTACACTATTATCATTGAATTTCTGTCTGTAACTTAAAATAAATTTCATATGGTTGAAAAGGATGCTTTAGCAACAGTTTCTGTTATAGGCATAGCGAGTCTGTCTCTCTCCGTGTCGGCAGTTCGGAATAAAATCAGATACAGTCCGGGAGCTTGTGATTTTGCTGTCAATACCAAAGACACAAATATGTGACGTTGCGCTACTGGGCACTTAATTAATTGTCATAAATGTATTAAGAAGTTAACCTAACATAATGTGCACATTATAGATACAGAGGATCTAGAAAGCAAAAATCAGAAATGTACCTTGATATGTTTCTTCAAATTAGAGGTAGAACTCTTGAATGCCAATATCTCGACTGGTTTAGGCAAGCAAAGCTGACATGACACGATCACGTAATTGCCCTTCTTCGTCTTCATTGTGAAAAGCCCTTTTAGGTGCGGATATCCAAGTGTTGTACTGCTGCTTGAGGCAGCCTCCACATTACCACGACCTCCTCCATGATTAGTAGAAGTTGGCGCCAGGTCTATTGCTGCCATTTAAGTTTTCTATGCACAATGATTTGATTTGACTGGAGTCCAGAGACTGATTATTCTCTCCCTAGCCAATCATGTTGATGTGCTCAAATGAAAGTAAAAGTATAACTTTGGGTGAGAAACAGATCAATATTTCAATCCTTTTTTACTATAAATCTCCAATTTCACATTCTGAAAGGACTTAAATATTGATCTGTTTCTCACCCACACCAATTATATCACTTCTGAAGATATGTATTTAACCACTGGAGTCAAATGGATTACTTTTATGCTGCCTTTATGTGATTTTTGGAGCTTGAAAGGTCTGGTCACCATTCACTTGCATTGTATGGACCAACAGAGGTTTTACTGTGCTGACTGTGATTAATTGTTAAGCACAGAAAGCTATCATCACACAAAAACACTCTCTAAGAAGTTGCGTCTCTTAATTAATTTGAGAATTGCGTTTCCCTTTAAAACCACCACCACTAAAGATATGAATGTTAGTAGTCAACCCCACTAATCGACTAGTCAGTTCTTAGACACCTAGTCGATAAGTCGACCACCCTGGCACATCTGTTCCTATCTCTGGTTATCAAATGAAAAGCAAACTGCTCAAGCAATCATAAATCCTGCCTTTCTTAAATTGGAATAATCCGTGTCGAGGGGTTGACTGCCTATGCATGTCAAACTAGACTGCAAATTGCCTCCACATCCTAATTTTTCCAGTCTGGAGCTTCAGCCACCTGTCACAAATACTGTTTAAGAGTTTCCCCCTGAGCTGGCTGTGTTCCAGAGGAGAGGCTGATCCAGGATAAGACTGCAGTTACTCATGACCACTAATGTCAGGACAAACACTGAACCCTCAGCTGACCTGGAATCTGGTTTGGGCTGCTAGTATAAACAAGTCTGGTAATTCAGATATGGTGGATCCGTTGGGGTGAGTTGGCTTCTGTGGCGTAATCTAAATAAGTCAGCATCAGCTTATCAGTGATGCCTCCTGTGTGTCCTTGGGTGTTACAAAGCCTCTCTTATAAGTATAGACATTACAGTAGTCAAGCAAATAAAGACAGGCCTAAATAATTTTTATTTAATAATTATTAAGAATGAAGTATTATTAACTATTTAGTATTTGATTAACATATGATGGATGAGAGCATTTGTTTTTTGTTCAGAGTATGTTTTGATATGAAGTCATCGTGCATGACATTTTTCGTCAAGATATAAGACTATAGCCTGCAAGGGCTTTTTTCTTGTGTATATACAATGAATCTTAGAAGAAATCAACTAAATTTGATTTATATAGCACATTTAAAAACAACAGAGTTGACCAAAGTGCTTCACAATTTAGAAATTTAAAAATAGTAAATTAACAAACAACATCAACGCACATACACAATACATTTTAAAGCATTATAAACTCTAATAAAAAGCTGCATATACAAGATGAGATCAATGTCAGAGCAGGTATCTCCAATACTCAGGATTCCTCCGATTCAAATGCCAATGTAAAATGTTGTGTTTTCAGGTGAGACTTAAAAATCTCTGTAGACGGGACAGAACAAATATAAAGGGGAAGATTATTCCATAATTTAGGAGCAGCTACAGAGAATGCTCAATCACCCTTTGACATTTGCTTGGACCGAGGGACAGCCAGCAACATTTGGTTTGTAGATCTCAGTGGCCTGGAAGAAATATAAAGGCTTAAATTATATATCCAATGTAATGTGGAGACAAATTGTGTAGTGCTTTAAAAACAAATAATAAACTCAATCCTGTACTGAACCGGCAGCCAGTGAAGAGATGATAACACAGTGGTAATAAGCTCCCTTTTTTAATGCCAGTCAGTAGCCTGGCTGCAGCATTCTGGACAAGCTGCAGGCGGGACAGTTGCCGCTAACAGAGTCCTGCATAAAGAAAGTTGCGGTAGTCCAGCCTGGATGTAATAAAAGCATGAACTACTATCTCTAAATCATTGAAACTAAGGACGGGTGTTAGCCTAGAAATCATTCTAAGCTGATATAAGCTGCCTTGTACAACAGAATTTATCTGTTTATCAAAGCTAAGGGTTGAATCAGTTATAACACCTAGATTTCTCGCACTGTCTTTCACAGTTATCGCTAAGGGAGCATGAGTACTGGTTATCTTCTCTGTATAGTTTGGTGAACCAAATATAATAATCTCTGACTTAATATCATTAAGTTGTAGAAAATTGTTAGATAACCAACTTTAAGTATTTTCCAAACAGTCCATAAGGGACTTAAGAGACTGATTATTCCCAAATTTCAAAGGTAGATAAAACTGAGTGTCATCCGCATACATGTGATAAGAAATGGCATGATGGTGGCAAATAGACCCTAGAGGGTGCATATATAGTGAAAACAGAATAGGACCCAAAATAGAACCTTGAGGGAGGCCATATTTTAGGGTAACCGAAGGGGAGGAATAGTTTCTAATTTTCACTGAGAATGTTCTATCATGTAGATAAGAATCAAACCATTTTAGTACGGTCCCTCGAATGCCAACATCACGCTCTAAACGGTCTAGAAGTATTGAGTGCTCAACAGTGTCGAATGCTGCGCTGAGATCTAACACGATTAAAATTACAGACAGCCCATTGTCAACAGCTACTAATAAATCATTTACAACTTTTAGCTGAGCACCCTCTGTGCTGTGACCAGCTCTAAATCCTGATTGAAATTTATCCAGGATATCATTCTTTAATAAAAAGGGGTAATTTGAGATAAAACAGAGAGGAACAGAGAAAAAAGCTTGTAGAACCAAAGTAGAAAGTAGATTTGTTTTTTAAATCTTAAAATAAAGGTTCCAGATAGAACCAAAAAAGGGTTTTACAGTCCAGTGCCTTAGGAGATCCATTTAAAGTTCCATAAATAACAGTTTATTCTTTTCTTCCTTGGGTGCTGGTTGTTTAAAGAACCCAAAAACTAATCTGACTGACCATTGACCAATAACCAAACTGATCTCAAGAACCAAAGGACCATATAGCCATCTCAAGAGTCCTAGTGGAGCTTTTTTTTTTTCTTCTTTTTTTTTTTTTTTTAGCTTGATAGCCTCATTCCCCATTCATCAGAATGAGCAGCTTAGACATTCTGCCAAATTTCTTCTATTGTGTTCCATAGAAGAAAGAGAAACAGACAGGTTTGTAACAACATGAGGGTGATCTATTGGGTGAACAGTTCTTTAAAAAGTGTTGTATAGTTTAGAAGATTTGTATTCAAGTTAATGAGAATTCCATTCTGCTCAGGTGGATATTCCTTACTTCTTTGATTTCCAGGTTAACTCTGTTTTTTTCAACAGTGATTGTGACATCATGGCCTCAGGATCCCCAGATGCTACGTCTGCTAGTGAGCCATCAGAAGCAGGAGAAGAGTGTTCAGGTAAAGTTCTAGTCCAATCTAGTGTTTAAACATAAGTGAAATTAATTACTAGTAGGTACCCTATAAAAAACTTCCATAAATAATAAAATTTTCCCACATTAAATCAGATGTGAATAATTAGGACAAGCTGTACTCTCTCAAGAGATACAAGATGCTCGTTCTTGCTGACAGGAAGTCATGTAGGACAGAGACAAAGCCAATATTTGTCTTTCTCCCATACGCGCTTGCTCTCCGCTGTCCAACATTTGACCTTTCGTTTCGGTTCAGTGTGGGAAGTAGGAAGCTCTAGACTACTTGTGTCAGATCCTACAAGGCCAGACGGCAGGCCTACAGTATGTGGTGATGTGGATTAGCCGTTTCCTTGCAAAATAAGACGCTAGGAGAGAAAAGATAATCTCTTATCAGATTGCGAGTCTGTCCAATAGGATTAAGAGTTGGTCAATGGCTGGAGTGTGTTTTGAGGTGTGCCAGTGTGGTAAGCTTGTGTATGTCCAGATTTATCAAAGGATGTTTAATTTAGTCTGGCCATTCTCAGTTGACCTCTCTCATCAACAAGGCGTTTTTTTTGTTTTTGGCAGTAAACTCTAGAGACTGTTGTGCATGTTAATCTCTGGAGATCAGCAGTTACAGAAATACTCAAACCTGCCCATCTGGCACCAACAATCATGCCACGGTCGAAATCAATGAGATCAAAATTTTTTTGATTGATTGATTTTATGCATCACACTGCTGCCACACGATTGGCTGATTAGATAATAAAGTGCTCATTGAGTCATAATAGAGTTAGCACATTGGAGTGAATTGGATTGTATTGAATACTTACAAGATGTGTTTCAAAATACAGTCATTTATGACCAAAGCAAGTCTAAGTACTGTAGTTGTAGCCCAGCACAGACACTGGAAAAAAAGGTTTTACAATACATGTCTTCAATACAATAAATTAATTTAGAATTTTTATTTTTAGGGCTACACTGCATTGATAAAGTACTGATTTATTTTAACCTTTACTGTGGTATATTAACATAAACAATTGTGTTGTGCATCCTTAAAAAAAAAATACCAGGACATAAACAATGCAGACTTCTCTCTCATAGCACTGAGCATTTAATGTGGCCAAGTTTAAACATACTGAGTCTCTGTTCTTAGAAGGCAATATTTAGCATCCCTCATTGTGTAATCAAATAACTGAGCATTGAGTGGTTTATAAGAGACAGCGAGAGCTCTTTCTCTGCGTGTTGTTTACTCCTTTTAGACAAGCCACAGCTGGAGACTGCAGGCTTTGCCAGTAGAGCTTCTTCATGTGACTCTCCATAAGACGAGAATGAGAGAGACAGCAAGCAACCAGAGAACACCAACACACAAAGCCCAAAGTCATTATCGAGACTCCTTAAAGACTGTACAGTATGTGGAGGCTTGTCAGGAGTCATATACATATACTGTGTGTCAATCTCCGAAAGGTATTGATTAAATACAATGCCATCGAAAGAAAAGTTATATTTAATTACGAGTTGTGAACTTGCAGTCTGAATTGATTGTGATGAGATAAAAAGGCTTTGTACCACAAATAAGTAAATAGATAGCACATCTTTCTATTACGTTGTCTTGTGTTGAGCGCTGTTGCCAGCATCTTCACTAGCTACACGGCAGTGGCGTAGCCAGAAAATGACTTTTGAGTGGGCCACAATAAAAATGGGTGGCCAAAAGTTTTGCAGTTCACTAATTGCGGCATGAAAAGTGGGATAAAAACTGACTTGACTTGATTTCCATTTAGTTGCCTTTGTTTCTTATCAGATTCTCTGTGCATTTGATGGGAGATCTCTTGTTTTGTGCACATCATGACAATGTCCAGTACTAATTTGGCTAAGGCTACTTCCACATTAACCAGATACATTAGAAAACTGCGTTTTCGTTTTGGAAACACTCTCCATCCACACTGCCATTTTCAAGCGTTTTCCATAAGTTTCTCGTCCACACTGAAATGTATGAAAACAATGAAATAACCCATACTGCGCATTCGAAAAATTGTCATTCCATGTACGGTCTGAAATGCAATTGTCCTTGTGTTCCTCAGTTTCACAAATTTGTTACAGAACAGATTTTCAGATTTAAGAATTTATGCATTTTTAAATATTTATTGTTATTTTTAAACATTATATAAATATTTATTTGAAGTAAGAGAATAATGTTTAATATTCTGTGGCTATGATTGAGGTCTCATGGGCGCCATGCGAGGGTCGGACGTGTGAACGGTGAGCTCTGCGCACTTTGTTAGTTTTAATAATATTTGTGTCATAAACCGGTGAGATTCGATACACCCTGATCCTTAATTGTTTTGGGAAGACAATATGTCAAAGAATTCAAAATCCTTGGGCTCTGGAGATATTAAAAGACACTTACGTTCTCAGGTTGACTCCCCTCAGCAACAGGCCGGAAGCCCCGGACTCAATTCGGACGGTGAACCAAAAGAAATCCTGCGTGAATTGATGAATGTTTCTGCAATGCTGATGGAGGTCATTGCAGACTTGGAGGATCTTGCTGTAATACGTCGATCAATCACTTCTATGGAGGCGAAATTCACTGAGATGGTTACAAGAGTTGCAGATGTTGAGAAACGGATCGATTATCTGGAGTCATCGGAGAGGGAATTAGCTGCTAATCCGCTAGAGACCAAGGTGGATTTGG
Organism: Myxocyprinus asiaticus; assembly: GCF_019703515.2. NCBI lineage: Eukaryota > Metazoa > Chordata > Actinopteri > Cypriniformes > Catostomidae > Myxocyprinus > Myxocyprinus asiaticus. Next base: position 10,186,183 of record NC_059365.1, read on the forward strand.
AACGCGTCTGGGAAAAACTGGAGGATTTGGAGAATTGTAATCGACGAAACACGTCCGAATTGTTGGAATTCCTGAGCATGAAGAAGGCCAAGATATGGTGAAATTCCTAGACGAGCTCTTTCCAAGTCTGCTCGACATAACAGGCCATAAGCTGGAAATCGAACGAGCTCACAGAGTTCCGGCTCGGAGGTCCACTGAGGGAGACAGGCTGTCATGTTGCTGCCTAGTGGGCCTGACTCACTGAACATACACTTGACTCTCCGAGGAAAATGGGTGCTTTTTTAATTTCTTTTTGTGTTGGTTCCGCCTAGCGGCTGGAGTTTGTTTTGTGGAATAACACTCCCTCAGGACAGTTGTGAATGAATCTGCACGTTCTTTGTGCTTATGCCTCTTATCGGCTGGAGTTTGTTTTGTGGAATATTTCTTGCAGGACATTGGAGTGATTAGGGCATGTGTTGCACTCGTGTAACGACTGAATGGACCGGCTCACTGAACATTCATTTGACTGCCCGAGGAACTGAACAGCCCTCTTTTGTGTGTGTGTGTGCCGGTTCTGCTAGCGGCTGGAGTTTGTTTTGTGGAGGAACACACCTTTGGGGCAATCTACATGGCTGGAGTTTGTTTTATAAAATATTTTCTGTTTGTAATTCTGTCTCACAAAATTTTTACAGAAGCACCGGACTTGAGCAATCTGATGGCAAAGTTGTCACGGGGGCTCTCGTAGGTGTACATGAACTGTTTGAGTTTAGAGGTATGGACGCCGGTTGGTGCTGTCGTGCGCGGGGTTAATGCACACGTTTTTCTTTTCTCTGTTTGTTTGGTTCGTGGGAAAGTTTGGAATTTGTTGCTCTAATGTTGGAATGTGGTCGTTATAATTTTTTTTTTTGTTATACAATCTATTTTTTATAATATGTCAAAATGTCATATGTTAATAGGAGTGGATTGTCTCTCTCCACGTGCAATGTGAATGGGTTGGGGCACCCCATAAAAAGAGGGAAGGTTATTTCTTTTCTTAAACGTAAGAAAAATGATATAGTGTTTCTTCAAGAAATGCATCTTTCCTCGCTGGAAGCTGAAAAATGTGGGAAGATATGGAGTGGACATGTTTTCTTTAGTGCTGGCTCAAGTAAGAGCAGGGGAGTCATTTCACTGATAAGTAAACATCTACAATTCAAATGTCTCAAACAGAGTAAAAATAAATTAGGAAGAGTCATTATAGTTTTAGGAGAAATTCAGGGGCAAAGTCTTATTTTGGCTAATATTTGCACACCTAATGTCGATGATCAGGGCTTTTCTATAGATCTTGAAGGGATGTTACAAGCTGCTGGCACCCGTCATGATATAATATTGGGAGGAGACTTTAATCTGTTGATGGACTCAGTCCTTGATCATAGTGAAGCAAAAGTGTGTAAGCCCCCTAGAGCAACAGTGGTGCTTCACAGGATGTGTTAAAATCTTGGTATTACAGATATTTGGAGACTTTTGAACCCATCTGGGAGGGACTATACATTCTTTTCATCAGTCAAGATTTATACTAGAATAGATGATGTTGTTTGAAAGTATATCTTTTTTGTATGTGTGTGTGTGTTTTTTGTTTTTTTTATGGTCTAATTGTTGGTGACCACTTTAGTGCATGTTTGTGTCAGGTGGGGGGTGTGGGGGAATGTTCGGGGGGATTGGTTTAATATATATAATTGATTCCGTATTTTATGTTTGTATGATTTATGTATGGAATCAATAAAAACTGTTCATAACAAAAAAATATCCTGTGGCTATACCCCTGCTACACACAAAAGCAAACATACAGTTCAGCGAGACCACGATTCTGATTCATGCACGAATTACTCTTTTGACCCAATTCTTCTTATGAATTGGTCAAAAAGGCTCTGTTTAAATTGACACAGCATTTAGAAAACATGGCGCTCTTGCACGAGCCGCTGAAAACACAGCAAGATGAAGCGAAAGGGTTGTTTAAAAAAATAACCCCAAACACAACAGGACAAGCCATCAAGGAGAATCGTGTTTAGGCTAAAATCAAAGAATGGTCCTGCTAGTAAAGGTTATCGTCCCAGTATTGTTCATGCAGCTGTACCTCTAGGTTAAAGTGCACTGGCTTTTTTTAGTAGAACGAGTCTGACCTTTCACTGTTTGTTTTGGCCTGGGTCCTAACCTTTGGGATTAAAAAAATTAGTTTGTAGTCTAATGGTTAAAAGTGGCTGAAATAACTAACACGGCATCTAAATGCGGAAACTACGCTGCAGGTGATGTCACGGTCACGTCTCAATGGATAGATGGTATGAAAATAAGAAAGCTCACATAGTCAAGTTAATTACATCATACAGTAAGTCAAGAGCACTCGATTTATCAGCAAATGCTACATTAGATATAGGGCTCAGTTGTGTGCTTGGCAGGCAATATTGCTTGGTAACTGAATCAGTATAAACCTTGTTAGACTAAGTGAGTTTTTAAAACCGAAATAACACGTGGATGTAGTTTACAGCCATTTTCATAATGCAATCAGGCCTTCATTGGCAATTAAAGATACATTAGCTTTATATAAGCACCCAAGGAGGAATATTCAAGGGTCTGTAATGATGACAGAAGTTTGTGAAGTGGGTATTATAGAAGTACTTTTTAAGGATGTGTAGAACCAAAAAGGATATACAGCCAACATGTAAATTCATCAGACATTCTGCTGTGGTTGATGTACAGAACCTTAGCCATTGTAAAAAAAAAATTTTTTTTTTACTCTGTTCTGTTATGAAATGAAAATTACCACAGGTCAGTAGGACTCATCAATTTATTTTTATTGAGCCCAATACAAATGGTATTTGTATCATAAGCTACAACATGATTGTTTAAACATGTTTTTAACATAAATTCCGAGACTTGAGGGACTCTTCTAAAGAGAAGAGGTCTGCCAGTTGAACTAATTTTGTTTAGATAACTGAACATTGACTAATTGTATGCATATGTTTCAATGTTTGCCATATGCAAGCAAGATTTTCAATTGAGATTCCTCTACAATTGGCTCTCATTTAAATACATTTCTGTGTGTTGTTTTCAATCCAGGGAAAAAGAAGTCTAAATTTCAGACATTCAAGAATTTTTTTGTCAAGAAAAAGAGGAAGGAAAGTCCCCCTCCATCGGGAGAAAGTGTTTTAAAGGCCAGTCAATCAAGTTATGACGTCAACAACGCAGAGCCACCTATCACCCCCACTATCATAAACAATGAACTGAGGTAAGGGAATTAAATATTTATTTGATTTTTATCACTATACTATATATAAATATTTATTATATATGTAATATTATATATTATATATAATTATAAGGGCTGGAAAATGGAACGTGTTAATTTCTGTGAATAATAGTTGACTGTTTAAAGTTTTTAAAACAATTAACGCAATTAATGCAGTACTCGATTTTTGCACTTCCTGAAACTTCAATGTTTTTCCCTACTTTCTGTGGCTAAAATTGGCATAAATACTTTTCTAGGAGGTACATGCACAACTCGACTGCATATACAGTATAGCACAGAAACTGATTGTGTGGAGCAGTGCATGCTTTTTCATTACAAGTGACGCATGCCCCGGGCATAATAAACACGGGAGCAGATTTACTGTTCGAAGAATGGAGACTTAACCCGCAAGTGGGGAACCAGGTGTGGGAGAGACACGGGGAAGCTGCTGTATCTCTTTGCATTACCTGAAAACTGCTCTCTTAGGTGGTTTTCACACTGGGCACATTTGCTGCAGTCTGAATATGAGCGCGATTGTTTCCTGTGCACCCCAAGATGTTGGTCTTGTTTCAGACTCGTGTATGATTCGGTCGAACCCCGGTGCTTTTCCGTCTTCAACTTGCGTCATCACAAATGTGTACATGATGGAAAACACAACGCAGGTCGCTATATTTGCTTGTTTTTTATTAATTTTGTGTCATGATGCGTACTAGAGTGAACGAGACTTGCGCCTCTGTGTGTCACATGCCGTAATTCAGCAGATGTACATCTCCGGAAGGTGACTATATCTGATCTCTTTTGAGGACACAGCTGGTTGCACACTCACTCACGCACATATATAAAAGGCACCTCACTTTTTCTGTGTCCCACAACGTTTCCGTGACACTCATGATGCACGTGTGTGTTTGTTTTTGTGCAACTGATGATGTCATCATGCTTAAATTGGCAAAAACACATGTGCAAGTCATTTTAATTCCTGAACAAGTCCGGACCCGAGTACAGGTTGCTTTCTCACTCACGCGGACCATGCCACAGTTCCATTGCAATCGAGCTCAGACCACCTCCTACAGGTAGTCTCGGGTTCAGTATCGCGGTCCGCTCCCTGGTCCGCAAAACAGCTTTCACATTACCAATTTTTCATTCAAACCATGCTCTGTTTTGGACTAAACTGCCAGTGTGAAAGCCCCCTTACTGTCATCTAAACCAGTGTTAAAAGTCGAAACCCCACGAGAGAAACCGAGCACGTGCGCAGCCAAGAGAAAATAATTGTTTTGTGATTTTAAAGTTCAGCAAATTAAACTTTAGCATTCAGTTTGTTTTATATCTGTATGTATAGTGTCTAATAATGCATTGGCAATGTACACTTAAGTTTATCTTGCCACTAAAACTTGATATGAATTGAATCTGCCCATTTGATCCTATTATTAAAAAAGTCCACTGGAAAACAGCAGAAGATTTTCTGCAGAAGAACTTTTACTTACAGCATGTCCATTGATTTTATGGCAAGTAAACATACTCGAATCAAAGATTTATACCTGTAGACATGTGTCTAATTAAATCTATTCACAAACAAAAAAAGAAAAATTAAATATTTAAATAATTTAAATAAATGATGGCAAACCAATTTCTTTGAGACCAAGTATAATGTAAATATATTGATGAATATATTTTTGTGTTTGTTTTAATATACCATGTACTATGGGGGCCTGGGTAGCTCAGCAAGTAAAGATGCTGACTACCACACCTGGAGTAGCAAGTTCGAATCCAGGGCGTGCTGAGTGACTCCAGTCAGGCTTCCTAAGCAACCAGTTGGCCCAGTTGCTAGAGTGGGTAGAGTCACGTTGGGTTAACCTCATCATGATCACTAAAATGTTGTCCTCGCTCTCGGTGGGGTGCGTGGTGAGTTGTGCGTGGATGCCGGGGAGAATAGTGTGCAGCTTCCACACGTGCTAGGTCACCGCAGTAACGCGCTCGACAAGCCACGTGATAAGATGCGCGGATCGACGGTCACAGACGCGGAGGCAACTGAGATTCGTCCTCCACCATCCGGATTGAGGCGAGTCTCTACGCCACCATGAGGACTTAGAGCACATTGGGAATTGGGCATGCCAAAAGGAAAGAACAACCCCCCCCCCCCTCCATTTTACTTGTATACTACAACTCTATTCCATTTTTCTCACATTCCACATGATATCAACTGACCAGTTTTGCAAATTCTAAGCGAATCTGAACACAAACTGCAAATTGTCGCTAAAAAATATATATCTCGATAAAGAAACCAACTCTCTTTGCTACTTGTTTGTGAACATATAGTGTCTCACTGTAGATTGGGCAGGAGTAAATAAGGTAGCCAATGCAAATTAAATTAAAAGCAGGGCAAACCCTTCAGTGAAGCAATACCCTTGTGGTTAGCCTTTTACCCAGTTTCAAGAGCAAGTAATGTATTGGTACTAACTTTTCTTTAACTAACTTTTCTTTCTTTTTAAAGACTACATATAAATGAGTAGTGAGGCAAAGTGTTATAAATGGAAACAATGGGGATTCCACATGTTAAAATTGTGATATTGTTGTAATGACTGTAGCCTCGTGGGCAAGTTCTCTGAAATATGGTGCAGTAGTATCACAGGCGACCCGAGTTAGAGTCACAGCTTGAGGTCCTTTCCTGATCCTGATCCCCCTCTTCTCCCAGTCATTTCCTGTATGTCTCCATTTACCTATCTAAAGTGAAAAATTCCAAATATATAACCAAAAAAAGAAAATGTGATATTTTCTAGATTTGAAACGAATAGTTCACCCAAAAGAGAATAGTCTAGTTTATATTCTCAGACATTCCACTTAGCAAGATCAGCCTGTAGGGCCATGTAAGGCACATATTTGTACAGTCTTAAGCTAACAGCTAAAACTCTACGTAATCTTAACCATAATATATTAACTTTCTGTCTGGGTTTGTCTGAGCCAAAGTGTAAACTCTGAGCTTGAAGATGGGTATGAGATGAGTTTCCTGCTTTAGGTGTATAGCGTGAGCAGTCCATGCCCTTGTTAAAAGATGTCATTGGGGTTTGGTTTGAGTATGCCTTCTTTTTTTTTATTTCTTTTTATGAGATCGTTCTATTACATCAGTTTGGATGAGATCTGCATGGTTTTGTTGAATGAATTTATTGCTGAAAAATTGTACAGACACTGTAACATTGTCTTCGAAACTATTATGCCACTGTATCTTTCATTCAAAGATCCAAGATCAACATGTCACATGCCGTGTCACATGACAGTGTCTTCGTCTCTGATTCACCCTCACCAGAGAATAACAAGGCTTTGGAGGCGTCACAGGACAGCATTAATGGAAAAGTGAAATCTATACAGGTATTCCATAGGAATCAATATTAATTGATTTATTCATATATGAAATATCATGTTTTTATACATAACATTTAGAATATTTCACAGTAAAATTACTTTTGAAGTACTCTGATTGCTGTTTTAGGTTTGCGAAATATCTGACTCATACATCAGATTATTTAATGTAAAGATTGTGCAATTAAACTATAATTTGACATATGTAACTTTATGTAACTAAGAGTGTAAAAATATATAATTAAAGCAGGCAAGGCATAATGATGTAGTGTTTCTTTGCCTGTCCTCTTTCTTTAATCAGTATTAGTGATGGCTAATACTCAAAATAAGCCTCAAAATAGTGGGTTTGAGATTTTCACTGTTGACATTTGCCACCAGCCCGAACTAGACAGCTGAGATCAATTTCAATGTCACTTATCAGGAAGAGAATAAAAACAAGACCGAGTCAAAGATGAGCTTCCCTTTAAATGCAATTGTGGCTGTTTTTTTAATCAGATATACATGCTGGAATAGATTTAATAAGACTACCGTTTAAAGGCTGCACACCTTGTGTATTTACATTAACAGTATGATTATGAGTATGAGTGTTTATTAGTATTCAGAGTTTCACTAGAAGTGTATCTTCTCCAGTTGATGGCCTATTCCCATGAAAGCATCTGTGTCATCAGTCTTGGCATTGATTAAATGCTACTTACTGTAGCATTAATTCTGCAGTTAATGTATTACCATTCAACATTCCAGGTAGGCACTTTGTCATTGGGCTAAAGATGAGAGCAGCTCAACAATGATAGTTAGTCCATTAAAAGAGGAGCAGGCATTTCATCCACTGCTGGAAAGAAACAGATCTTAGAATAGCTGTGTCTAAGCTAAGATCTGACAAAAGGCTGAATTTCACATATACAGTTTGAATGAACTGATTCATTTAATATAAAAAAAATGGGCTGGCTTAGAATAATACAAAGTCAGGATCTTAAACATTTCATATAGGTTTTTAGTTGTTTTATAACCTTTTATCACTGAATATTTCAACCTGGATATTGCGATGAAAATACCTATATAGGCTGGCATGGCATTAAGAACAAACAAACAAGCAAACTTTTTAGAATTTAGTCAATTATAACTCTGGTCCACCAGAAAGGTCATAATGTTCATTGTCACTTTACACTTAATGCAGTTAAGTTTTAACACTGTCCATCAACATTTTACGTAATTAGGAATAATTAAATATACAGTAGGTTTTACTATAGTTCACTATATTTATTTTCTGTCTGTAGCTGCAGTTGAAGCAGGCGATCGGTCTGGGCTCGCCGTCGGGACTCCTCTATGGGAGAAATGGTGAGGACGATGGGACTCTCTCTGAGGACGATGGTCTTCCCTACATCCCCCCAGAATACTCCAGTCTGCAAACTGTGCTGGCCACCCCTCCTCGGGTACTCCCATAATACACTTATAATTTCACATCAGTTTATATATGCTTTTATTATTTCATATGAATAATTTTGCACTGATTCCTTTTTAAAGCTTTGATTTGTAGGAAACATTCTGCTGTTAACTTGTATCAGAGGTTTTTACGATACAGTTTAGTCTTGTTACAAACTCAGAAATGGAGTTCTGAGTTCAACTTTCTCCGTTTTCTTGCCTGCTAAAATTTTAAATAATCATTTAAGCCAGTGGTTCTAAACTGGTGTGTCACTGGCTAAAAAAGGGTTGTAGTGCTAAATGCAAATAGTGAAAATGCATCTAACCATATAATCGTGTATAGTTACAGTAGCAAAAAAGGCTTATCAACTTTTAAATAGGAGAAAACGTTTTTTTTTTAATATATATCTTGTACTGTTGACGTTAAAGGTCATGTATCCAATCAAATTCTATGTTTTTTTTGGTACATATTCCTCTGTCACATGGTAGAAGCTAGCAAAATTTTCTTCTACTCAAATTAGAAGAAAAATATGACAGAGACTACTGTACATTAAATATGGGTTACGTTTGGTAGTGTGTTGGGTCGACCCTATTTAAAGAGAGAGTTCACCCAATAATGAAAATTCTCTCATATTTTGCTCACCCTTGTGCCATCCCAGATGTGTATTACTTTATTTCTTCTGCTGAACACAAACAAAGATTTTTAGAAAAATATCTCAGCTCTGTAGGTCCATACAATGCAAGTGAATGGTGGCCAGAACTTTGAGGTCCAAAAAGCACATAAAGGCAGCATAAAAGTAATCCATAAGACTCCAGTGGTCAAATCTATATCTTCAAAATCTATGTAAGTGTGGGTGAGAAACAGATCAATATTTAAGTCCTTTTTTACTATAAATTCTCCTGCCTGTCCAGTAGGTGGCGATATGCATGTAGAATGTGAATCACCAAAAATAAAAGAAAGAAGAATGTGGAAGTGAAAGTGGAGATTTACAGGAAAAATGGACCTAAATATGCTTTTTTTGGCCTCCAAAGTTCTGCCCACGATTCACTTGCATTGTATAGACCTACAGAGCTGAGATATTTTTCTTAAAATCTTTTGTGTTCAGCAGAAGAAAGAAAGTCATGCACATCTGGGATGGCATGAAGGTGAGTAAATGATGAGAGAATTTAAATTTTTGGGAGAACTATTCCTTGAAACCATTCATTTGCTTTAAGCAAAACATGGAGCTAGCACTGGTCACTCCTTTACAAAAATATCTTAAAGAATGAAAGAATATAAATGTGTGTTTCACCACCAAGTACCATACACAAAGTCAAATAATCAGTCACTCCGTAATGAACATGTTATGCATCAGAAAGTGATTGGTAATGGCGTGTAAGAGCCTGAGACATCACAGGGTATGATTGAAAAGACAGGAAGCTCCCCGCTGAGTTCTTTAACAGTATTAGATGTGTTGCCTGTCTTCTCTGATGCCTGCTATATCTGTCTCCCCTGAAATCTCTTCAGAGATGTGCAGAGCCCTATGCCCTCACCTGCCCTAAACTTATCACACACAGAGTAGAGAATAAAGCTGTTCATTAATCCAGAAAATTTCATGTAGGTGCAGAAGCATTTGATCAGTTGCCAACATTATAGTCCAGACTATTAAACCAGTAAAAGTGTTAATATAAATAATATAATATCAAAGGCTTTGTTTGGGTGTTGCATTATTTATTAAATTGATAGTTCACCCAAAGATGAAAATTCTGTCATCATTTACTTACCCTCATGTTGTTCTAAAACCGTAGGATTTTCTTTCTTCTGTGGAACACAGAGTTACCATTCACTTAGTCTTAGTCACCATTCACTGTCATTGCATATTTTTTTTCATACAATATAAGTGAATGGTGACTAACATTCTGCCTGACATCTGCTTTTGTTTTCCACGGACGAAAGAAAGGAATGTGGGTTTGGAACGACTTTAGCGTGAGTAAATTATGACAGCATTTTTTATTTTTGGGTGAACTATCCTTTTATAAGAAACATGCGTTTTGTCAAACAATCGAACAGGAAATTGTATTGAGATTGTAATATGTACCTTTATCACTGCAGTCAGCAGAATTAAGCCAGAGGGGCAGTACCTTGAGCATGGAGGCATCAGACAGCGAAGATGATCAGGTGACACTTGCATCACATATGCCTCTTTTACCTCCTCACAGTCCACATATCAGAAATGCTTGGATGGTGTGTGAAAAATAGTGGTTAGTGGAACATGTCCATTGTTAATGTGATAAACTACACATGTGGTAACTGCAAGGACACCTGTGTGAACTTGAGGGAAATGACTTCAAACATCCACTAAAAATCACCTCAATACCAGTTAGTTAAAAGTAATTGCAAAAATGCTTAGTTGTGCTAAAGTAATGCTTAGATAGTTCTAAGAAAATTTCTAGCATAGTTTGTTTGATATTTTGTTATCTAATGCAATGACTTTTATCATTTTTTAAGTGTGGCTTACGTGTCCAAATACATGCAGGTCATTTGAGCATCCCTGGCTCTGGTTTGGGTTTGGACTCTGGTCTAAAAATGTTTGGAATGTACCCATAAAGTCAAGAGCTTTAGAGATGAATGTTTACCCTGAGAATGTCCTTGTCTGCTGTTGCTCTGGTTTGTATATGACAAATAGTATAGAATTGGGTCAGCCAAACGTTGTGCTATCGGATGTAAATGAATGTATTCATGATGAATATCAGTGTATTCAGAACAAGTACTTTTACAGTCAAAGGCTGAAAAAGATCCATCTTTCTTGTTTCAAACACACAGACTTAAGAGAGCAGGATACTGGCTGTATCCAGTAGTAAGTGTTACATTTGAATTTCAAAGTCCATTTGTGTACGTGTGTATGTAGAAAGGACATTTCTAAGACTCTGTACACAAACACACACACACATCTCACGCACGACACCAGCACCTACCCGAAACCAAATTCAAACCACTGCAAAACATGCACTTTTGACAATCTCTGATGTGTTTTGTGTTATGCAATGGAGTCGTTGCTACTTTTCTGCCAACTATAAAGTGAACTATATCCCATAGTAGACTGCACAGTTCATTTCTAATTTCTAAAATGATCCCACAGGAAATTGACATATTGCTACCAAATGTTCCGGTACCTTGAAATCGACCACATTCTGTCAAATTACTGACAAGCGCCACCGCCCATCAGACATCTTTGCATCAATTCAAATGTGTTTAACTTTTCTTGTGGCGCTACTGATAGCTTCAGAGACATGTGTTCTGGTCCCTTGGAAGCCAGGAAGTAACCATATTCAAGTAATCAATGGTAATTCAGAGGTTGCATTTTCCCACTAAGATTACATTTTTACTCCACTGATGGTTAGGTTTATGATTGGGGTTTGGGGTTAATAAAATATGCTATTTTGTTGAATGTATGATATAATTTACAACTAAAAATACAACTTGCTTTTGGTGCCACTCTGTGGACATTTCACTTGGAAACTGCAGCTCACACGTGCCCATACTTTTGACAGCACTTCCAGCTTCCGCCACTGGGGCAGTGATTCGAATTTCAGTAAACACAGACCGATTTTAGCAGCAGATCTTTCGACCTACAATATGGTGCATTTCATTTCTGAAATTGTGCATCCTCATTTCCTTTCCTTTGTTCCTAGCTCCTCCCTCTTAGGATACGAGGAAAGGATTCAAGGAAAGGAAACGAAGATGAAGGAATCAAAGCTAGATGTTTTTGTACATTTGAAAGACCTGCTCACTCGCGCGTCACTTCAGAGCGCCGTCTCTGCGCAGCTGCATTACATTGGAGGCTTGCCATTATGTTGTTGAAACTTGATTAATTGATATTTTCATATTAAATCCTAATAATTCAAGATGCATTGTTGAAGTATGTGAAAATTATGGTTTATTTAAACCGTAAAGGTGAAACATGAATTAACATTGTTGTGTCAGATGTGAAGGGGGATGAGAATGAATACATGCATCAGGTGCTTCAGCCAAAAAGTCTTCCGCATATGCTCCATGGCTTCCTCACACAAGCGTCCTCGAGAAGCTTTCTCCGTCCTTGATCCTCACCTCCTCGTGGTGCATTTAGAGAGTTGATACGTCCTCCTTGATGGTGAACTTTGATCGGTTTCCGGGTCACGGGCTGGAGGACGGAGGAACAAGGAAATGAGGATGCACAATTTAAGAAATGAAAAGCACCCCTACTGTCACCAAATTCACAGTGAGATCAGTCTGTTTCTATAACTACCCATGGTTGACAATATAAGAAACTAGTGATAGACCTATATATTGTCCAGGCCGATTAATTGGCCGATATTTGTTCATTCGCCGATAACCGTGCATGTTTGGCTGATTGACACACACAGCCATCCATCCATCCATCCATCCATCATATATAATTTTCTTTAGAAATCAATATTAGTCATTGAAAAAATATAGAGGTCGACCAATACCAAACTCTCACGGCAATGTAAGAGACGAGATTTGTTTTCCTAAGTTTCAAAATATGTTTAACTTGACACAGCCTCATAAAAACGCTGTTTATGATGCAACACATCGAAAGTGAGATGCTTCAAAAGTGTCTGTCTGACGCATGCACATACCTTTGGAAAAGCCCTTATAATAAGTCTATCTCTGGACTGTCTGTTTCTGTGAAATTTGTCAACTGCAGGGGTTATGAGTGAAAAAGCAGTGTGGTCTGAAAAGCATTCCAGTGGTTCACCCTAGTAGCCTGGCTGTCTGCTGGAAACGGGATATTCCAGCATTCTGAGTCAAAACGGCTGCCAAGACGAACCTGGACACAGCACACACACACACACTGCTATCTCATGTATAACTATTTCACATGAGTTTGGTACATACTGCGCCTTTAAAGGCACGTTAATTTATGTGTTTCCACTTGCCAATAAAAAGTGTTAACTTGGAAGTTTATACTGTCTTCTGTTAAGTCTTATGAAGAGCATTTAAGTTAAATGAATGCTGTAATAGGCACATATACCAGTTAGAATGGACAAACAAGGGTGCTGGTTTTATGTTGCCACAGAATTGTTTTGAACATAAAAATTAAGAAATGCATGAAACCTTCAATTTGGTGGGTCAGTGGAATGGAAAAATACTTGGATTACTTTGAGATCTATTACTTAAAAGTTGTTTTCAATCGGCAGCCTTAAATATTGAGATTTGGCATTGATGTCATGAAAAACGTACCTCTAAGAACGTACCTCTGTGCACTGGTAATGGTGCATAACCATAACCTACTGTTTATTCAGCAAGGGAGGTCTTTGTTTTTCTTTCATTCTGAAAGTAAATAGCTAAGGACAATCATCGTTTTTGGTCATGATGAGTCAGTTGCAGTGAAGGTGGCGCGATATCTCTTTATTTTTTAGCCTTACAATTTTGTGGTTTAGTGCACAAGATACACTCACACTGTATTCATGAGTGAACTTAAAGGGATAGTTTACCCTCGAAATAAAAATTCTGTCATTCTGTCAATTCTGTCAATTCTGATGACAGAATTTCCATTTTTAGGTGAATTGTCCCTTTAAATAAAAATTGGTTCTGCAACCATGATGCCGCTCTTGTTTGCTGGTGTTTAAGGAACGGAAGGGAATTATGCTTTGAATAAAACCATCTATTTGGAGTTGTAAACCACAAATGGGGGGTTGGATGGGAAGTGGTTTTGCAAGAATGTTAATACAGTTATTTATATTAAATGCCTCATTTTAAATAAACAAATTACACAGTTGTATTGTACTCATAGCTCAGTTGATTTAGTCATGGAATGCTGCACAATTTAAACCTACTAATGTCTGTACTTCACGTCTCCCTCAATCATATAAAGATGTCTTATGAAGCTTCATCGAGGCCCACCACCCCTCAGGGGTCCGTCCCTGTGGACTTCAATCTGCCAGTTAGCTCCTACTCCTGCTTGGACAGCTCAGCTGCCCGTCACCGCATCGCCGTCAATGCCAAGGCCTGTGCCAAAAGAAAGCCTGTCAGCGTAAGATTTTTCACATTGACCATTAACACTTCTTTTAGTTTCTGTGTAGTTTCAGTATAATTTTAGTTTTCATCTGTTATAATTAGGGCTGTCGATTTAACATGTTAATTCAGTGCAATTAATTATATTTTTAAAAAGAGCATGCGTCAAAAAGATTAGAGACGAGATTTGTTTTCCTGTTTGTGACGCGACACATCTAAAGTAAGATGCTTCAAAAGCATCTGTCTGATGCATGCACATATACGCGTCCTTTCAAAAAGCCCTTATAATAAGTCTATCTTGGACCGATTGAGAAATTAAATTGCAAAATGGATTGCTGTGGACTGTAGGCCAATGATAGGCTTATGTTCAATAATATGGAAATAAATGATTATTTGTAATTATTTCATAATTTTTAGGGCTGTCGATCGATAAAAGTGTATCAAATTAATTACATGTTATGCCGATTAATATTTAAATGCATATATACATATTTGCTGAGAAAGCTCCTCAAATAACAATAATTAGATATATAATGATGAAATTATTATAAATATTTATATTTAAACAATTACAAATATAATATATATATATATATATATATATATATATATATATATATATATATATATATATATATATAATATAATTTAAAAAAATAATTCAGATAATTAAAATAAAACATCTAACATCCCCTAAACATCACGAATGAAAGGGAACTGTGGTTGGTTGTTTTACATGTCAATCAGATGGCCAATAGTCAGCTGTCAGTAATCAGAAATGAGAGATCATTTATATCAGATCACCAAGCATTAATTGAAACAATTAAAAATACTAAAACTGAAGTAATTTTCTCTATGATTCTGTTTAATTGTATTATTGTTCATATTTAGTTTTCAGGGGTTTTTTACTTTTGTTTTTTAGTTCACATATTTTTTCACTGCTAATATGTCTTTGTGATCATTTTCGTTAACGATAGTAAACTCGGTGTCGATCAGATGCCTGAAACTTCATCGGAACTACCAAAATTAAATTTTGTAAATGTTACAGTTAAAAATTAGATAAAGGTTGGTTACTGAGGAAGATCAGTTGTTGGGGAATACTTTTTTTTTTTTTAATTGTGACTCTTTAGCTGTGAATTGTAGTGTCAATTTGTTTTTGTAACAGCCATGCTGCTTCTTTAATGGTAACAGCGTGGAAGGGTTAACAACAATTAGTTAAGGTCCACTGTGACATTTCATATGGACAGTTGGATGACGCACACAAAATTTGCAAAGTTCTTTAACATGGTATTTGAAGCTGGAAACACATGACATGCAAAAAGAGGATTAGCAGAGTTAGCGGTTCAACTGAATTGTGTGCTACTTCATGTTTAGAGGCAAATGTTGGACAACAAGAGAAGAGACCTCAGAGAACAAGTGCTGCTCAGAGATAAACTACAGTTGGTTAAGAGAATCACAGAGGAGGAAAATGATTGTAAGTCTGCCCTGCTTATTGAGAAACTTTTAATGAAACTTAAGTATTCTACTTTTGCCATCACACTAACAAAAGTACAATGTTATTCCCATGATTTTGGACATGTACCAAGGAAAAATCATGGTATTCTTTGAGGTGCCTTGGTGTACCATGCAAATACCATGTTATATGAATAAAGAAATTGTGCTGTACCATATTATTGCCATGTGATATCTTCAGTATACCATGGTACCTCCACAGTACTTTTTTGTAAGGGTTGTATTGCTATTACGTCTCTAAAACTTTCAAAACTACAGGATGACTGTAAAGTTCAAGATTGTGTGGTTAATTTTGGTCTAGATGTGCCCGAGGAGCAGAGTAATGGGTCAGACCTTGAAATTCGCGAGTTGAAGACTTCCTCCTTTGCTTCCGAACATGAGGATGAGGAAGTGCCTGACTCCGGCCAGGGTCAAAAACTATCTCCAACATCCTCCATCTCAGCTGGAGACTTCTCTGAAGGAGAGGAGCATGATCCTGACAAAGATCACATTCCCAAGTCTGAGGACCCAGAGTCCCCTTGGGAGAATCCAGCAAAACTTGAGCTTCAAGCCGATGACTTCCTGCTGGACGCTGGATGTGAGGTCTCTTCTGAGAAGCAGGGGTCATTGCTGGAGGAAGTTCTGAGCTCCCTGAAGGGCCCTCTTGCGTCAGGACTAGCGCTAGAGCATGAGAACATGGTTCTTCAGAGTGAGGTACAGCACATACAGTTCAATTTTCAAGAAGATGAAAATTGCAATTGTCTCATAGATAAGTTTTAATTCTTGTGCTATATTTCTGTAGGTGGCAGACATAAATAGTGGGAGCGTAGTTGCTCAGCTTGAAGAGGAAGCCAACAAGCATCTTCTTGATCGTTCGGAGCCTATGGTGACCGCAAAAGAACAGGTTCCTCTACCCGACACACCTTCAGAATCCACTACAGATTCAGAGGAGATCACTGAAGAGGCCTTGGAGCTATTAGATGAGCTATTAGAGGT
Organism: Myxocyprinus asiaticus; assembly: GCF_019703515.2. NCBI lineage: Eukaryota > Metazoa > Chordata > Actinopteri > Cypriniformes > Catostomidae > Myxocyprinus > Myxocyprinus asiaticus. The sequence goes on from NC_059365.1 coordinate 10,202,679, forward strand.
GCCAGAGTTTTCACAAAAAGTGTCTACTGATATAGGTCAACAAGTGCCTAAAGCCAACATTGAGAAAGAAGCTGGCAAAGCCGAGCATGCCAAAGAGGAAGAAGGAAAGTCTAAAGAGTTTAAAGAGGAGTGGATCGAGAAGGACGATTTGTCAAGAGCTTTTGCAGTGAATGTGAAAGAAAAGGATGAAGATAAGATAGAGGAAGATGTTGTTGAGGAAACAGCAGAATTGGAGAGTGCAACCAAAGTTGGTGGAGATGAAGATGAGAAAGACAATGAACTGACGGTGGTGGAACTGGAAAGAAAAGATAAGGATGGAGAATCTAAAGGCATTAAAGGTCAGATGGGTCCTTTAGAGCCAGAGAAAGACAAGACTTTTGGTGGCAAAAGAGACTCAAAAACAATTAATGTTGAGAACTTTGCTGCATCTGATCAGACAATCAGAGCCAATGCATTGAACTCAAAAGAGACTCCTGATGAGCCTGAAGAGCTGCCTGTTGATGTCCTTTCCTCTTCTGTGTCTCATGTCCTGGAGAGTCCAATTCTTCCTTCTCGATTCTCCAATACGTCAATGTACCCTCCAGAGAAGGAAGAGGATTCTGAGCCCAACAAACTGCAAGTTGTTTCTAGTAGGCCTCAAGAAGTGTCTTCAGAAAAGCTGGAGGTAGTTTCCGATCAGCAAGAACTTCCAGAGTCACCCAAGGAACAACAGCCAAGCACCCCTGAGGGTCGACCTCGGTTCACCATTGCCCCTGCATGGCAACGGTCATTGGCTACTGGCATTGCCAAAGAGCAGCCCCAGATCATCTTGCAGTTGGTACCAGAGACTAAAGCGACTATTTTATCAAGTATAAATGAATCACCCCAAAAAACTGAGCTCCTTACGCCTGTAAAAGAAGAACAACCCTCCAAACCAGCCGAAACTCAGAGTTCACCAGTTCTTCCCAAGCAGAAAGAGATGTCTCACGTTCAAGAAGAGACAACACCAGAGAACCCTTTTGGAGTGCGGTTGAGAAAGACTGCAGCTCTGCAGCGTTATGGTATAGATGGAGAATTGCCTTGGACGCCCACACAAACAGAGTCTTCGGAGGCGCAGGTGACCCCAGACATTGACCAGCACAGCAAGAAGCCCATCTTGCTGAAGAAACCAGAGCTGCTAGTTGAAACTGTGATGTCAGCCAAGAAAATTCCAGGTATCTCCAGTTTAAAAAAAAAAAAAAACACTGGGCAAAAAAAGGACAATTGCCTGTAATTCATAATACAATCAGAAAGTCTTCTTTTAGGGCATGTAGGGGCATAAATTGAGAGAATCAGTATTTCATGCTAAAAAGACAATATTAAATGGAATTTGCAACACATTCTGGGTTAAACAGAATATTCATGATTCATAAGTTTTGATTTTATCCATAAGGATTTGATTGGATCATGAAAAATAGGCTATGATGTTATTGGTTAATATTATTTTTGCCCTCCAACTTGGCCTGGGTTACATCATCAGAAAATAAATTTCATTGGTTATGAAAACAAACATTTTTTCATGCACAACACGAACAGGGACTTTTATTAAGAAAGTAAATAAATCAATTCCATCATGTCTTTATGTATACATTGCAAAAAATATCTTGATTTATTTTCTATTTTTTTATGTCATTTTCAGAAACAGTGGGTAGAATATCTGTTGGTGAAACAGAGTCTCCAAGCTGGATCTCTGTGGCCAGGCAGAAACATAGAAACTTCATTGAGAACTCGCCAGAGGCCTCTCCAGAGAAACTTCCTTCACAGGTTTGTACTGCTACATAATTTTATGAACAAATGCATTACTGTGCAAAAGTTGTAGGGAGTTGTTTTTTATTCAGTATTGAAAAGTATTGATGGGAAATAGTGCTGTTTAATTATGCAACATTTCACCCAATATTTTGGAGTGCTTAGAGTATCAAGTTGTTGCATGTGTTGTCATTGTACTCTCGTAAAAGGCTATGTGTGATCTGTTTGTAAAGATACTGCACATGTTTAAATACTATGTTAAGTACTCTTAACTTTTACTAATATTGTAGTTTCTAATATTGGCTACTTGCATTGCTATATTTGTACTTTTGACCCTTATTAAATATTTCCTAATATTATTTTCCATGTTATGTTTGTCTTAAATGTTGAATACATTTCACCATTAGCTTTAATATTACATCCATTTGTTTCCAGGAGGAAGTCAAAAGAAGTTCACTGCCCAGCTTGTCTAATTCAATCGCCAAAGAGCAACTTGCACAGCCATGTTCAAATATAAAGGGTAATAATCTATCCTTTAGTATCAGACACGGCCATGGCCTTACATAGCATAGCTAAATGGGTTCGATTTGTTCTGTTGACAAGTGCATTGACATGCAAAGTCACAAAATGTGTTTTTAATAACTTAATAGCATGAGGTGAAGTTTTCACACATTGAGCTAAAAGGATAATTAAATCAACACATGTCTGCCCCCTAGTGAATATTTGTTGTCACTGTCTACCTGAAAACCTTTGACAGAGACCTATATCATTTAATGTTAACAAAACACAAATAATTACTCATATATATTAGAAATGTTTTAATGGTCCACATGGGTAGTAGACCTTAAATACCTTTAGAAAGTGGACATATCTTGCCATGTGACTTGCTATACTCTATGTAAAGCTGTTTTTAACAGTAATTTGCTAATGCTTTTATAATTATTATGCATGAACTTTTTATTACCTTAAATGCGAATTTAAGATATGTGGAATATCTTACATTTATCTGTCACACTGCAAGACAATTTAAAATGAACTAGTGGGGAATGTTGTAAAAATTTTTGGAAAAACTTAAAAAGTGACCAGTCACAACACCAAATATATACATTTTCATATACATTTTAACCTTAAATCTTGATGTTGATTAAAAAAAAGCTCATGAACATGTTATACATCAACATAAATTCATTATATGTCTGATATGCTTGATGTATGCATAATTAAAATAGCAACATAATACATTTTAAGTCGAATATATGAAGATTAAAGGTTACACTTTATTTTACAGTATGTGAAGATTAAGACTTGTTTAATATTATTTTTGCATGAACAGTGTCCTGCTCCCTTGAGATATCCAACACATCCATGGTGGAGAAGGAGAGTAAGAGAGATCCTAGCCCGTCCGCTGCACCTTTAGCACAAGATGAGCCCCCTTGGTTGGCCTTAGCCAAGAAGAAAGCCAAAGCTTGGAGTGAAATGCCCCAGATTGTTCAGTAAAAGGCCCAGCTGGTATATGGGCTTCATAACCTTTCCCAATACACTTCAGTGGCTTTCTCATCTATATCTTTGTTACACTTCAGTTATGGATGTAAGCAGTTATAGGAAACTTATCCAGACTAATTTTGCTTAATCAGAGCTTGCCTGGTGTAATTAAAGGAATAGTTCACCCAAAAATGAAAATTCTGCCATTATTTACTCACTCTCATGTTGTTCCAAACCCATATGACTTTCTGTCTGTTGTGAAACACAAAAGGACATGCTAGGCGAAATGATAGCATCCGTCACTATTCACTTTCATTGCATCTCTTTCCATGCAATGATAGTCAATGGTGACTGATGCTAACATTCTGCCTATTTCCTTTTGTGTTCCACAGAAGAAATTAATTTGAGTTTAGAACAACATGACAGTGAGTAAATGACAAAATGGTCATTTTTTGAGTGAACTATTCCTGTTCCTACATCATGAAGGAAATGGAAATAGACTGGGTCTTATGGGTAATGCATTCTTTCCGTATCATGATTTGGTTTACAATGGAAATACACATAAATAGGCTATGGTGTCATACTGGTCTGTTTTCGTAATTAAATTGGAGTGCTTCAAACTGAGAAAAAGTTTAGTTACCAAAAACTGTACTCCTTTTGGTCAATCTGAAGAACTACAAGTGAAAGTTATAAACCACGATCAAAGCTGTATTTGTATTCAGGCTCTTTACTAAGTAACTTTGGTATGTTATATTATAGCCTATAAACTTACAAAGACACCTTCAGCTCCATTCATGATAACTGTGCCGTTATTATTTATTTATCTCACTCTTGTATGTTTTATGTATTGATCTATTTTTATATTTATGTGCATGTTTTGTGACTTGTACATAAAATGTGAAGTACCAAAAAAAAAAAAATAATAATAATAATAATAAAATGGAGCCATGTTTATTTGATCCATCCACCAACACAAATGTCACTTTTTCTTCTCACTGATACCATTCCATTAATTTTCCATTTCTTATGCACAGTAAAAAAGCTTCATTGTTGCTATCAGACAGACACATAACCAAAAGTATGTGGACACCCAAACACTACACCCTTTTGTGCTTGTTGAACATGTTAATTTCAAAATCATGGGCATGAATAGGGAGCTGGTCTTCTAACTGACATCCTTATTAAACATTTTCCCTAAAAACGAATCTCTGATGCAAGGGATTTATTTAATAAATTGAAAAAAGATGCTGCGTTTAGTTATGGAGCATCTGCTTTAGTTAGGCTAATATAAAAGGGAAATGATACTTGGGGAACTGAGGAAGAGAAGTGTTATTCATGAAAAGAAACTGTATAATTACATTGATGCCAGCTGTACGCACTGGGCGTACCATCCCTGAGAGCACACACACATCACCCAGACGTCTTTTTTGATGCGTGCGTTTACATATGATAAGGTTTGGTGAGAATCAAATCGAAATCGAATGTACTATTTAGTTCAAATGTCCACCGGCCGTTGATCTCCTGTGTGTGTTCATGATAGGGCACAAGAGCAATGTTCATGCAGCCCCCTCACGACATGGGGCGTTCAAGCGAAAACTCGCAGTCCTCCATAGCGATAGCGACAACAGAACACAACACAGCTGCACACAAACAGAAAACAGAACATACTAAACATGTCTGAAGAGTTTATAGTCAAAAAATTTATCCATTTCTGTGCCCAGCCTTATTTTTTTGAAAGGAGTACTCGGACATCAAACTACAGGCAGCCAGTCACACCATGTCCTAACCTGACAGCAAACGACACACGACACACAAGTTTTTGTCCTAACCAGCAGTGACAAGCGACAGTACATTCTATCAATCCCTTGTTTTCTATTTTCGGCATCGTGCTGGTAACTATGTCCACTGTGAACTGGCACCGGTCCAAAAACTTTCAAAAAAATAAGGCTGGGCATAGAAATGCATCAATTCTTTGACTACAAACTCTTCAGACATGTTTAGTAAGTTCTGTTCTCTGTTTAGTGTGCAGCTGTATTGTGTTCTGTTTAGAGGTCTGCACGGGCCTTAAAATGAAACCCAACCCTACCCGGACCGAATGATACTGTCAGATTAAAAGCTTGAACCCTACCTGAACTCGAAATCGCTCACTATCTTTAGAATTTCTTCTCCTAGCAAGTACTGTTGCAATAGGCTATATTTTATGTAAGCATATAGGCAACATTCGTAACAGTATTGAAACAGTAAACATACAGTTTTAACAATGCACGGCAGCCCCTCAGTACACTAGAGCAGAACAAGAAAAAAGCATTGACTTACTATTTATGCGCTGAAACTTTGCTTGGTGCAGAACAGTCCGGAATAATATGAAACCATACAACAGTCCCCTCTTTACAGCCTGAACTTGTTCAGTATGTTGAATCTTGCTGGATGAATGTCTTTGACTGTTGCGCTATGTCTCGCTGTTTCTTCAGCTTCTCACGCAGGACCGGCACTGTTTAAACACCATGTCAAGTTAAAAAGAACTTCACATTTTTTTAAAACGCATGTCGAGACACCTGCGCTAAAAACAGTCTTGCAATGAATGAAACAGAGCACAGGTGTCTCGACTTGCGTTTTTGAACATTTGAAGCTCTTTTTAACTCTTGCTCGAGACGCCGAATAAACAGCGAGACGCGGAGCAACGGTCAAAGACATTCGTCCAGCATGTGTTTACATAGGAAAACAATGGGAAACCAGAGGAGACGCCTTCAAAAACATATTTGGTGTGAATGGCCCCTAACTCGTCCGTTCACGCATCTGTGAGTGAGAGTGTGTGTGTGAAAAAAGTTCGGTTGGCCTTTTTATTTATTTATTTATTTTCATTAATTACAAACCCGACTCGAAGTCCTACTTAAAAAACTGACCCGAACCCGGCCTGAAACCTGTCGTGTTCTCGGGTCCAGTCGGGCCCAGGTCGGGTTGCAGACCTCAGGTTCTGTTGTCACTATCGCTGTGGAGGACCTGTTTTTTAAAAAAGAAAAAAAAAAAAAAAGAAGAGTTTTCACTTGAATGCCCCAATGTCGCAAGGGGGCTGCATCAACTGTTGCTCTTGTGCCCTATCATGAACGCCCACAGGAGATCAATGGGCACTGAACATTTTCACTAAATAAATCTTTAGGTTTCGGTTTCTTTCTCACCAAACCTTATCGTATGCTTTCATAACAATCATGAGTCTCATGGAATAATTTATGAGACCTATGAATTATACTTTTGCTTTCCTTTCAAGCTTGAAGAGGTAGTCACCATAAACTGCCATTTTATGCCATACGTCTATCCTTCACAGCCTTGATGTCATTCACGATTTCCCGCCAAACATCAAAGATGGCGCTGCTCTGAATGAGGTGAGAGCAGCGCTATCTGCTGGTTAAACTACACATCATTATTAGGATTGGTACTCACCCCATAATTGAATTTTTAGCTTGTCAGCACTCAGCATCGTAGCCAAAACACAATTTAATTTTATACTGTCTCTTGTGGACTTTTTGAGTGCCTCAGTTCTGGTACATTATACTGTAGTGGTGCACTTCACATTTGCAATGTTCTTTTTGTTCATTTAACCAAACAATTCTGGTGTATACTCCATAATTTTGAGCAAAACCATATGATTCCTGTTATTCCAGGATAATTTGAGAATGTTCTAAAGAGAAAAAATCCTTTTTTTACAAAGGAGGTAACATGGTCAATGCTACAACATTTACATTTCATCTGTATGCATTTGGAAGACGCTTTTGCCGAAGGTGACTTACAGTGTATATTACAAGGTATACATTGTATCAGTGTGTTCCCTGGAAATCAAACCCATGACCTTGGCGTTGCAAGTGCCATGCTTTACCAGTTTAGCTACAGTAACAAAGTTGCTTTGTCATAATTTGTATTTGTTTTAAATTTGTCAAAATCCTAAAACTTTGTGTTTATTTCCAATTAAATGATATTTAAATTATATTTTGAATCTAATCTCAGACGTTCACTGTATCGAAGTCTGTTTATCTGTAATTCATTTTTGAGTCCTCACTGCTAATGCTGTTCCATATTGTTGTGGGTGTGACTGCTGTTTAAGTTCATTCATTGTGTGCAACTGTGCATTCAATGACATTCACTGAAAGAATCTGAGGAAGCAGAACACATTCAAAGATAACTTTATTTTATCTGATGGGATGTTGTCTTGTTCTTTCTTTACATTCTTGTAAAAATAGGTAACATGGAAACATGTTTCACTGCCTAGTGTGAAATACCACCATAAATAGGGAGTAGTCTCACTGGCCCAAAGAATTTATCATGAAATACAGAGAGATAAGGCAATAGTCAGACAAAAATAATCCTAAAGCTGTTCTGAGAGTGACATTTCATTTCAAGAGTGAATCCCCCAATTATTGTTCCATGTGTACAGAATATATAATCACTCTTGAATTTGCAATGACTGATAAAATGATAACCAGAGCAGTGGTTTGGCATCTAACAAGACTGTAAACAAGAAACATGTATGCCAGCAGTTTAACCTGTTTGGTGTTAGCTATTTTGACTACACTAATATTCATGGCTAAAGACGTATTATCATCTGGAAATTTTAATATAAATAGTGTTTCATGTTAGTGTTTTGTTTATGCTCATTGAGCTGCTGCTTTTAAACACTGTGCTTTTCTGGACCTTAATGTATGATGTGTTATTAGTCTCAGATGTGCTATTAATTACGTCATTGAGAACTAACTAATTGTCCAGTTTAGTTATGTAAACACTAAGTAGATTTAATGTAAATATGGTTGTAATAACCCGAATTTTTCAGCAGTGAATTCGGTTGTAGAATGTGGTTGTCTTTCCCATAAGTAACCAAACTCTGCATGTACAGAATATAACTGATTAAGTACTCAGAAGCGGAGTGACAACCGTATTTATCTGCAGTATGTACGTGGCCAGAGTTTCATCCCTGATTCATTATCTCCCTTTTTTCATGAGTTTCTATCGTTGCTCCACTTCCCCTGCATTACTACTTTTTTGAGTTGCTTATCACTCTACTTTCTTTTTTTCCATCCCTTTGACTCGTCCCTCCAGGCTGCTGACTCGGCTCTCGAGACTGGCTGCTTTCCCACCATTGTTGCTTGTAGCGACTTCAAACACAGCACAGATAAGCACAAGTAGTGTCAGTCTCACTGTGGTGGTATCTGTTGACGCACTGGGGTCACTGACGATCCGTGCAAAGAGCCACATGACTACGACCACTTTAAGTAGCCAAAAGACTCGTCTTACAAATGCCACAGTGACCCGCAGCAAGACAGACAAGATCCAGTAACCCGTCAGAGCCAGCAGTGCCCATTTGGTGACAGCAGACACGCCCTCAGCGGTGAAATGAGGGATCGATATTGTCTCTATGAAGAAAGAGAGAACAGTTGGTAATTATATTTGTACACTTTTCTGAAGAAAATAGTGCTTGCCTGTTCAAAATTTTGGAGTAGGCCTGACAATTTTCTCCATTGTTTTGCATATGTCATCAACTTTCTCAGTATTTGGTAAGTCATTGCTCAGGTGTTCTGAGTGGTAGCTTGGCTGGTGCTATGTGGTTGCTAGTTGTTCTAAGTAGTTGTTATGGTGTTGCTAGGGTGTTCATGGTGGTTGCTTGCTAGAATGTTGTTATGTGGTTGCTAAGATATTCTGAGTGGTTGCTTTGGAGTTGTTAGGCATTTGTTAGGTGGTTGCTAGTGTGTTCTTGGTGGTTTCCAGGTAGTTACTGGGTGGTTGATAGGGTGTTCTGGGTGGCTGCTGGGCAGTTGCTATCTTGATTCTACCATGTTCTTAATAGTTGCTAGGTTGTAGCTCTGTGGTTGCTGAGATATTCTGAGTGGTTGCTAGGGAATAGTAAGACATTGTCTAGGTGGTTGTTAGGGTGCTCTGGGTGGTTGCTCGAGCCATTTGAAGGCAGTTACTAAGGTGCTCAGGGTCATGGTTAAGCAATTGCTGTATAGTTACTAAGATGTTCTTAGTGGTTGCTAGAGCATTGTTAGGTGGATGTTAGGATGTTGCTTTGGTGCTTGCTAGGGAGTTGACAGGAATTTTCTAGGTGGTTGCTAGGCTGTTGCCCTGTGGTTGCTGAGATATTCTGAGTGGTTGCTAGGGAGTTGTTAGACATTTGCGAGGTGGTTGTTAGGGTGTTCTGGGTGGTTTCTTGAGATATTGAAGGCAGTTGCTAGGGTGCTCAGGGTGGTTGCTAAGCCATTGCTATGTAGTTGCTAAAGCCTAGTATACACTACATGACTCAAGCTCGTCTCCTTTGATGTTTTGTGTCGGCGACTGGTCTGCGACAAGAAGGCTCGGATCTCACGATAAATGGTCTTGTTGTGTGCACACTCCTGCGACAGGCCGAGGCGAGTCCCAGACGCTATGACAGTTTTCAAAACTTGTCTTGTCAAAAGATGTCTTGTCGTTAGGTGTGCGCACTGTCCCAGTGACCCAAAGACAATGAGCCACAGCCAATGAAATACAGAGAGAGTGCAAGAGGAGGGCAAGTTATTAGGAAGCAGAAGACAAAAATTCTTAAAAAATAAAATAAAACTTCACCCACATCTCCCTACCCGCTGTCTTTATTATTTTCAACTGTTTTTCTTAAAGTAGCAAAATGGGCGCGAGCCATTCTTTCATGTTTGTTGAAAGAGGAGAGCAAGATTTGGGTAGCAGGAGACAAAAAATAATTAGAAACTAAAATGAAAAATCATCCATATCTCCCCACTCGCTGTTTTTATTATTATCAGCTGTTTTTGTTATTTTGTTCCTTTGCAAATGGTGTCAATAAAGCACGAAAACGGGCGAGAGCCATTCGTACATGTTTGTTGACATGTTATCAAGAATAAACTGTGCGAGTTTGTGAATGAATTTCATTATCTTCATTTTAAGATGCATTTTTGGCGATCTGTTTGAAATGGGACAGTTGTAATGGCCGTTTTTTTGCCGGGTCCGTGACAATTTAAAGGGAAATTTTATCAGAAATTTGAAAAAAGCGAATGCATGAACACGAACAACAGGGCCATAGAAATGAGCAGCAAGCACATTAGAAGCTCAGTTACAGGTACTGCACTAAAATAACTCTTCTTAATTCTGCTCTAAAAGTCATTTTTGGTTTTTAGTGCTTTTCTTTCTTGTCTTTTACTTTTTTGCATTTATTATCATGCAGTAATGCACAGACGTAATGACTGATGTACTGTACGTATGTCCTCATGAAATCGGAGACACTCTCCTCGAAATCCGAACACAAGTGGTCAAAAGAGACGACCAGGTGTTACGGTGATGTCTTGCTTGTACATTTGTGATCTAATCACTCAAAACTTGACTGCAATCGGGGCAAATAGTCATGTAGTTGATACATTTCAGTGCTAAAGTGTTCGCACCAGTGAGATGAAAAAAAACAGGACTGTAAGTCGCAGGGTGTCAACTGCAAGTCGTGTAGTGTAAGCTTGGCTTAAGGTGTTCTTTGTGGTTGCTATGATGTAGCTAGGGTGTTCCTGGTGGTTGCAAGGGCATTATTATGTGGTTGTTAAGGTGTTTTTAGGCAGTTGCTAAGATATTGCTATGTGCTTCCTAGGGAGTTGCTGGGTGGTTGTTAGGCTGGTCTGGGTGGTTGCTATAACATTGCTATGTGGTTGCTTTTATGTTTATGAGTAGTTGTAAGGCCGTTACTAGTCTGTTCTGGATGGTCGCTAGGGTTGTTACTACACCATCGGTGTAAATCTATGGGATTTTTCACTTGTTTTAAGTCAGATCACTTAGAAATATACTTGGACACCTCTTCTCAAAAAAACGCATAATTTGAGGTATTGTTTATATCTGTTACAAAAACTGTGTGGAATGGGATACATGTCAAAGTTTAATACTCAGGTTTAGGGGTTTGTTCATATCACTAAGCCTATGTACAGTACAAACAATAGTAATAGTGATGTCACGGGAGTTGTAAAATTGCATGTTGTCTCTATAGGTCCGTATTTATCTGAGATGAGATACAAACTTTCTTTCTTGCTACAATCTCATAATAGTTGGGCATTCCATACACACTAAGTCACATATTTGAAAATCTGGGTTATAGTGAGGCACTTACAATGGAAGTAATTAGGACCCATCCGTAAACATTAAAATGCTTGTATTGAACACGGAATATTTCTTTAAAATTTAATATGATGGAAATAAAGAAAATGTTTGCAGTTACTAACTAGTAGGAAAGACAAATCACAAATGAGATCTCTTTAATAGCCCTATTGTTTCTCATAGACAGCAATGAGATTAGGAGATGAAATTGACCAATTTGCCAGTCTCTTTTCTACTGGTAAAAAGAAAACTCTACAATGTCTTAAACTGTGCCAAGATTTACTAAGATCTCGATATGAACTCAAACATTTCTCATCACATCCTCAAAAGGCCAAATTATCTGAGCTATCCACAGTAAATTTATAGCTCTGTACTCTTAATTCAGCAATTGTTTTATTTATTTTTTACTACTGATTTTAGGACAAACATATGAGACCAAGTTGGTGCTTCAGTGAAACAACTGAGAATGTAATAGTGATGCTTTTCATGGGAGTTGTAAAATTGCATGTTCTCTGTATAGGCCCATTTTTATCTGAGATGAAATACAACCTTTCTTTCTCCCTCCAATCCCATAATATTTGTAATTTGGGCATTCCATACACACTAAGTCACACATAAGTGATTTATGTCAGTGTTAAGGCAACCCCCAGGGGCAACAATAGCATACTTTCTCTGTTATTGCTCAACAGAGCTTGCATTTGGCCTATATTTTAACTATCAGTACATACTAATTTACATTTACATTTATTTTTGAGAATATATAAGCACATGCAAGTTAAACAAAATAAATATATTTCAATATACACAGTCTAAACCCTAAGAAATGACCTTTACTCACCATTCACTCCTGTAGCTCGGAGAATCTCAGATACATAGACAGCGATGACATTCAGTCCACTGGCAGCTCCTTCAGCAACAAACTTCAGCAACATTTCAACAAACTGAATGAAAAAATGGATGGGAAAGAGGGTGGAGAAAGAAAGCAGTTAGACTCAATGACGCTTCTATATGGTCTGCATTGTTGACGTGTTTCCTATGCAAGGCAGTGTGAACTGGAGAACTCATAGATCACTACCCACTGCTAATCATTAACCAAAACTGTTTGACACAATGCATGTGTGATGCAATTACAGATAAAGGAATATTCTGGGCTCAATCATGTATTTAAGCTCTATAAAAAGCATCCGTGACATGCTGTCTATTAACAAGAAAATTTCATGTTTACAGTAATGCACTTTCAATGAAAGTCTTTGGGGCAAGACAATGCACCAGGATAAACATTCAAATACACACCGTTTCAAAGGTATAGCCACAAGACCTACACATTTTTCAAGTAAACATGAGAATAGTGTGCACTAAAACAAATGATTTTGTGGTTAAGTAAATATAGCAGAAAATATTAAGTATTTTCTACATTGAATAAGTTAGTTTAAGTGTAAAATTAAACATGCAACCCCTGGCAAAACATTATGGAATCACCACACTTAGAGGATGTTCACCCAGATTTTTACTTTGTAGCAAATAAACAAATCACAGATATGACACAAAACAATCAATGGCATATTTTTTTCCAGATCAAGTAGAGGAAAAAATTATGGAATCACTCGATGAAAAAAATTATGGAATCATCAACTAAAAAAATCACAATTAGTACTTTGTTGCTCCTGCTCTGGCTTTTATGACGGCCTGAATTCTTTGAGGCATGGACTTCACAAATGAAAAACAATATACTCCATCAAGCTGGTTCCAACTTTCTCAAATAGCGGTTGACAGATCAGTTTTGCAGGATGGAGCCTTGTCATGGACCAACTGAGATCCGGACTGTTTGCTGGCCCTGTCATTGAGTTGATATGCCTTTCCTGGAGAAAAGCTTTAACACTCTTTGCTCTGTGGTAAGATGCATTATCATCCTGAAAAATGACTTCATCACCAAACCTATTTTCTACCGATGGAATGAGAAAAGTGTCCAAAATTTCAATGTACACCTGTGCATTGACTGTTGAGGTAATGATTGCCATCTCCCCTGGTCCTTTACCTGACATGCAACCCCAAATCATAAATGACTGGGGAAATTTGATTGTTTTCTTCAGGCAGTCATCTTTATATGTTTCATTAGAACGGCACCAGACAAAAGTTCCAGCATCATCGCCTTGGCTAATGCAGATTCGTGATTCATCACTGAATATCACTTTCATCCAATCATCCACACTCCATGATACGTTTGGCTTTTCTATATGTAAATCCCATTTCATTCAGCCGATTTCTTACAGTTCTGTCACAAACATTGACTCCTGTTTCTGCCCATTTGTTTTTCATTTGTTTTGTTGTGCATTTTCTATTTTCAAGGCATATTGCTTTGAGTTTTCTATCCTGACGCTTTGACGTCTTCCTTGGTCTACCCGTATGTTTTCCTTTTATAATCTTGCCATTTTGTTTATACTTGCACCAAATTTTAGACAAAGCTGACTGAGAACAACCAACTTCTTTTGCCACACTCTCTGTTGGATTTCCTACTTGAAGGAGTTTTATAATCCTTTCCATTGTTTCAATTGACAACTGTCTTGTTGGGGCCATGTTTCCTTTCAATTAGCCAAACCCAACAGCTCGTTAAGGTCTTGCAAGCACTCTCTTTTAACTGCAGACTAATTAGCGTTTTTAGACTTGTGCCGGTATTTGATTTAGAAATGTAAATTACAAGGTGATTCCATAATTTTTTTGAATATACAGTGAATCAGACATGAGTATTAACGGCTTTTCATTTGTCTGTTCGTAAAATATAACAGTGTGTTTCTTCAAGCACGTGTCTTTGTGACTAACAGCATTTCTTGTCATGTGTCACTCCGAGACGTCTTACAGGTCACCCGCCTGTTGCGGGTAGATGAGCATAATTACCCACGCATGAAATACATTTGGCCTTGTCGCATTTTGCGGGTGGTGGGTGCTAGTTTCACACTCTGGGCTACTGTTTAATATACACTATATTGCCAAAAGTATTCGCTCACCTGCCTTTAGACGCATATGAACTTAAGTGACATCCCATTCTTAATCCATAGGGTTTAATATGACGTCGGCCCACCCTTCGCAGCTATAACAGCTTCAACTCTTCTGGGAAGGCTTTCCACAAGGTTTAGGAGTGTGTTTATGGGAATTTTTGACCATTCTTCCAGAAGCGCATTTGTGAGGTCAGACACTGATGTTGGACGAGAAGGCCTGGCTCGCAGTCTTCGCTCTAATTCATCCCAAAGGTGCTCTATCGGGTTGAGGTCAGGACTCTGTGCAGGCCAGTCAAGTTCTTCCACACCAAACTCGCTCATCCATGTCTTTATGGACCTTGCTTTGTGCACTGGTGTGCAGTCATGTTGGAACAGGAAGGGGCCATCCCCAAACTGTTCCCACAAAGTTGGGAGCATGGAAATGTCCAAAATCTCTTGGTATGCTGAAGCATTCAGAGTTCCTTTCACTGGAACTAAGGGGCCAAGCCCAGCTCCTGAAAAAGAACCCCACACCATAATCCCCCCTCCACCAAACTTCACAGTTGGCACAATGCAGTCAGATAAGTACCGTTCTCCTGGCAACCGCCAAACCCAGACTCGTCCATCAGATTGCCAGATGGAGAAGCGTGATTCGTCACTCCAGAGAACGCATCTCCACTGCTCTAGAGTCCAGTGGCGGCGTGCTTTACACCACTGCATCCGACGCTTTGCATTGCACTTGGTGATGTATGGCTTGGATGCAGCTGCTCGGCCATGGAAACCCATTCCATGAAGCTCTCTACGCACTGTTCTTGAGCTAATCTGAAGGCCACATGAACTTTGGAGGTCTGTAGCGATTGACTCTGCAGAAAGTTGGCGACCTCTGCACACTATGCGCCTCAGCATCCGCTGACCCCACTCTGTCATTTTACGTGGCCTACCACTTCGTGGCTGAGTTGCTGTCATTCCCAATCGCTTCCACTTTGTTATAATACCACTGACAGTTGACTGTGGAATATTTAGTAGCGAGGAAATTTCACAACTGGACTTGTTGCACAGGTGGCATCCTATCACAGTACCACGCTGGAATTCACTGAGCTCCTGAGAGCGGCCCATTCTTTCACAAATGTTTGTAGAAGCAGTCTGCATGCCTAGGTGCTTAATTTTATACACCTGTGGCCATGGAAGTGATTGGAACACCTGAATTCAATTATTTGGATGGGTGAGCGAATACTTTTGGCAATATAGTGTATTTGGTGACTTCCCAGATCACTGACGTGCACAGAACTGGGGCTACAGAGGCGCAAGCCCCTGCCCCATTCATTCACAAATGTAAAGGTGCCCTTCACAAATGTGCCCATCAAAAAGGTACCCCTTCACTCAACAACTATTGCTGCACCCCCCCCTACTGTCCCAGATCCATGGTTTTGCCATTTCCCGATATTGTCGATCATCGTCGCATGAGTGTCGCAATCGGCATCGGGATCTTTGTAAGACATTGTCGATATGCGATAACATCATCCTATCGCCCAGCCCTATAACACATATAATGTTTACATGTTGTGGCTGTACTTCTGAAACAATGTGCATTTTAGGGGGCTTTCACACTGGGCACGTTTGCTACAGTCCGATTCCGAGTGCGATTGTTCCCGGTGCCCCCCGCAGCTTTGGTCTGGTTTCACACTCACTTGATTCTGTCGAACCCCGGTCCATTTGCGTTCATCTTACATCATCACAAAACACGCATGGAGAACACAACCTGACTCATCATACTTTTAGTTTTTTTGTTATTTTGGTGCCATTATGCACAGCAGAGTGAACGACAACTGCGTATATGTGCGCTTCATGGTGTAACTCATCAGATGTCCAAGGGAAGGCGGCTTGCTGCTGCTCGCAAATGCCGTTTTTTGAGGAGACAGCTGATTGCAAGGAATTCATTTGCATCTTTGTTTACACTGCATGCTTACGCTCGTGTCCAAGGTGAAGTTATCGCCACTGTCATCTCCTATTATACCCTATATTTATAACCTATAATAGTATGTATTTATAGTATTTATAAGGTGTATAGACAGATATATAGATGTCGTCATCGGCTAAAACGCATGCGCAGGTTAATTTACTTCCTGAACGAGTGCGCACCCGAGTCCGAGTTGCTTTCACATTCACGCGAATCGCGCTACAGTTCCATTGCAGCCGAACTCAGACCACCTCCTACAGGTAGTCTCGCGTTCAGTACCGCAGTGCGCTCCCCGGTCCGCATGACAGCTTTCACATTACCAATTTTTCATGCGAACTGTGCCGTGTTTCGAACTAAACTGCCAGTGTGAAAGCACCCTTTGTGTTTATGGACTTGCCCCATTCATTTCCATTGTACGTGAACCTGGAATGTTCCTTTAATTAACTTTTGAGTTTAATTCAGTTATAACTGTCAAACAATGAAAGTGAACAGATAAAAAGTTTGCTAAACTTGGAATATCTAATTTGAAGTATGCGCAAGCAAAGCTGCCAGAGTGACAGCTGGGGATCCCCCTTAATCTTAACACTCACATACATGCGCACTCATCACACATTACTTGTGATCCACAGTACACAAGGTCACCTCATTTAGTAAAGGAAACAAACTTTTTCTCACATAGGAAAAGTGTGCATGACTTCATGAAGGGAGCATATGTACAGATCACTGAACAAATGCAGCATTGTTTGCCCTTTCTGGGCATAAGCCACAGACTTCATAAACACTTGCGCACCTGTTCTGACACTTTTAAAGTACCAGTTGTCACTTTCACACAGACGGTAACACACACGGTGGAAAAGTATGCATGTCAAAACAAGTGACATGAACTCTAACACAGGTTTCAACCTTTTACTATTTCTTACCATAGCAAAAGAATAGAGGTTCTCTGGGCCAACAACTGACTCAAGGTACAACACAGCATTCTAGGTCAAAGAGAGGTGGGGAGAGTTGGGTGAGGGGAACATAAGCAGATGAAATTAGGGCAAAGGATGAGTGGAGGAGAGGAGGGGGTTAAAGGAGGATTAGCAAGAAGAGGGGCAATATGAGAGAGGGATAAAAGTGGAAAGAGAGAGAGCCATTAATACCAAACACCAAAAAGTTTATGCATTCATACAGAGAATAAGAGGCAGGAAAGGTCCCCATTAGAAGTTCAAGGAATATGCCGGGTTCAATACAAGTTAAGCTTAATCGACAGAATTTGTGGCATAATGTTGATTACCACAAAAAAATAAAAAATAAAAAATAAAAATATGGGTTACAGTGAGGCACTTTCAATGGAAGTGAATGGGACCCATCTGTAAATGTTAAAATGCATTGAACGTGGAATATTCCTTTACAATTTAATATGATGGAATTAAAGAACATGTTTGCAGTTAATAGCTAGTAGGAAAGAAAAATAAAAAATGAGGTCTCTTTAATAAGCATATTGTTTCTCCTAGACAGCAATGAGATTAGGAGAGGAAATGGACAATTTTGTCAAAGTTTGTTTTCTGGTTGTAAAAAAATTAATAAAAATGTTATATATATATATATATATATATATATATATATACACACACACACATAATGTCTCAAATTGTGCTCAGATTTGCTCAGCTCAGGTTCAACACTTACACATTGTTCCAATTCCAGATTATCTGAGCTATACACATTCATTTTATAGCTCTGTACTTTCAACTCATCAATTATATTATTTTTTGTACTTCTGATTTTAGGAGAAACATCTGAAACCAAGTTCATACTTCAATGAAACAACTGAGATCTCTATTAAGTTGTTAAAGTTAAAAAGAAGCAGTCTTTGAGTACTAAAATATTCCTTTGGGAAGTGATGAATATTGTTTAGGCTGAATAAATCATAAAATAATTCTAAATAACAAAGTAGTTTTTTTTTTTTTTTTTACCTCAGCACAAATTCCAATCACGTGGGTGCCAACAATGGACTCCACATATCTTCTCAGCCCATCCAGAGGCTCCAGAATAACAGACCCCAAATTATAAGAGCTAGAGTTGGACGCTTCAAGAAAACCATGACATAAAACTGAACGAACCAGGAGCAAAAACCCCAAAACCAGCAGCTTTTTCGAACTGGAGGCACCGTTGTGGAAAAACATCCTTAAACACCCGGATCAACACGCGACACCAAAGAGAGTTATGAAAACGATACAATAATATACCGACGAATCGAGATGAATGAAAAAATATCGCAATTCTGTTTTGTTTATTAGCGATGACCTTCCTGAAAATGAATATTGATTTAAATATAGTTCCTTCTGACAAAACTAAATCTAGTTCATGTCTCTGCAGATTAAAAGTCGAGGAATGGGCAAACAACTCAGTAACTGAATGCGAAAAAGTTAGCAAACGCAGCTGATTAAATTCTCTTCGTACTTTAATATTTACTTAAAATGAAGTAATACTGTCAAATTTAAGAGTATGATTCCTCCAGTAGTCCAGCGCGCGCTTGCCAAGGGCACTTAAAAATAGCGCGTGGATGACTGTATATGGTAATATACAACAAAGCGTAAATTAAGACACAGTGTAATTTCGAAAAACTCTAGTTAAAAGTTCTAGTTTAAAATAGTGTGGAGTTGTCTGTCATTTTAAAGAAACGCGTAAAAATAGACGGTTTTCCAGAGAGTCCGTGCGTGCTGTTGTTTCTGTAGAGTTTCCGATATTTAAATCCAGTTTGTGTGTCTGTGCGGGTGTTAAACGCGTTTAAAAATATGTTTAAGAACCTTCTATAGTCCTTCACGAAGAAGTTACGTTTAAATACGGTTGTTCTACTAAAGACACGGTTAGTACAGTTGTGTGTCCGCCCCTTGCATTCCTGTGCAGAATAGAACATAAGAAACCCGTTCACTACACTGCCATCAACTGAGCGACATGACAGTCTAGTAGTCAATATTACCGAAGGTATGCACGTGTATTTGCACGCTGGAACATGTGTTTTTAACATGAAGGGGTTAAATGGAGCAGTGACTTAACAGGGTTATGGAGGAAAAATACGAGAGAAAAAAATACATCACGAAATGTGGGTGATACATAGCCTATATATAGTACAGAATTGTAAAATAATAATAGTAATAACAATACCGTCTTGCAGATTCATAAGGAGTTAAAAGAGGGAGACTGTCACAGGGGGTCCGGGGACATTTGTTCCATTAATTTTTTAAGTCAGCCATTAAAGGAATAGCTCACCCAAAACCAGTCTGGCCATTCTGTGTGGACCTCTCTCATCAACAAGGCATTTCCGTCCGCAGAACTGCCCCTTTTTGTTTTCGGCACCATTCTGAGTAAATTCTAGAGACTGTTGTGTGTGAAAATCCCAGGAGATCAGCAGTTACAGAAATACTCAAACCAGCCCATCTGACACCAACAATCATGCCATGGTCTAAATCACTGAGATCGCATTTTTTTCCCCATTCTGATGGTTGATGTGAACATTAACTGAAGCTCCTGACCCCTCTCTGATGATTTTATGCACTGCACTGCTGCCACACGATTGGCTGATTAGATAATCGCATGGATGATTGTTGGTGCCAGATGGGCTAGTTTCAGTATTTCCGTAACTGCTGATCTCCTGGGATTTTCACGCACAACAGTCTCTAGAGTTTACTCAGAATGGTGCCGAAAACAAAAAACATCCAGTGAGCAGCAATTCTGCAGATGGAAACGCCTTGTTGATGAGAGAGGTCAACGGACAATGGCCAGACTGTTTGGAACTGACAAAGTCTACGGTAACTCAAATAATCGCTCTGTACAATTGTGGTGAGAAGAATAACATCTCAGAATGCTATTCTGAGATGTGGGTTGGCGCTGTTTTGGCTGCACAAGTGGGAGCTACGCAACATTAGGCAGGTGGTTTTAATGTTGTGACTGATCGGTGTATGTATGACTTTCTTCTGCAGAACACAAACTTCCATTTTTAGAAGAATATTTCAGTTCTGTAGGTCCGTACAATGCAAGTGAATGGTGACCAAAAATTTTAAGCTCCAAAAAACACACTAAGGTAGCATAAAAGTAATCAGTATGACTAGTGTTTTAATCCATGTCTTCTGAAGCGATCTAATTGATTTTGGGTGACACCAGATCAAAATATAACTCTTTTTTTCACTGTACACCTTGCCATTGCAGTCTCTAGGCACAATCATGATTTCAAGCTCGATTACACTTCCTAGTGCCATCTAGCGCTCTGCACATGCATCAAACACTAAGTGTAATCGAGCTTGAAATCATGATTGTGCCTAAAGACTGCAATGGCAAGATGTACAGTGAAAATGGAGTTATATTTTGGTCTGTTGTCACCCAAAGCGATTAGATCGCTTAAGAAGACATGGATTTAAAAACTTTAGCCACATGGATTACTTTTATGTTGCCTTTATATGCTTTTTGGACCTTCAAAGTTCTGCCCACCATTTACTTTCATTGTATGGACCTACAGAGCAGAGATATTCTTCTTAAAATCTTCATTTGTGTACTGCAGAAGAAAGAAAGTCATACACATCCAGGATTGCATGAGGGTGAATAAATGATGAGAGAATTTAAATTTTTTCGGTGGACTGCTCCTTTAAGTGCCAAGTAATTTGATTAAACTGATTAAAATGCAAATTAGCTACAAAAATAGGGCATCTTGCTGATGACCATTTATATTGATTCAACTACTTTGCTGCTATCTGAAAAAATAATGCAGAGAGAAAACTAAAGATTTGGGCTGGTAACTTTGAAACCCCACAAGGGTTGATTCAGGAACTTTCACCATTTTGCCGTTGAGTGTGTACCGTAAATCACACTGGATAAATGCATCAACTGAATTACTAATTAATGGTAATTTCAATAAGGAAACACAAATAAATTAAGTTCATGTCTATATTTTAATGAATGAAGCAGTTGCACAACCATCACAAGTAGGCAGTCAAAAATGAAAAAGTAAACAGTACAAAAATGACAATACCAGCTGTTCAGGAAATCTGCCAGATGCAAACTCAATGCAAATGAATGGTTCCCCATTCTACTAGGCACCTTGTTTTCAATGACAAGCCTATAAAGAGTATCGCTTATGCTGATGAGTGCACACTGGCTCAGAAATCACTGGGTAGTAAATCTAAAGTTGAGGTGGAATGGGATATCTTGTCTAGGCAGTTTGAGATTAAAGACAGTCAGCAAACATTCACGACACACCTGGAAGCAAGCAGCAGCTTTTGTGAGGGAATAATTCTGAATAAGACAGGCCTGTGGCATGTGGACAGGTTAGATCTGTTAAACAAGCACTGGGAAAAATCTACCACATAAACACTTTGTTGTGTTATGAACGGAATGTAGCACTGAGCTGATGTCTGCCCAACAATAAAGGACAACCTCCACCCAAAGAACAATGTGGAAAACTGGATCAATCATGATGCGGATCAGATGTGGATCGTATGCTTATCCGATGTAGATGCGGTGGAAATCGTTGGCACCAAAAGCAGCATTGCACTTTGGACACTTTCTTTGGCGAGTGTCATAACGCGTCTTCACACACTCAAAACAGAAAACGTGGAAGCACTTTGTCAAAACAGCGTCCTTCACACGTGAATTGCAGCATGGACATGTCAGCCGAGCCTGTAAAAAAACAAGAAATAATCCTTAAAAAAAAAAAAAAAACTATTATTTTTTTATTACCCTCAGGTAGCCCCTACTGACAGATGCTGTAACTACACCACTCTGGGGGCAAAATGTATTTTTCTCCATTGACGCCCATTCAAAAGTAGCCGAAATGTTTTGCAGGCAACAAATAAATAATAAATATTTCATTATATAACAGTAGATGATTAATTTAATTTGAAGAGCTCTTAAAATCATGAAATTGACTCTTGAGATGCTGTTGAGATGATTGGCAATGCTAACGGAGAGCTCTGCACAAGATGTCTTAGACCTTGAAACATAAATTACCTTGTATTCATTAATTTCCTCATTCAGTATCTCATCACCGTTGCGAATGTTCTCTGCAGGTTTCTTGGCCTTTTCTATCTTCCTGCGCAGCTTGGATATGTCCTCCTAATGTAGTAAAAAGATCAGATCAAATTTTAAAAAGTTGCACAAAATGGTCAATTACCCTTTTCACAAAGTATATCGTTTTCTATCCAGACATGACCAACAGTATGTGGTTCAACTTCATTAAATCTAATATTATGCATGCCATGTAAAGATGTGCATGCCAGAGCTTGCTCTGAGCTAATCAGCTGTTCATCAGCGTGTATGCACCTGTGCACGACGAGCATTGAAGGACTCTTTCTCTCTGGAGATGCTGTTCTCAACCACCTCTTCTCTGACCGCACCCAACCTCTGCTGCACTCCCTCTAGCTGAGCACGCAACTCCTCAGACAGCACCACTGACTCCTGTGCCTAAAACACAGAGAAACAAATTATGAAGTTAGTTCTCCAGCGTCTCTTATCCCATAATGTGAGGGGTATGTGTTCTGTGCCATTGAATGAGTTTTCTGGAATCTATTTGAAAATAGTGATTATAGTGGTGACAAATCACATCAGATTTACTTTAAATTTTTGAACTTCTGTTTTTCTATCATAATTCTGCTTGGTGAAATTGCACAATTACAAGTACAGAAAATGCATATATCTAAGTTCATTTTAGCGTACCTTGCGCTTGTTCATCTCTAATGCCTGTGTGCGAAGAGACAGCTCCCTCTCTGCAGCGCTGATAGTACCCTGCAGGAGGCGCTCTTTCTCCTCTAATTTTCGTACAACCTGCAGCTGAGCATCCACCTAAGACAATGACAGAAAATTTTTACCTGAGAGTCACAAAAGAGAGTTTGCAGTGTAAAGTCAGTTTAAGGGGCAGTCACACTGGATTTTGTGTTCCATTCACTTCCATTCATATGCATATACATACACTGATGATCAAGTTTGGTAAAGTTGGACCTGCAAATTCACATAGTAAAAAAAAAAAAAAAAAAATCGCAAATTGACTTCTTAGCAGAAAATCAAACATGAAGGAAAAACTCATTTTGCGGTTTTGAAAAAATAAAACTTCAATTAAGAAGAGAAGCTGCATGGTTTACATTGTACAGGAAGCTGCAGAAGATGGTATATTTTAACAATTACTTTTACGTATAATTTATTCAAAATAGAGCCCCTGGTGCATATCATATTTTTAATTTTTGTTGCAGAGTTTGATATAAATCTCAAAGCAAAAAATCTAGTGTGACTTTATACTTCATACTTGCACTTTGTACATCATTTATCCCCAAACGACCGTGAAATTTGAAAATCATTAAACATATTAATATGTTTTTTTATGGAGTCCCTTAGAGGACAGGGTGGGAATTTCATTTTGCGTTCCCTCACAATTTACTACAGTAACCATATATTAACCATGATATCACTGTGTAACAAATTATTATTATTATTATTTTATTCCTGGGTAGTAAGTGTTATTTCCTAAATGCTTATCTCTCAGAAGTATAGAAAATGCCTATTATTCCCCACAAACTTTGCTTTTGTGACCAGGACACTGATATTTTGAAATTTACCTACTTCCAATGAGAAAACGGGCGAATCTGTGTCTTTTAGTTCACATAAAGTCAGAAAAAACAACATATGAATCCAAATTTACATGTATTTATACTAAAGTAATATTCAAAGCCGTGCTGGTCCATAATGGTAACGAGTACCTGTCTCTTCCCCTGGCTCACTCGGTGCACCTCAAAGAGGATTACAACAACATCAAGACCTTGCTGGACGCCTTGAAGTATGATGAGTACGGCTGGGAGGTCATAGGAGACTTCAAAATGGTGGCATTCCTGATGGGTCTCCAAGGCGGTTTTAACCAAGTTTCCCTGCTATCTTTGCCCTTGGGACAGCAGGGACACCAAGGCACACTACCACAGGCGGGACTGGCCACAGCGGACTGAGTTCTCTGTAGGGAGGAACAATGTCAACCGGTGGACCCCCGGAAGGTGCTGATGCCACCACTGCACATCAAATTGGGCCTTATGAAACAATTTGTCAGCGCTCTAGATAAGGAGTCAGCAGCCTTCAAGTACCTTCAAGACTTTTTCCCTAAACTGTCTGAGGCAAAGGTCAAAGCCGGTGTCTTCATCGGATCACAGATAAAGAAGGATTTTGGATTCATATGTTGTTGTTTTTCTGACTTTATGTGAATGAAAAGACACAAATTCACCCGTTTTCTCATTGGAAATAGGTACATTTCAAAATATCACAAAAGCAAAGTTTGTGGGGAATAATAGCCACTTTCTATACTTTTGAGGCATAAGCAATTAGGAAATAACACTTACTAACCAGGAACAATAATTGGGTTACATAGTGCGTAGTGAAACCATAGTGATAATACTGAAAACTATGGTAATAAAAATCATACTTTTGTGGTTATTATGGTTTTACTATACAAATACCTTAGTTTAACTATGGATTTACTATAGTAATATTGTAGAATGTAGTAACCATAGTTTTTGGCAGACATCATGGTTTTGTTCGTAATACTGTAGTAACCATGACTGTTGTAGGCTCACCATGTTTTTTTTTTTTGTTTTTGTTTTTTATTGTTTTACTATTGTGATATTGTATTAACTAAGAAAAGTAATCATGATTTTTTGGTGGAAAACATTGTTTTAATACTGTATATTGTATCAATATAGTAACCATGGTTTTACTAAAGATTAACCATGGTAATTCTTGTTGTTAATAACCACAAAATGACGATTTTTATTATTATAGTTTTCATTTTCCTGTATTATTACTCTGGTTTCACTATGAATATCAAAGTTAAAATGACTACAGTAATACCAAGGTAAATGTATTGTGAGGGCATGCAAAACATATTGCGAGGACACGCAAATCTATTTCAGAAAAAAAAAGTTCCCGTCCTGTCCTCTATGGGGCTTTGTACCGATTCAACTGATTCGCTAAAAATAGATTTCACCTGAATGTCAAAAGGTAAGCACCATAAAACTCGCGAAGCCCCAAACCTGTGTTTTTAGTGTAAGCAGTTGGTCAGCTAGTTCCTCTTTCTCCTCCTTGAGAAGTTTGTGGATCTGGTTGGATTTGATGCGTTCGCTCATGAGTTTGAAGTTGGCATCGTCTTTCTCTCTGAGCTGCTGCATCAGACGAATGTTCTGTTCCTGCATGTCCTCAAACGCCTGACCGGTAACATCCATCTCACTCAGCAAAGCGTCCTCCTCCTGTGACAGATTCAGAATTTCCAGCAGATGTTCAAGCAAAAGGTTTGCCATTATTTAAACCAAGGCATCACTAAAAGCATAAACACAGGCTCAGTCCAAGTCTCAGAGTTTCGTGTAAAATCAGAGCTCTACCTGCTTAGCAAGGGAGAGTTTCTTATTGAGTAAATCAATCTGTTCCTCAACTGAGCGGATCTTCCTCAGGGCTTCTTCATCTGCCATCTTCTTTCCTTCCCTCCTCTCCTTCTCTTCCAGATCTCGCACACGCTGACGGAGCTCCTCGGCCTGCGCAAACACATTACGAAAATGCAAACATGTATCTATTTCCTTCTTTTATTAAATATATACACAAGGACAATGATAGTCATGCAATTCTTCATGAAATAAATGGCATTCAGGTATATGAGTAGTTGACTAATGTTCAACTAATAATCAACATCAAGTTTTTAGGTAAAAATGTATACAAACATTATATTTTTGGTGCTGTGACTGGTCATGGTGGGTAATTATGTTATTGATTTTGTACCTCTGACTTTGCCTTTTTCTCCGCTGCCATCAGCTGCACTTTGTCTCTCTGCTCTTTTGGCGCTGAACGATACATGTCCAACAAAAGCTTCATCTCCCTCTGGGACTCTTGTGCTTTCCTGAATCATAACATCACATCATTACTATAAACTTAACCATCACTGATGATAACTATTATGAACATCATCTCGTGCAGGATGACTTACTTTAGGTCCACCCTCACTATTTTCAGCTGCTCCATCTCCTTCCGTTTAGGTCCTCCAATCACAGTGCAGCGTTCAGCTGCGAGGTCTTCTGATTGGCTGCTGCTTGTACTGGCTTTCTCCCTCTCTTCCTTCACTGCTCCTCCTCCGGTACTTCCACGGGTCACCCTTTCTCTCTGTTCCTTTTCTTTTTCTTTCTCCTTATCTTTTTCCTTTTCTTTCTCCTTTTCCTCCTCTTTCACGACAGTCTCGGTCTCTGTTCCAGGTTCTGTCTTAACCGTTACACCTAACGAGAAAGAAATTGAAATTCATAAAAATCATAACGCTTATGTATGGAGCCCTTTAGAGGACATGGCAGGAATTTCTTTTCTGAAATAGTTTGCCTTCCATCACAGTAAGTTTTGCGTTCCCTCGCAATTTGCCAAGGTTTTCTATAGTAACCATATTTAAACCTTGATATTTTTAGTAAAACCATAGTAATAATACAGGAAAACGAAACTATGGTTATAAAAATCATAATTCTGTGGTTATGGTTTTACTACATATACCATATTATTTGTAGTAAAACCATAGTACCCACAAGAATTACCATGGTTAATCTATAGTAAAACCATGGTTACTATAAGGATACAGTTTACTGTATTAAAACCATGGTTTCTACCAAAAAAAAACAAGGTTACTTAACTTTTCATGGTTACTACAATATTACTATAGACAATTTTTTTTTACTGCAAATGTAGAGCTTTCCAAATCATCCACTTATGAGATTTCATTTGAGTTTCGATGCTACCTTAGAAGTAAGATGATTATGGTTCACTAGATTTTTGAACAGACCTCACATTATTAAATATATTAACAAGCACCCCTGGAGTCCAGGTTTGAATACAGGGTGTGCTGAGTGACTCCAGCCAGTCTCCTAAGCAACCAAATTGGCTCAGTTGCTAGGGAGGGTAGAGTCACATGGGGTAACCTCCTTGTGGTCGCGATTAGTGGTTCTCGCTCTCAATGGGGTGCGTGGTAAGTTGTGCGTGGATCGCGGAGAAAAGCATGAGCCTCCACATGCAGAGTCTCCACGATGTCATGCACAACGAGCCACGTGATAAGATGTGTGCATTGACTGTCTCAGATGCGGAGGCAACTGAGACTTGTCCTCCGCCAACCGCACCACCACGAGGACCTACTAAGTAGTGGGAATTGGGCATTCCAAATTGGGAGAAAAGGGGATAAAAATTAAAAAAATAAATATAAATATATATATATATATATATTTTAACAGAAATTACTGACAGAAATGAACATGTTTAGAAAACAAAAAGTCCTCTAAATTAAAGCTAAATATTAAAGCTAGTCTGTACCAGTGGTGCTGGGTGTGGCTGAGCCGCTATCTGGCTCGGTCTTCACAGTAACGTCACTCGTCGGGGCTGGTGTAAGTGGGGAGGTGGTTTCTTCCTTCACATCCAGCTCTGTGCTCGACTGTGATTGGACAGCAGCATTGCCTCTGGCAGCACGGAGCTATCAGAGACAGTCCGAAACTTAAGCATCGCCTTATTATGCTATTGCCTCATACACCATATTCTTACTGTAAAATCCTATTTGACTTCTTATGCAAAGTGTTTGCTCTCACCTGGTTGAGCTCTTGCTGAGACTCTCTCAGTCTGAGTTTATATTTAACCACCTCTCCCTTCATCTGCTGGTTATGAGTCTGCAGTGTGCTGATCAAATGCCGCATCTCACGATTTATAGGGCCTAAGAAAGATTGAGAGAGAACTAGAGACCAAGAAAGTTCAGGTTGTTCAAATGCCAAACTAAGCAAGTAGAAAACCATAACCACATCATTATAACTATGAGCATATTGGAAGAAGGTTACCTGCTTGTTCATTTGCAGCTAGTGTCTGCTCAAATTCGATCCTGAGCATCTCATACTCTTTGCGCACTTGTGCTAACGTGTCCTCAAGCTGAATCACTTCAGTTCGGACTTTACGTTGCAATGATACTTCATCATTCTGAAACACACATGAATCATTACAACTAATCTGTGAAATACAAACACATAAATTGTTCAGTCCTGGATGCTAATTAGTCAATACAGCAATCCAGCCGTGCTAAAATACACAATATAGTAATAGCAATGAAGTGAAACATCTGTTCATCTACCTGCTGTCTATCTATATGTTTGTATTAAAGGGATAGTTCACAGAAAAATTTAAATTCTCTCATCATTTACTCACCCTCATGTCATCCCAGATGTGTATGACTTTCTTTCTTCTGCAGAACACAAACAAAGATTTTTAGAAGAATACCTCAGCTCTGTAGGTCCTTTCAATGCAAGTGAAAATGAAAGATGGCCAGACCTTTGAAAACTCCAAAAATCTCAAAAAGGCAGCATAAAAGTAATCAATACAACTCCAGCGGTTTAATATATGTCTTCTTAGGCTATGCAATCTCTTTGGGTGAGAAACAGTTCAATATTTCAATAATTTTTTACTATAAATCTCCATTTTCACTTTCAGAATGTGAAAGTGAAAGTGGAGATTTATAATAAAAAAAGGATTAAAATATTGATCTGTTTCTCACTCACACCCATTATATCACTTCAGATGACATAGGTGTAACCGCTGGAGTCTTATGGATTACTTTATGCTGTCTTTTTGAGATTTTTGGAGCTTCAAAGGTCTGATTTTTAGAGCTTCAAGGGTCTGGTCACCATTCACTTGCAATCAAAGGACCTACAGAGCTGAAATATTCTTCTAAAAATCTGCAGAAGAAATAATGTCATACACATCTGGGATGGCATGAGGAACTTCTTGTGGAAGAAGCTAATTTCAAAAGAATCTAGAAAATATATCAATTTAAGTCACTCGTCAGGTGGTTTTAACTATCTAGTTAAGTGTGATTCTTAGCAATATTTCAGTGTGCCACAGATTGTTTTCCTATACAAAAGTAAAGTCAACAGAGACATTGGCATCAAATAAAATTCAAATTTTAAAGTCAGCAGATTTTTAAATTGACGTTGTTTCCTTAGTCCAAAAAAGGGTGTAATGAATACACAGAAACCATGTAGCACCGTTTTATATTATTGCAAAGAACATTCCTGGCTGGTAAAAAACAGTATTCCATTTTATTGACACACATTTCCAAATTATACTCTTTTACTGTTTTTAGATGCTGGGTTAAAAAGAACTTCAACCTTTAAACACGTGTCTCGAGACACCTGCGTTCTGTATTTGTTGCACTGCATCTAGCCTTTTTAGCGCAAGAATTCGATCGCTCTGAAGTCATCGTCAGTGCTTGGCACACATCCAAAATTTTAATGCAGTTTTAGCATTCGAATGTGATTTTTTTTTTCTTAAATCAAAAGAAATTCGAATTTCTATTTTTAATTTAACAGCTTTAGTCAGTACCTCCATGTGGTCTAGCTGGCGTAGACGGGCGGTCCTGGTCGTGTTGAGTCTTGCTTTGGTTTCATCCAGCTGAGATTTCAACACCAGTGATTCATTATAGAGCACTGAGAACTGAGACTGCAGACAGCGATACTCAGCACTCTCTCTGGCCACCTGCTCAGCCCTGGACAACAACTCCACCTGAGACAGAGAGAAAGAGAAATAACACTTAACAGATGCTTTAAATAACCATTCAGTGTGGAAATGCACATTTTAAGAAGATTCTGAAAGATTCTAGCAACTTCATTTATATCAGGTATGAAAAACCAGCGATTAAAAAGCAACCTCTTTCTGTGTGCATGTGTACATACACATATACACCTTTCTTTCAAGAGTTGAAGAGTTGACTGACTCCGAATATCAGATGAAATCTGGTACTGCCTGTCAAAAAGATCTTGCAACCAAAAATAAGCTGAATCTAGTAAGTTTATGGTGTATGCATTACCTTCATGTTATTGTTCTCCTGGTACACAGTCTGCAGGTCCTGCTGGAGTTTTTGGAGTTCACTCAGTCGATTCTCTGCCAGCTCTCTGTTCTCCTCCAACTCACTGTTCATCTCCTCAAACTAACAAAAATTATGGCATCCCAAATATAGCATAATTAAACAGCGAACAAATTTGATTACGTGATGCCATCAGCGCAAATGTTTACAGATAGTCTTTCACCTTTCTTTTGTTGATAGTGATGGTTCCACATACACTGCTGGCCTCCCCACACACCTTATAACCTTTACTGTTCACCTGGTTATGATGAAAGAGCACATAAATTAAAATCAGTTCTGTCAGACAGCATAACAAATATTTTATATCTTAAGGAGAAAAAACTAACACTTACCCGTTCCAACACCTCCACAAGGTGTGTGTTAAGTCGATTTTCTCTCCGTCTGATCTTCTCCATATCCCACTGGAGTTCCTCAATAAGAACCTGCAGCTCACTGATTCTGTTATCAGCACGATTTGCTGCACGGCCTAACGAACGAGACTAAACACGCATACAATGTGAGCACTCAATATTATCAGGTTATCCAAGAAACATGCCATCAAATCAATACCAACCTCACTGGTCATGAGACTATGTTTCTGTTGGAGGCAATCGGTCAGCTGACGGAGACGTTCGTTCTCATTGGTCAGAAGGGTGTTGAGGCGGACAGCGACGTCCCAGAGACTGCCACCTGAAGAAAATCACATGACCATCCACATTAATAATACTGAATAAATGTAAGGCAGATCTCTGTTCTCTTTACCACAAACACAGAATGGGTTAGAGAGGACTTCATGATTATGATCGCAGAAAACAAGACATATTGTGCATACTTCAATTAGTGATCAACTGATTATGGAGGTTTTTCAACAGCTGATGTCAACGTCAATAACCAGAGAGCAGGATGAATGAATAATATAATGCTGATATAAATTGAACCAAACGTAATGATAGTGTTTAACCTCGCGTGACCCCGCGTACACATGCGTGGACGTTGTATTTTGGCTTTGCCATACGCAAAGCATAATTTAAATGAATTTAAACCAACTGATCTCAGTTCAGGAGACTCTGGGCTGTCAGTAAAGGGTTGAACTTTTGACGTACGGAGTCATGTGACAAAACAAGGTGACGACCACAGCAGAGTTTGTCTTTGGGAGAAACTCCAAAAAACTACATCTGGTAAGAAACCTAATTACGTTTTTACATTTAAACCTGTTTGAGTCAAAAGATTAGAGTATCTAGTTTCATCCGATATGCCGATTTATCGCGAAACGCCACGCTGGTAAACACAATGTACACTAATGTGTACTTTAGCACATTTTTTCCTTAGAGATCCTATATTCACTGTGCATTATCATACTGAGAATCAATGAGTTCATCCAAAAGCTTAAAATGTTGCTTTCAGAGGCTTTATATGGAGATAGGATGAAAATAAGGTGCATTTCTAACTGTTCTGAGACCAGTGCAGACAGATGGCACACTGGAGGTTAAGTCATTCACTAAACAAGGACCAAGGGAGCATTATATAGCTCTCTATGCAGCTAAGTGCATTCAATCCAAAAATCTGACCAACAGTTCAGTTTCAGGCTGCAGATGATGTTTGGACCACTCAACATGTTTGACAGACATGTGACAACAGTAATCATTACATCCTGTAGATTCATAATTTATTATGTATAATTTTTAGGAGTGTGCAGCAAAGCCATTATCTATATCTGTATTTGTTCATATGACAAAATTATCTGTATCTGTCTCTGTATTCGGATAGAACTGGGTGTGGGCGGGACTCAAACTGGAAGTGCATCAAAAACTAAGTGAAACAGAGGGCCTGGGTAGCTCAGTAAGTAAAGACGCTGACTACCACCCCTGGAGTTCGCGAGTTCGAATCCCAGGGCGTGCTGAGTGACTCCAGCCAGGTCTCCTAAGCAACCAAATTGGCCCGGTTGCTAGGGAGGGTAGAGTCACATAGGATAACCTATCATGCGGTTTGCTCTCGGTGGGGCGCGTGGTGAGTTGTGCTTGGATGCCGCAGAGAATAGCATGAAGCCTCCACACGCGCTATGTCTCCACGGTAACGCGTTCAACAAGCCACATGATAAGATGTGTGGGTTGACCAACTTACATTATTGTTGAGAACATCAGTTCATTAAAAGGTCATTAATAAAGATCTATATACAGGCTACTGAAAGTCTACTGAATGTTTGTTGAAACACTGTTTACTAGCTATAGCAAACCAGTTGATAAGTCACTTATAGTCAGTTAAATATTTACATTTACATTTATGCATTTGGCAGACGCTTTTATCCAAAGCGACTTACAGTGCCCTTATTACAGGGACAATCCCCCTGGAGCAACCTGGAGTTAAATGCCTTGCTCAAAGACACAATGGTGGTGGATGTGGGGATTGAACCAACAACCTTTTGCTTACCAGTTCAGTGCTTTAGTCCACTACGACACCACCACGGTATATCTACTTGGGACCATCAATAAAGTGTTACCAAAATATTGGCCGCACAGATTCATAAATTTGTTGTAATTTTGGATGTGTTTATTTAAAATGTCGCTTTATCCTTGTGCTTCTTGGATAATCAGTCAAACGAATATTTTTTTATTCGGATGAATCCGTTATTCATTTTGAAGTCATTATTCGTGCATTTCAGAATAGGATATTCGGCTTCAGGCACATCCCTAATAATTTTATTTTTACATGGTTGGCAGTAATTGGATTATACCGGCCATTGCTTGAATCCGAATTACTTATGCTGATTTCTGATGTAACATATCAAAAATATGAATAACCAACACTCTTGGAAACATAGTAAACAATTTTATGAAAATCTAACTTAGCTTGGTATAATATAAAATTTCACAACTTAGTCCCGCTGTACACATATGTTGCCATACATTTTTAGGAAAACTGTTTGCTCTAGAAATAAAAAATGTTTTTTGCTTGTTTATTAGGTGCTACTAGTTACAAATCAAAAAGGGAAATGGAAAATGCACACAGCAGTCACGCTTGTGTCTCAGGAGGTTAAATATGTACATAAACGTTCTGAAATTAAAACATTTGAAACAATATTGACTCAAAATTCAACTGAAAATTATCTGAAGACAGAAAATGTGCATTATCCATGAACAAAACTGTCGGTAGATTTTAGAATTGACAAAAGAGCGCTAATTCTTTGTGAAAAGGTGCTGGAGGCACCATTTTAATAACTTCAGTCAGATTTAGCCACTGAATTAGACCTTCATGCCTTCAAACACACTCCAAAACCATGCCCCATAAAGACATGTCAGCATATCCGATGTCAGCAAACTGATTTACGCAAAATAACTGACAGGCAGAGAACCGCCTTTAAAAAAGTGTGGTCTGTGCTCAGTTACTTTTGCTATATACAGAGCCTAGGGCTAAGACCGAGACAAATATCTGTGATCAAGTTTGCCAGTTTATATAAATATCAATACAAAGGCATTAAACAAACAGTTTTAATATATAGTTGTTGGAGTATTCAGTGTGTGGGTTGAGCTGTTCAGAGTTTATCTCACCTGTGCCAGACTCCAAGTCCTTCTTCAGCTGATCTACTGTGTTCTTTAAGTTCTCGTAGATTTCTACCACACGGCTGGCCTGTTTGCAGCTGGACTCCACTCTCTCCTGCAGCTCTGCCTCCATCTCCTCACTGCTGCTGCTGGCCAGTGTGGCCAGAAATGAACTTACTCCCTCTCCCTGTTGACCTGAAGGAAAACATACATTAGCATAAACTTTTGGTACCTGATTTACTAACATATTTAAACAGCTCTTCAAAATATAATTAGAAAGCATCTAACAGATTGGTGTAGTTCCAGTAAGCCAATCAATGTAAGTATAACTCTACTACTTTAACATTGTAATGATACTGTAAGTATCCTTTCATTTACAATAAACATTTCATCATCCAAATTCACCAGGTTTTTTATACCTCTGTCTTTTGCCCTCTCCTGGTTTGAGTCTCCATCTGGTTCTGGTGTTCCTGGTTTTAAGCTCCACCCTTCAGCAGATTGGCTTTCTACTGGCTCACTCCCTGATTGGTCATAGCGGCGTGCAAATAATCGCACGTTTTCGTCAAACTGGAAAAAATGGGACCAACAATCAGGATCTAAAAATGGTAGCATTAAAAATAAGTGCAATTTTCATTTATTTAAATGTGTCCGTTTTGCAAACTGTGTGGACCAAACAAAGCAAACAATTACCTGGTTCCAGTATCTGTTAAGAATCAACAAACTGGCATCATCTGTCGCCTGACGAGTCTCCAGCCTCTCAACTCTCTCTCTCAGTTCATCTTCAATCACCTACATCAACAAGATGAGTGAATGTTTACATGTGTATAGTGTGTTTGCATGCTAATGTGAGAACTCAACAAGTACCTGTCTTTGGTCTAGTGACTCTCCCAGCTTTCTGTTTTTGATCTGCAGAGCTTTGATATCCTGCTCCTCCTGCAAGAATGAACTCAACACTGTCAGTGGAAACTGATTGACATTGAACTTCTGAACAGATTCAGAATTCATTTTTCTAGAACAATGAGTGGACATACGTTCACATGACAGAAAAATACACTAGACAGGTTCAAGACTAAGCAAGACTTGTGTGTCTACAGCTGAACATTTTATGAATTCAAAAGAGAACACTTCTATAGTTTTGAAGTATTTCGTTTTAATAAATGCATGATCAGAAGACAATACATTGCTTCATTATGCAGTTAAATTGAATTGTACTGCAAAATTGAGTGTCTGTTTCATCAGCTGTGTGAACTGTTTTGAGAGCGTTGACTATAGTTTGGAAAATTTTATAAAATCAATTGAGAAAAACTGTAAAGAGACAATAAGGCTTTGACTTCAGTTTTACACTTGTGCTTGTCTCCTAACGACTTGATAGACTTCAGAAGACATGACACAGTTTCCGGTAAGGGAACATAGTAAGCAACAATACTACCTGGTTTTTACGCTTCATTCTGGGAACTTTTAGGGAGCAAACGTTTCAGTGCACTGGAATCATTTTGCAAATGGGACAGCCCTAGAAATGGCCGATTCACTGATCAGTGCCCTGACTACTGAACTAGGGAGCTGATTGAGATGCACCCTAGGTTATTAGAGCCACTTATTCAATTTGCAGTCAGAGCAGACACATTTTAGTATGGCTTTTATGCAGAATCAGTGAACAGAATTTGGCAACAAGCCAACTTAACTCCCCAAAGATTTGCACCACTTTGGTTTGAAAAGGCATTGAGAGGCATTGGGAATCATTTTGGAATTGACTGAATCAAAGTCAAACCCAGTCGAATCACAAGATAGCTAAAACATTCCTACCCCTATGTAACATATGTACAACAAACATGCACTAAATGTAAGACATATCATTAACATCAAACAAACATAAGATTATATTTAAAAAAGGTGAGGAGCACAGAATGAAAACAAAATAAACAACAGAATGTTCAAATCAACCAAAAAGGAGGAGGCAGCACATATGATCATATAAATCTCACCAAGTTGGATCCTCCTCCCAGTTTGATGACTGTTTCTACAGCAGTGCTTCCCCCTGATCCAGTGCTCATACCCTCTCCGTCATCACCTCCCTTCTTCTTCTCTGGAGGAGCACCGAGGGCCACAGAGCCACTGGGTTCACCGGGGCGCTTCTGACCTGACATCACGTACCGTCAATAGAACTTCACTGTTGGCGACACATTATCACAAACAGTACGTCACAGTACATCATCACAAACTACAGCAATGCTACCAATGATACAGCAGCAGAACAACTGCATAATCTAATTTGATCTGTGAAGAGAAGAGGAATTCCTGGTATATCTACACTGGTGGCCAAAAGTTTGGAATAATGTACAGATTTTGCTCTTATGGTAAGTAATTGGTACTTTTATTCACCAAAGTGGCATTCAACTGATCATAATGTATAGTCATACATTAATAACATGAAAAATTACTATTACAATTTGAAAAAAATGTTCAGAACTTCTTAAACTACTTCAAAGAGTTCTCATCAAAAAATCCTCCACGTGCAGCAATGACAGCTTTGCAGATCCTTGCCATTCTAGCGGTCAGTTTGTCCAGATACTCAGGAGACATTTCACCCCACGCTTTCTGTAGCACTTGCCATAGATGTGGCTGTCTTGTTGGGCACTTCTCACGCACCTTACAGTCTAGCTGATCCCACAAAAGCTCAATGGGGTTAAGATCCATAACACTCTTTTCCAATTATCTGTTGTCCAATGTCTGTGTTTCTTTGCCCACTCTAACCTTTTCTTTTTGTTTTTCTGTTTCAAAAGTGTCTTTTTCTTTGTAATTTTTCCCATAAGGCCTGCATGAGTCTTCTCTTTACTGTTGTACATGAAACTGGTGTTGAGCGGGTAGAATTCAATGAAGCTGTCAGCTGAGGACATGTGGGGTGTCTATTTCTCAAACTAGAGACTCTGATGTACATATCATCTTGTTTAGTTGTACATCTGGCCTTCCACATCTCTTTCTGTCCTTGTTAGAGACAGTTGTCCTTTGTCTTTGAAGACTGTATTGTACACCTTTGTATGAAATCTTCAGTTTTTGGGCATTTTCCAGCATTGTATAGCCTTCATTCCTCAAAACAATGATTGACTGACAAGTTTCTAAAGAAAGCTGTTTCTTTTTTGCCATTTTTGACCGAATATTGACCTTAAGACATACCAGTCTATTGCATACTGTGGCAACTCAAAAACAAACACAAAGACAATGCTAAGCTTCATTTAACGAACCAAATAGCTTTCAACTGTGTTTGATATAAAGGCAAGTGATTTTCTAGTAACAAATTAGCAATTTAGCATGATTACTCAAGGATAAGGTGTTGGAGTGACGGCTGCTGGAAATGAGGCCTGTCTAGATTTGATCAAAAATGACTTTTTTCAAATAGTGATGGTGGTGTTTTTTTTACATCAGTAATGTCCTGACTATACTTTGTGATCAGATGAATGCCACTTTGGTGAATTAAAGTACCAATTTCCTTCCAAAACAGCAAAATCTGTACATTATTCCAAACTCTTGGCCGCCAGTGTATATCAAGGACATGTAGTAGTTCCTCCACACTTAAATTATGACAATGTCCAAGTATAAATATGCCTGACATGGACAGAAGTGCATGTTTCTTCGTCTGATGATTTAGCTTGATTTGACTGTTTA
The DNA here is from genome assembly GCF_019703515.2 of Myxocyprinus asiaticus. Classification (NCBI taxonomy): domain Eukaryota; kingdom Metazoa; phylum Chordata; class Actinopteri; order Cypriniformes; family Catostomidae; genus Myxocyprinus; species Myxocyprinus asiaticus. The sequence continues at coordinate 10,240,047 of NC_059365.1, forward strand.
ACGAAGATTTATTTTGTTTCCATTAAGTTTCGAAATAAGAGCCAATAGTAATAACATTAAAATTATTATTTGTTGCTGTTGTTATTGTTCTGCCAGGTTACCTGGTTTTAGCTGCTAAACTCTACACACTCCACAACTGACTGTATCAGATTCATATAAATTATGGTATTTACATGATACCCCAAGATACTTAAAAGAATACCATGGTACCTTTTTTGTTAGCGGGCACTTTAACATACCCTCATAACTCTAATTAATAAATTCACCCTTTATACAGATACACATGAATATATACTGTTATACATAAATCTAAACAAATGTATTTACTGTAAATCTACGACGAGCCGGTGAAAATGCGAGCAAAATACTGGTATGTGACTACACTGTGCAATAAGAGGCCTTTGATATATCACTGTAATATTTTAAAACCACAATAATAAAGTAAGCTTTTGCGCTCTGATATTAATTTCTCACCGAAGTGTGATGTTTATGTTTCTGAAATGAATGTGTGGATGTTGCTGTTACGCTTCATCCAGCGGCCGAGCAACCTCCCGGAAACAGAACTCCTTCCCTGCTGCTACACACCGATCCGAATACGCTGCCAGAGCTGCAGCGCCACCGCACGGTTGTAGGACCAATAGCAGGGGTGCAATACCTATGGAAGGCCATTTTGCCACATATTAAAAATCGTGCTTTGGAAAATCAAAATGATGACACAATTCACAATTACGAGATTAAAAATTCCAAATTATGAGTTCAAAAGTAATAATTATGAGATGAAAAATAAAATTATGAGAATCAAAATTATGAGATGCTAAGTAATAATTATGAAATTATGAGATAAAAAGTAATCTCAGAATTTTGATTTATTACCTCAAAATTATGACTAAACATCTCATTAGTATGATTTTGTATCTCTTATTTATGACTTTTTATCTCATAATTATGATTTTTATTTCATCATTTGATTTACCAAAGCATGATTTTTTTTCATTATTTTTTTTTTTCATTATTGCTTTTGTGACGGAAATGGGCCTCCATACTATGCATTACGTTATAAATAAATATTAATAAAAATGATTCATATTAATCAAGGGTCATTTAATTATTATTTTTTTACTTATTATTAATATTATTAATCATTTAATAATATACTTACAATATTAATAAAGAGGAGATGTGGTTTTGACAGTGAAAATACAATACATTGCATTACAACTTCATTCATTAATATTTTTCATATACAGGTATAAAATACATTTGGGCATTCACAATGAATCAGATGGCACTAGAGCCTATTTAGCATTAAAAAAAATAGAATATGAACAAGAAAATAAAACGTAATTTGAAAGGTATAGTGCAATAAGATATACTACGTAATGTGCAATGGAAAAACAGTAATATACAATGATTAAGGTAAAAATAGCTAAAGAATAATTATATCTATTAATGTGAAAATTTATAATAATCCACAATGTGCACAGCAAAGTAGGCCTAGAGTAGTGGACAGGTCAGTTCTTTAAACTAACCCATGTCAAGATGTTTGTGTAGTTCTTGTGTATGTTGTGTGATGTGTGTTTAACAATTTCACATAGGCAAATGTCTTGCTTTTTGTATCTGGTATATTGGCTTTTTCTTTATGTCTGTGCTTGGTTTACTTTAAAGTTTTCATGTTCTGTGTACGAGCTTGGGCTAGTTGGACTCTGTCCCTGACTAAATTTCAGACTATTGCCTTGAATACAGAGTTCATGTTGTGAAACTCGCTGTTTTTTTCTCTCTCTTGCTGTGCAAGTGCCTGTGCGTCAGTGCACGTCTTTGTCTTTCTTTACATCATCATGCAGTGTGTTTATCAATGGCCTGACTCCCCTGTCCCAAATCCATTTCATCAGAACCTGTCCTGACTGTCTGCCAAACAGATTTCATCAACTTCTGTTGATGAAATTTCCCCCTAAAGATTACACCCTTTCTTAATTTTGTGATTGGTGTCTTAACAGCTCAAGTCAAACAAGTTTGTTTGTTGACACACGCAAACCTACACAGAGAGGTATACAGGGTTTTAGAGGAATTATTCCTAGAGAATTTTAATGTCATTTTCGACTCTCTGTTTTAGTTTAATTGCATAATTTCATGCCAACTGAGGATGTTACTCTTAATTCACTAGAAATATTTGAAAAGTATGGGTCATAATATTTATGCCATTTAATTTGTAGTTTACTGTAAAAGCATAAATGGAATGCTATTTTTCAGTCCTCACTGCAGGCTAGGGTCCTCTGAGTTTAAATTAAAGCCCTACTTCTAGTGGTCACACATCCAAACACAGTTAAAGGAATATTTTGGGTTCAATACAAGTTAAGCTCAGTCGACAGCTTTTGTGGCAGAATGCTGATTACTACAAAATATAATGTCCTTCCTTTTCTTAAAAAATAAATAAAAATAAAATAAAAATCTGGGTTACAGTGAGGCACTTACAGTGGAAGTTAATGGGTCAGATTTGTAAACGTTAAAATATTCACCGTATCAAAAATATAGACACAATATGTAAACAATATATGTGTTAACATGATGTTAATGTGATAAAATTGCTTACTAACCTTTCCTGTGTAAAGTACATCCAATTTTACAACTTTGTTGCCATGACGACGGAACATTGTAAACCCTGTTATCCCAGTAAATAATGATTTACATTAACTTTACAGTACGTTTTAACAGAAGAATTAATGTAAGTTCTTTTATAAAATAATTAGTTCCACATTTCTGCCTTTAACCCCTTTTCAAAAATTGGCCCCATTCACTTCCATTGTAAGTGCCTTACTTAGTGTAACCTCAATTTTTTTCTTTTTAGAAAGAAAATGAGGGAGGAGTCGAAATTATTTTGTGTGGTAATCAACATTATGCCACAAATGCTGCCAATTGAGATTAACTTGTATTGCACCAGGAATATTCTTTTAATAGAACACCTTGTGCTAACCTAACACAAGCCTTTATAATAACAATTGGCCTTTTATGATGTGATCTTCAGGATCTATAACAACCTACAGTTTCAGCTGAATGGTTGGATTGTTGCTAAGAACTAAATTTTTAGTTTAATGTGCATTACACTACAATTTCGAGATCAACAAAAGAGTGTGTTACTTCCACATAAAGGTTGCAAAGTGCACCTAGACTTTGAGCAGGACAATGCGGAAACTAAAGAAACCTGAAAAGCAACTCTATGTTATCTCAAATTTCATGTGTGGCAACTTTGGGCTTAACTTGATTGATTAAATAATGCATTGTTTAATTAATGGCTATGACTATGAAAGTTTTGATGTTCTAATTAGGGATACATCTGTATTATGGGACCTTTGGAGTTAAAAGGCCACTGTCAAAATCCACATATGCAGATATTCTCACACACCCGTTCAATATCCCAGCCAATGGCGTTACTGGAGGCTGCGTACTTTGTCCAGCCTCTCCTCTCGACTCAAATAAATACCACGTGGCTCGAACAGTTCTGTCCCGATCCTTTGAAGTTGCGGCGTGTGTGGGGAGAGGCCACTTCATCTGTTCTTATTATACAGCGCTACTCACCTTCAGATCAAACAAGTAAGGATGGTTATTTATATATTAGTCTTATTATTAGTCTTACACAATATACTACTAAATCGAAGTTATTGTTAATATCATACTGTAGCAGTCAGTGAAGTTGTTGGAAATTATTAACTGATAAACCTGTCTTTATATGTTAAGCTAGTTCTAAAAAATCATTTGCATTGTGTTACAATAAAATATGCATTCATTAATACAAAGCAGACTGTGTTATGCATGCATGCATGCATGCATGCATGATGTCGCGCGTGCAGCTGCATGTATGACACAGTCTGCTTTGTATTAATGAATGCATATTTTATTGTAACACAATGCAAATGATTTTTAGAACTATCTTGGTTATGTATTGGTCAGATAAAACAATTGATTTCATCGCAGACGCATTTTGCATTTCACGTGCTTGATGAATGCAGTAGTTTATGCATGCAACTTGCATTTTCGTTAGCTGTGGAAAAAGGGAGGCAATTTAGATGATAATAATAATAATAATAATAATAATTAAAAACAAAACAAGATACAAATGCACATATGAGCACGGCTGTACAGTTTTTAATATTATTGCTCGAAACTTGCTGCATGAGACTTGCTGACACATAACTCATCAGAGCTGAAAAAAGAAATCTTCAGCTTGAACTGAACCCTGATCTTGCTTGTTCAGTGGGAGGAGCCAGACTATCTTTCTCTGGACTAAAGTTCAGCTGCTTGGCCAAATATTTACAGATACTGTAGAAGAACCCAGAGAGTTAAATAACAGAATTTCTAGTTTTTGGTATTTTTTGCAAATGATTTTACTGCTTGCCTCCTCATTTTCCTAGGATGACCCACCAGTTTCCATCTCTCTCTCCGGAGCAGAAGCAGGAGCTTGCCACAATTGCCCAGCGCATTGTAGCGCCTGGAAAAGGCATCCTGGCTGCAGATGAGTCCACAGGTAAGAGCATGTGGTTTCATATGGAGTTATATATGTGCCACAATTCTGCACACGCAAAATTATTTTTTGAGCGCACAAAAATGTTCTGCGCATGCAAAATGAAATTTTGAGCACACAAAAAGTTATTTTGCACACGCAAGATGATATTTTGAGCGTACAAAAACTTTTCTGCACTCGCAAGATGATATTTTGAGAGTACAAAAACTTTTCTGCACTCGCAAGATGATATTTTGAGAGTACAACAACTTTCTGCACACGCAAGATGATATTTTGAGCGTACAAAAACTTTTCTGCACTCGCAAGATGATATTTTGAGAGTACAAAAACTTTTCTGCACACGCAAGATGATATTTTGAGAGTACAAAAACTTTTCTGCACTCGCAAGATGATATTTTGAGAGTACAACAACTTTCTGCACACGCAAGATGATATTTTGAGCATACAAAAACTTTTCTGCACTCGCAAGATGATATTTTGAGCACACAAAAAGTTATTTTGTACGCGTTTGAAAACTTGAAAGTTTTGTAAAGTAATGGATCTTCTTGCAAAGATAAATTCATTTTGAGCAAACGAAAATCAATTTTGCGCTTGAATAAAGTTTATTTGAATGTGAATTTGTTCAGAATTCTTACATTTTGCTTTCTCCTACCCACTCTGCATGCAAAATGCCATTTTGCATGCTCAAAATACCTTTTTGCATGCTCAAAATATCATCTTGCGCACGCAGAACATTTTTTGTGCGCTCAAAATATAATTTCGCGTACGCTGAATTGTGGCACAAGTATAACTCCATAGTTTCAGAGTTTATATCAGAATATATTAATGCAATATATCATAAAAATACCAACCACAGTCGGATAGTACCATACACATTTTTAAATCGGTCACTTTGCTATCTTGAAGGATTTATTGTATTTTCCCTATCAGCTTGACAGCTGTAGCAATAGTGAAATGTTATTTTTAAGACGTCATATCAAGCTTGCTTTCCAGAGATCCTTAGAGGTTTGTTTCGTATTTTAGGGACAATGGGAAAGCGTTTTCAGAAGATCAATGTGGAGAACATTGAAGAGAACCGCCGAAGCTTTCGTGACCTCCTCTTCTCTGTCGATGCTTCCATCTCTCAAAGTGTAGGGGGTGTCATCTTTTTTCATGAAACACTGTACCAGAAATCAGACAAAGGGGTTCTGTTTCCACAAGTCATCAAGGATAAGGGCATTGTAGTTGGTATCAAGGTGAGTTTTGAGATGTTTTGAGGGCAACAAACGTGTTGTGAACTCGTTTGTGTTTGCTATGTACTCATGTGATTATACATTTCTATGCTTGCTGTAAATGTACAGGTGGTTTGGTAACCAAACTAATCACAGAGTTCTCCTGGTTGCCTTCTCTCCGTATACAAGCACAAAGTCCTCTTACTAGTACAGTTTTCACAGATAATGAATCAAAGTATTAATTGTGCTTTTGTGCCTCAAGGTTGACAAAGGCACAGCAGGACTGAATGGAACGGATGGAGAGACAACAACACAGGGTAAAACGTATTTTTTTCTTAAATAACATTACAATATCTAGCCCAACTTTTAATACTAAGCCATTTTTTGCCTATTCTCTAGGACTGGATGGTCTGTCTGAACGCTGTGCCCAGTACAAGAAGGATGGATGTGATTTTGCCAAGTGGCGTTGTGTACTTAAGATCTCTGACAGCTGCCCCTCTGCTCTTGCAATTGCTGAAAATGCTAACGTTCTTGCTAGATATGCCAGCATTTGCCAACAGGTATATCCAAAAGAATGTGTGTTGTTTATGGAATCTTATTAATTTTCCATGATTTAAAAACAACCTTTCACATGACTATAGATAATTTATTTATTCTGGCTTAAAAAATGCAAGTCTACTAGATCAATCTTTTTTTCTGATTGACTCATCTTTTTTTCAGAATGGCCTGGTGCCTATTGTAGAGCCTGAGATCCTCCCAGACGGAGATCATGATCTGCAACGGTGCCAGTACGTTACTGAGAAGGTATGTTTTCTTCAAGAATAAATACTAAAAGCGGAGCAAAAACAAGTTACCCATTGAATTTAATTCCTGAAAAATCACCTCCAAGGTCCTGGCGGCTGTGTACAAGGCTCTCTCTGACCACCATGTGTATCTGGAGGGCACTCTGCTCAAACCAAACATGGTTACTGCTGGACACTCCTGCACCAAGAAGTACACCCCACAGGAGGTTGCCATGGCAACAGTTACGGCTCTCAGACGCACTGTGCCAGCTGCTGTTCCAGGTTGGTCCTCAGTGGATGGTCTCCATTTAAATGCTCTTTAGATTTATCTCATTTTTCTAACATCTCTCTTTTGTTCCTCAGGCATATGCTTCCTCTCTGGTGGCCAGAGTGAGGAAGAAGCCTCTCTGAATTTGAACGCCATTAACCAGGCTCCCCTGCACAAACCCTGGAAGCTGACCTTCTCTTATGGCCGTGCTCTCCAGGCCTCAGCTCTTGCTGCATGGAAGGGACAGGCAGCGAACAAGAAGGCTGCACAGGATGCCTTTGTCACACGTGCCAAGGTAACCAACTTAGAATATAGCATGTGGGCAATTACAGTTATCATAGTCAACCTTTTCTTGTAACTTTTAAATTATATTGTGCATCACTGTGTTGTGTTAGTTTCAGCCATATTTAATGAAGTCAGGAACTGCATATATTGATCATTTTTGTTATTGTTTCCCTTCAGATCAATGGTCTGGCATCGAAAGGTGAATACAAACCCTCAGGCCAGGCTGATCAAGCATCCACACAGTCCCTCTTTACCGCAAGCTATGTCTACTAAACAAAACAACCCATCATATAGCTGAATTGGTTTGGACAATACAGATTGAAAATTTACATGCAAAGATACCAACTATACTGAAGAGGACCTAACACTACGTTGAAGTGTACACTTGTTTAATATCCAAATGAAATATGTACATTCAGTTTCTACTTTAATGTGACCAAAAATGTCAATCATCGTATCTCGGCCAGATTTAACTAACACCAGAGTGGTATGAGCCTTTATTCATGGGGTGATTGCTTTCATTTTGGAATAAATGATACAAATGTCCTCTTTATTCGGGTTTTTATTATGTGTAAACATGATTTTAAACAAAAATATTTTAAAGTACTTCACCTTACTAAGGATCAACTTGTAAGTTGGCGTAAAATAAAATCTAAATTTTCTGTGATTATGTATTTGACATCAGCTGGAAATGAGCTGTTGAATGGTGAGTTACATATGGCAACCTGGATTGAAAAGCACCAAAATGTCATGCAGGTTATTCTTCCTTGCTTCATCCGCTGCTGTCCTTTCCCACACATCCCTCTTCAGATTGGGAAAAGACAAATTATACATGTTACAGCTTGTCAATTATTTCTTAATAAACATTTGAATGTCTCATTAGTGTAATCATTTAGAATGGTAAAAAGCAGTATCTGAAAAAAATGTATTAATTTTGAAAAATATGTTGACAGAAATGTAAAATATACATATTTGCATCTACATTTATTATACCCGTGGGGTAGCTCCATACTCAAGAAGTTTGGCCACCATGTCCTTATGCCTCTTCTTCACTGTCACATGTAAAGCAGTCTGTCCATTATAATCACCCTGGTTCATGATCACTCCAGCTAAGTACCATGCATGCAAAGTCTGTAGTCCAGACTGCCCTAAATTATAACGGAGAGCAACGTGCAAATGTCCACAATAGACTGACAAGTTTATTTTAAGTTTGAAAGACTTACTTGATGGGATCCATGCCAATTTGCACAGGCTTCAGAGTTTGCACAGAGTTAGTGGCCCCTTTTAGTCTTAAAAACTTAATCAGGTTAAAGTGCCTGGCATACGAAAGACAAGTTATTTACACTCTCAAAAATTAATGTGATTTATTGTATTTGTTTATTTATTGATATTACTTAAAACCTGTGGAAACACTATCTGAGGGATTTAAAAAGATGTACTTGTTTTTTATGGCAAGGTGCAAGGGTGTGCAACCAAAGCGGTTTTCCAGTTGGCTTGTTGCTCCACTAGACAGTAAATACTTTACCATATCGGTCTTACCCTTTTCACAAGCTCTGTGCAAGGCAGTATAGCCATCATAGTCACCAACATTTACATCCATCTATAGAACAACAGGTTTTATGAAAAAGTAACCTAATCCTCTCAAATTTATGTCAGAGGGCATTTTAGCTAACAGGCATTATCATCAATACCCTCACTAGAATTTCCTGTAGAGAGACAAACTCGTTGTTCTCTATGCGTGGGCAAAAGCAAGGCAAATATTGCTTTAACATACTGTTTAATGATCCATCAGATGTAATATCACTTGAACCTCAAATAAAAGAATAGAACATTAAAGATAAATGGCTCACATCATTTGTCTTGTTTTTAAGCCAGCTGAGCCTGAGAACTTTGCCCACACTGTAGAGCAACTGCCAGTTTCGTGTCTTAGCACCCAAATTCGTGAGGGGGATAAAGTAATGGGTCATATTGTTCCACTTCAACCTCATCTATAAAAGTAAGCATAATGTTATACATCAAGGTAAGTTTATTGGATATGCATTAGACGATTTTCAAGTTGCAAGAGAATGGCTTTCTCAAATGCATTCAACTCAGAGCTTCAGCTAGTGGTTCCCTATCCTGTTCCAGGAGGCACCCCAACACTACACATTTTGGATATCTCCCTAATCAATAACACTTGATTCAACTCATTAGCTCCTTAGTAGAGACTCTACAACCTGAATTGGGTGTGTCAGAAGGGGTAGATATACAAAATGTGCTGTGTTGGTGGGCCTCCAGGAATAGGGTTGGGAACCACTAGCCCAGAAATTATTTGATTTTAACAGACACTAGTTGTTATGGTGTTTAATTAGCTTGTAATTATAGTTTGTAAGCAAGATGGCGATACAGTGTAAATTCTGTACTTATGCTCCATATTTTCCAAGATGTAGTAGTTATCAGGCTAACCTGACCTGAGGCAGAATGATCGTTGGAAGAACATTTAAAATTCCCGCTCTTGCTGAGTGAGGTGACATACGTCACTCAGTCACGTGGTGAAGCATACGATTAAATAACACTGCATATCTTATTCAATATACAGGTGCTGGTCATATAATTAGAATATCAAAAAGTTGATTTATTTCACTAATTCCATTCAAAAAGTGAAACTTGTATATTATATTCATTCATTACACACAGACTGATATATTTCAAATGTTTATTTCTTTTAATTTTGATGATTATAACTGACAACTAAGGAAAATCCCAAATTCAGTATCTCAGAAAATTAGAATATTACTTAAGACCAATACAAAGAAAGGATTTTTAGAAATCTTGGCCAACTGAAAAGTATGAACATGAAAAGTATGAGCATGTACAGCACTCAATACTTAGTTGGGGCTCCTTTTGCCTGAATTACTGCAGCAATGCGGCGTGGCATGGAGTCGATCAGTCTGTGGCACTGCTCAGGTGTTATGAGAGCCCAGGTTGCTCTGATAGTGGCCTTCAGCTCTTCTGCATTGTTGGGTCTGGCATGTCGCATCTTCCTCTTCACAATACCCCATAGATTTTCTATGGGGTTAAGGTCAGGTGAGTTTGCTGGCCAATTAAGAACAGGGATACCATGGTCCTTAAACCAGATACTGGTTGCTTTGGCACTGTGTGCAGGTGCCAAGTCCTGTTGGAAAATGAAGTCTGCATCTCCATAAAGTTGGTCAGCAGCAGGAAGCATGAAGTGCTCTAAAACTTCCTGGTATACGGCTGCGTTGACCTTGGACCTCAGAAAACACAGTGGACCAACACCAGCAGATGACATGGCACCCCAAACCATCACTGACTGTGGAAACTTTACACTGGACCTCGGGCAGTGGTAGCTCAGCGGTTAAGGCTCTGGGTTACTGATCAGAAGGTCGGGGGTTCAAGCCCCAGCACCACCAAAATGCCACTGTTGGGCCCTTGAGCAAGGCCTTTAACCCTATCTGCTCCAGGGGCGCCGTATCATGGCTGACCCTGCACTCTGACCCCAGCCTAGCTGGGATATGTGAAAAAGAAGAATTTCACCGTATATGTGCAAATGTGTGATAAATAAAGAAAATTATAATTATTATTAAGCAACGTGGATTGTGTGCCTCTCCTCTCTTCCTCCAGACTCTGGGACCCTGATTTCCAAAGGAAATGCAAAAATGTACTTTCATCAGAGGACCACTCAGCAGCAGTCCAGTCCTTTTTGTCTTTAGCCCAGGCGAGACGCTTCAGACGCTGTCTGTTGTTCAAGAGCGGCTTGACACAAGGAATGCAACAGCTGAAATCCATGTCTTGCATACGTCTGTGCGTAGTGGTTCTCCCCCACATTTTTGAATGGGTTTTGTTTCACAATCCTCTCCAGGGTGCGGTTATCCCTATTGCTTGTACACTTTTCTACCACATCTTTTCCTTCCCTTCACCTCTCTATTAATGTGCTTGGACACAGAGCTCTGTGAACAGCCAGCCTCTTTTGCAATGACCTTTTGTGTCTTGCCCTCCTTGTGCAACGTGTCAATGGTCGTCTTTTGGACAACTGTCAAGTCAGCAGTCTTCCCCATGATTGTGTAGCGTACAGAACTAGACTGAGAGACCATTTAAAGGCCTTTGCAGGTGTTTTGAGTTAATTAGCTGATTAGAGTGTGGCACCAGGTATCTTCAATATTGAACCTTTTCACAATATTCTAATTTTCTGAGATACTGAATTTGGGATTTTCCTTAGTTGTCAGTTATAATCATCAAAATTAAAAGAAATAAAACATTTGAAATATATCAGTCTGTGTGTAATGAATGAATATAATATACAAGTTCCACTTTTTGAATGGAATTAGTGAAATAAATCAACTTTTTGATGATATTCTAATTATATGACCAGCACCTGTATATGCAATTTATTTTATTTAAACAAATCATGAGAACTACAAGATACATTCAATACCACAAAAAAAAAAAAAAAAAAAAAAATACTTTTAGGAAGTTATATACCTAATAAGTATTAACTCTTCTTCTCTTTTGACTTATTTGCGATCTTGGAAGAAATGTTCGGTTTTGCCATTTGGAGTTATACAGTACTGTGCTTTTATTGAAGACAACGCAATCCATAATCAAATCAATCTTTATTGGCAATTGGACACGAAGAACCCATCTACCCTACCAACATAGACATGCATGAACAGTTTCTAATCAAGTTTCCACAATTACAATTAAACACACATTTAGGGAGTCATTTCCAAAAAGAAGGATCATGTCGGTGTACCTAAAGTTGAAACTAAAAGACCAGAGCCTTGTGTACAGTAGATCCCCCTCAATGATTACCTGCTGTTGATCCTGTGAAACCTGAGACATTTCGGGTTCAGGAAAATGCTCTGAAAATTGTGCTCAATACAAGTTTATATCTCTAAAGGATACATAACTGATTTGTAGCAGAAGAAAACCCACACATAACAGATATTCATGTCACAAAATGGGTGCATCTAGACTGTAGATGTGGAGGGGAAGACCTTAAGTCCTTGTAAAAACAACCTGCAAGGTTTGAATCTACCCATAGATTCACCAACCAAACTGCTTTAAATTTACTACTGAACCTGTAGTCACAAAACATCACTAAATGCAGCATGAAGTCATTAACAACATTGATATACGGCTTTATAATACCCAATCCACGGTCAGAAAAAAGAGAACTAGGAATATCTTTCAAAATTCAATCTTGCACACCCGTCCTAAACAGACTTTGGTCATACATAAAATTTATTTTATTTTACGAATGGATGATGGTATTCATAACAATTCCATATGTTATGCACTGTAAAATGTAAACTAATGTAAATTTTTAATAAAAAAAAACAACAAACAAACACTGTAATGTCTTTCTAGTCCAAACATCTACGGAGTTGTGATAAAGAGCAGTATTGCTATTGATGCTACAATATTTTCTTACATGTTACCTCAGAATGTGAGGATGTCCATCAAACACATTAATATCACTTCAACATAAATGTATGTGGTCACAGATTTCACAGGTGCAAACGCATCAGAGTGTGTTCTCTACAACTACCCACTCACAATCTTTCTAAAAAACAATGACCTAAATGGGTGCCCTTGTTAAAAAAAAACCCCAGCAATGAACAATTCATATTGTTTACACACTACAAGGCAGAAGCATTTGGAGATAAGGTGATATAGAGCCATGTTCACTGTTTTACACTACTGTCAAGAATCCAGGTAAATAAAAGCCAAAATATCAATCCTTTTAAAAACAAACAACAATCTTTGCTTGTCATAACTGTCCGGATTAGCGCAGGGCAACTCCATTCTGAACCATCCATTCAGTGTAGGTCTTGTAGGCCAGTTGAGGGTGAGGGCATTTTGTCAATTAGATTTGTTCGCATGGAACAAAGGGCAGGATGACTGAAGCCCTTGGACAAATGGTGTCAGCTTGAGATTCACCCAGCCTTCGATGGCGCCACAATTTTACATTCCAAAACTTATGTGGAGCTCCCATTACATAATATACACCTTCTCAGCCTGGGAAAAGTTGAAAACCTCTTTGGTTCTGGGGCATACCACCTTGTCATCTTGACGAATGGACAATAGAGACTGAAGACCAGAGTGAAAGGAAAGAAATGTTAATGACGATATGTACACAAACAATGCAATGAACACTTAAAACAAAGATTCAAAGAATCATAGCTAACTTTAACATGAAAGCAGCTACTCACACTGTAACCATACACATAGCCATTAGGCAGCATCATGGGTGGGTTATTCTCATTCATGACTTCCCCAGATATTTTGCACACCAGCCGTGAGTTTGCACAGTGGGCCATGGGAAGAGGTTGAGCCAATTTGTTCAACGACTTGCTACAGACAGGGCAGTCTGGGTTTTTGGAAGTACCATCCTCTTTATAACACTGCCTGTAAATTTGGAATTAAGGTGGACAACCTTTCAGCAATATTATTAAATCAACAAGATTTTAATTTGATTGAAGGAAAAAGTATAGTAATTTAAAATCATGACCCTGGTGTCGATTTTCATCCTGCAAAAAATACACTAGTACCGATATTGAAATCGTTAATGTTATGCATATCATAGCATAGTACAAAATCCATGAGTACAATAAATTATCTTCTAGACACATAACCTGAAAACCCTAAGGGTAGTCAACATTACTGCAAAGAGGATACGGGGTTTTGATGGCAGACAGCCCTGCCTGCAGTGTAATGGTAAACACAGAGTTGTTTCCCAGTTGGTGTAATCTGTAGTTGTCAAATCTGAACTGCTGGATTAGCATTTTCCAACGAGCTGGATCCAAAAGATCCTGGGGGAGAAGTTAAAAAAGTGTTATGGACCATTGAACTTTACTTGCCTGGACAGCATATATTCATGTATAGATATAAATTAATTTCAAAACAATTCCTTCAAGCAGAAGATACATTTCAGATAATACAGAATGAAAATAGTATTTACCTTATATGGTGAGATGTGCGTGTCAGAGGGAAAAGCCAGCATACCCATCACCTGCCGTACCTCGTCCAACTGCCCTCCTTCAGCTTGGCTGAAGTGTTTGCGTGCATGTCTGAAAAAGGAATAAAAGTTATTTGCCATTAGCCATGATTTATATACATGCTGAACCATAAATTGCAATAATTCAGGCAGACTTGGAATGGCAGCCGTGTTCAAGTGAAGTCTTGTACATTTCTGTAAAAGTCACAGCAGACAAATAATTTTTTTTTATAGCGACAAAGCAAAAAAACAGGTTTAAAACACAGACACATGTCTATAACGTACAAAAATACCTATGCAAATTCTCTTACCTTACTGCGTCCATGCGTTTGTTTTGTCGAATGAGTTCAATAAATTCCTGGATCCTTAAACTGAACTCCAAACAGCTCTGAGAACAGGAACATATTTTAACAAAATTGAAAAACTTGACTTTTCAAATTATATTTGTCGGCAGCCTATTTGAGAAAACATCTCTGCAATGTAAACAAATGAAAACATTCCGTAGACGGCAAGGAATATAAATACTTACTTATTTTGGCTCTATAATTGTAGTTAAAATTCAAGTAAATATTTAAACACAGCAGTTGGTAAAAAATGGACTTGGGCACTTTGCGGAACCAAATGTCTTACTTTCATCTTTCGTAGGCGAGACTTGTTGTCATGGCACCAAGCGAGACAGGTAGCCGTTTCCTGTCGTTCGAGTGATTCCTCAACTTCTTTCGCAGTAAGAAACATTTCTATGTTGACCAAATCCTAGGACAACAAAACACGGCACATGAAAAATAGCCCAAGCCTGCACACACATACACACACTGCAAAGGAAAAGTGGAGACGCACCTCAATACCACTTTGTCTGGCTAGCTTGACTGCAGTGTTGTAATAGCCACAACGTAGTAAGTGTTCCACCATCATGCGATCCATGCGCTTCTTCTTCCAGACATTGACGATGGCTGGCTGGTCACTGCTATGTTCCTTCAGGTGCTCTATGCGTCGCTTACATAGCTTAGCGCTCTCATCCTCTGCTTGGATAGACTCTGCCGCCTATTAGATAAAACACCCTATCAATGTCTGGTGTAAACAGCGGAAATGTAGTTAAATTTAATGAATTCAACAAAGAAAGCAATTGTGGGCGATTATAGAAATGTAATCATTTATACCATACAAATCCGAAGCGACTACATTGCAAAAGTGATGTTATCCACATACTTTTCTCTTAAGGGCGCTGAGCTTCTCAACCACTCCATCCAGAAGAGAGACCACAGTATCCACCACTGGAAAACTACTGAGGGTTTTCTCCAGTTCTGCCACAACCATCGTCACGTGACTGGTCTCCCGGTCGATGTTCTTCTGAGCCGCTCGAAAGCGCTTGTTTAAGGTTTCATAAGGAACCTATAAAAGTGCATAAACAATATTTTGTATTTCATTACTGGGGTAACACAATTTATGGTATCTTCTTAACAGCATGGGTTTACCACAATACAAACCATCTCATCCATCATATTGATCATTCTTACCCCAGAGCGTCATTCAATGTTATGCATATGAAAAGTAGGAATGTCCCGGTTCCATTTTTTTGGAAAGAGAGTACGAGTACCGATACTTCCTTTATGGTAATAGCCAATACGAGACCTGCTTTTTTGTTTTCTGAATTCCATAAACATTTAATTTTATCATCAAAATTGTGTTTAAATGAATGAATTAAAACTGTAATCCAGCTCAGCGAGTATTGACGATGACTACCACCCCTGGAGTCGCGAGTTCAAATCCAGGGTGTGCTAAATGACTCCAGCCAGGTCTCCTAAGCAACCAAATCGGCCCAATTGCTAGGGAGGGTAAAGTCACATGAAGTAGCCTCCTCGTGGTGGTGATTAGTGGTTCTCGCTCTCAATGGGGGACGTGGTGAGTTGTGCGTGGATCACGGAGAGCAGCATGAGCCTCCACATGCTGGGAGTCTCCGCAGTGTCATGCACAACAAGCCACGTGATGAGATGCGCAGATTGACTGTCTCAGAAGCGAAGGCAACTGAGAGTTGTCCTCCGCCACCCGGAATGAGTTGAGTAACTGTGCCACCACAAGGACCTAGTAAGTGGTGGGAATTGGGAGAATTGCATTCCAAATTGGGAGAAAAGGGGATAACATTTTTATTTTTTATTATTATTATAAAAAAAAAAAAAAAAAAAATGTAATCCAATGAAAATAGAACATTTAATTTTCAACATAAATTTGTCTTATTTTTATCAAAAAAAGAGCTTTTATACAGAATCTCGCAGCACAATCCAAAGAACATTGGAGTTATTTTTATCAAATAATGTGCTGCACAAAAGAGAATCACAGATGATAATAATTATAGATTTTTTCTTATTATTAGTAATAGCAGTAGTCGCATAACAGTAAATATTTCATAACTATATACAGTACTGATTTTTGTCACACTTTTTTCCATTTAAATGGAGCTCTTTTTTTTTGGCAGAAGCTTTTACTTTGAAGTGAAGCCGTTTCTGTGCATTTTTGACGGTAGCTTCTCACCTCCATAAAAGCAGGTCGCTATGTGAACCAGTGCGTTTATTAAACTGCAAAGGGGTGCTATTTCATTTAAATTAATACAGTATGAAGTCTGTACATGCTGCGCACTACATATAGAATAAGTGCTCTGCTCGCTGTCATCTGCTACAAACAGGGTGTACGATGCTCATGATTGTGTTTTAGAGCTACTTGGTATGAGCAGGAGGCTTCACATTTACATTCATACATTCTTAAAACAAGATCTATTTACTTTGAAGCACGCAGCACATGCAAACTATGTATTTATCTCATTAGGCTAAATCACAGCCTTTGCGGTTTAATTATCACACTAGGACATAAAGTGATTTTAATTTGTGTGCTGAACGTTTACGTAATGACATTCGTATGTCAGATGCTATCAGTTTTTGGTATCTGAGCAAATTCCAGTATTTGTATCCGAACATCCCTAATGAAAAGTACAGTATATAAATGATAAAAGCATTTTTGTAGTATGAGGCTACAGTAAAGACTAAAGCAAATCCTACTCTTTAAGACTGAACACAAAGTGCCAAAAGACTGAGCTACTTTAATGAACAAATCTGACCATATTTATGTTTTTTGTAGATGTAGCTACAATCCTTTATATACAAACTTTTCTGCTATGTTGTTGCTTGTTCATAATTCTATTTTTTTATTATTGCTTTACTCTTAAATAGCACAATCTGTCACTTTACTGTACGGTCACAGTCTACTATTTATTACAATGCACCACCTTCAACCTTAGTGCTACTGACCCTTTACTGCCTTTTATTTCTTACATACAGATTCTATACTCCCTGTCTTTGAAAGATTAGTTTTTCCCCAATTAGTTTTTGTCCTCCAAATGGCATAAGTAAGGCATTTTCCCTATGTCTAACAACAGAGCACTGTGTTCTTTTAGAGGCATCCATTTGCAAAAAAAGGTCAGAGAGGTGGCCATGATCATTAGGCCAGAAGGAGTGGCTGTACTGCAGCTGTGGAAGCAGCAGAGATAAATAAACCTTCAATCTTTTCTCTGGCAGTCCATTTTGTTCAGTCCATCTATCACCGTAGAACTAGGGCAAGTATTCTAGTCTTGATTACCATCTACCTTTGCAATGCACTATACAGATGTTTTATAAAAGATAAAAACCCTAAATGAGTCCAAGATGTTATTGCAGATTCAATAAAGAAACTCAATTGCAGATTTGTTTCCCCCGAAGAGTATTAACACTGTGGCGGTATCCAAACATTGCTCTTTTTGTTTGACCATTCCAACATTATAAAATTAGCTCAACCAGTGGCACTGTTTGGCCAACCAATAGACCTTATTCACAATAGTGGCATCTTTGATTTTTGAAGTGAACGAAAACCAAGCTTTGAGGGATAGACTGAAGGGGGTCACACACCGGACACATCTGGTGGACGACATGGTGTGTTCTAAACTTTGAAACAACTGTTTTCAATGAAGGTACGCACACCGACAGACGGCGAGTGGCCCAGCTACGACTCCGGAGGCTGCTCAATTTTCTACCAGGCCACGGAGTCCAACTCGCATATTTTCCATTAAATTCAACCCAAATCAGTGCTCAAATTGAGGGGGGGCTGGGGGGATCCGGGACCCCCCATAAGAAGTAAAAAATAGACTTGGGGGGGGGTCCCCAAAATACTTATATTTTAGTAAAAATAATAATGACAAATCTGATTACATTTATGCAGTGGATATGATCAATTTAGTGAATTAATTATTTACAATAATTTATATTAAGTTTGTTTATAGGCTAGTTGTCATGTCTCTTTAAAATGTAAACGCCTCGCCCCGCATCTAAAGACCACTAAGCGCATGACATCGTTGACATGACTGCTTGCTTGGAGCCGCTCTGGTGAAGATAACTTTAGCTAAAAAATTGAGAATAACAAACCTCCACTCGCAGTCGGGAAGAGAAAGCTTCTTACTGACTTTTTTGAGGGGTAATTTTCTCTCTCTCTCTCTCTCTGTCTTTCTACTATATCTATCCACTCCATGTCGTGGCTTTTGTATTCCTTACATAAATTGGAAACATTTAGTGTTACTCATTTTTCATTATTAATAGGTCTGGTTCTACGTTGGTGCTAGAGATCGCGATGAAGATGAATGACAGCTTTTTAGTGATTATAAAGGGAGCGCTCTTTGTGCGCTTTCTATGCTATATATAATCCATTCAGAATTTGTATAAAACTTGTTTTTCATGCTGCTAAGAGGAGGACCAATGGCCTGAATAAAGCAGCCTTTTTGACTGAAACAGTTGAATAGTCTGCTGACTGACTCACTCGTAACAGTCCCTTGCCGCCACCTACTGACATGTAATGTAATGTAATGTAACTGCACAGAAATCGTTGAAAAATCCCCACCAACACTAAGACACAGACTAACAGCCTGTCTTGTCACAATTTATATTTGTAATATCTAATAAACTTGTTTCATGCATTTAAACTTTTGTTCTTTTGGAACAAACATTATTATCACAAAGTGTCACATCAATCAACCAGTTGTTTATGGGTAGTAAATACTACATTGATAAATAATGCTAGGGTGGGTAGTCACGTTGGGTTAACCTCTTCGTGGTCGCCATAATGTGGTACTCGCTCTCGGTGGGGCACGTGGTGAGTTGTGCATGGATGCCGCAGAGAATAGCGTGAAGCCTCCACACGCGCTAGGTCTCCGCGGTAACGCGCTCAACAAGCCATGTCATAAAATGCGCGGATTGACACTCTCAGATGCGGAGGCAACTGAGATTCGTCCTCTGCCACCCGGATTGAGGCGAGTCACTACGCCACCACGAGGACTACAAGCGCATGGGAATTGGGCATTCCAAATTGGGGAGAGAGAGAGAGAGAAAAAAAAAGGTTTCAAATATAGAGAAAATGATATAAGAGTAAGGAGTTTTCATATATAAATTATTGAATTCACTGATTGGATTTTCCAAAAATAAGCATTTAATATGGTTATTTAATGTACTATTTAAAAAAAAATTTTTTTTTATTGATTTTCAAGAAGAAA
Organism: Myxocyprinus asiaticus; assembly: GCF_019703515.2. NCBI lineage: Eukaryota > Metazoa > Chordata > Actinopteri > Cypriniformes > Catostomidae > Myxocyprinus > Myxocyprinus asiaticus. The sequence goes on from NC_059365.1 coordinate 10,259,666, forward strand.
AAAATACTATATTGTGATATATATCGTTATCGTGATAACAATTCACTCACATCGTCATATAAGATTTTGGTAAAATCTCCCACCCCTAGTTTATATCTATAGCCAGAACTTACACTATGAATGAATTACAAACAGTATTACAAACATTGGAAATAATAATCAATTCAATGTATTGCTTTGAAATATACTGTATTACATTTATTCCCACTACACTAATATGAAATTCTTGGCTTGTAGAAATAAAGGCACCACAATCAGTGCTTTCAAAATAGAGCTGGTCAATCCATTTTCTTTGTTATTCCTCGACCACTCCAACAATGATTTAGCACAGAGGAGACAATGACAAGTTTAGAGGTTTAGCACAGGAAGCCACACGCTCAAGAGAACCAGCGAGGATGCTGGAAATCATGCTCAATGCTGCAAGGCAAGCACACATGCAACATGCCCTTGACAATAATGAAACCCATGTATTATTGACATTCTGCACGCGTGCACATAAACAGGCGTCATTTCAGTGGAGATCCATTAACTAGTCACCTTACAAAGCACTTAACTCTTCATCAGATAATCAAAGCAATCGGTTAACGAAGGGATATATCCAAATCGACGCTATCAATCGTGTTTATTAGGGGGGAAATCTGTGACGCAGAGAACAAAGGTGCCGTATGCCATCCATTAAATAATAACCCTCTCGCCGAGAAAATACACCTGAGCTATAAATTACAGCTGATCCACACAACATAATGAAATGTGATCCTGGTATAATGGCTAAATCGCATTAATACCGAGCTATGATCACCACTAGCATGTATGTTTTCCTCCAGCAGGCATTCGATTAGTATCTAATGACATCATAGTTTCAGATGACAGCGTTCAAATCCAATGTACATATATAACTAAGCAGTAGTGTTATCTAATATCTGGTGAGGTAATAAAGTAGCAATATCTTCAGATACGATTCGTGTCACTATCCGCCTCGCTAATGGTCCCTTAATCTGTTTTAAACTGCATTACTCGCTGGTTACACTAGGGAAACCCCTGTATTAGAATAAAACGGTTTCTAATCAATTAAAAGACTGTCCCGAATTGCGAGAATGACTTCGATTAGACTGCTATTACACGACATATCCCCCTCCTGCCGCCGAATACCTGTACAGGCGATGTCGTTAACGAGGAATCGCTCGACAGCTGGCGTTCACTTCAGTGGGATCTGTTTGTGTGGGACTTGTTTTGCTAAGTTATCTAGCCATAGTGCTAACCAGTTAACTGTCTAAATACAGCCACATACTTCCCATCTGATCGGTCATTTTCGTTAGCTGGATTCATCTATGATGAAGGTCATATAGCTCAGAATAAATATGCTCAGTTGCACGTTTAGAGTATGTATAGCAAAGCTTGACAGACCTTTAAAGTTGGATATTCTTGCACCTTTAGGGCCATAGAGAGTTGTGCTGCTGTCTCCTGCACCGCCATCTTGCATTGGGGAAACTGTGGAGCGCAAGTTCATCTTCTTCTCGTTATTGGCCTTCACTGCGCTGAAGTGATCAGACCGCTCATTACGGCCCCCTAGTGTGGTGGGACTCAAACTCGTTTGAAAGGCGCTGTAAAATTCCTGGACACCTGATCAATGGCCGAAAAGAAATAAAAAATATTTATGATTGTTTACTCCTTGTTTTATATGGAAATGACCACATATATAGCATATAATTCAATAAAACAATAACATCAAAAAATACAGTATTTTAGCCTATTTTTAAGAGACTAATTTAATTTTTATAACAAAATTACATCAAAATGAATTTTTTAACAAAATTAATTAAAACTTAAAATATTTAGCTTTTTATTTATTTTGTTAAAGAAAATTAAATGTGTAAAAAAACATTTGGTGTTTTGTGTGTGTGTGTGTACATGTTTATACTACATTGTGGGGAAAAAATGCAATACAATGCATGGAAGTCTATGGAGAGTCCCCACAATGATATAAAAACATGTTTGTGTTTGTGTGTGTGTGTGTGTGTGTGTGTGTGTGTACAGCTTTAACGTATTATTTACTTATTCTGACAGCAGTTTCCTTGAGTTTATGGTTCACACTGAACATGTATAAATATGTATGTATAAAGTAGCATATAAAGTTATGTACAAAGTAAAAAAAAAACAACAAAAATCATACATTTAAACCAAAGGAAATCAAATAAATGTACTTTTTTACAAAAAATAAATAAAAAAATCATACATTTAAACCAAAGGAAATCAAATAAATGTACTTTTTTACTAAAATATATATATATATATATATATATATATATATATATATATATATATATATATATATATATATATATATATATATTAGTCTATTTCAAATTCATAACAAAATAATATAAAAATTAATTGTTTAATTTTTAACAAAATGTATTAAAACTTAAAATATTTAGCTTTTTCTTTTATTTTGTTAAAGAAAATGAAATGTGTAAAAAAAAAAACATTTGTGTGTGTGTGTGTGTGTACAGGTTTAACGTATTATTTACTTACTCTGGTCCTAAGCAGTTTTCCTGAATTTATGATTCACACTGAACATTTAAATGTTTTATAATGTATGAATATGTATGTATAAAGTTACAGTATGTATAAAGTACAAAACAAAAACATGCGATCATCTGATTAAACCAGTTCACTAAAATGAATCAGACTGATTCAATGATTCAAATAAGAATGCGTATGATTCTCCTCCTTGCATAGTATGCTTATAAACAAGAGTTCATATGTGTGAACATGTCAAGAAAATATTACAAATCTGGGACAATCCTGGAAAATCCTAGATGGGTGGCAACCCTAAGATACCTGGTCCTTTTTTTTTTTTTTTTTTTTAGCATTTTGCTCAATGGATAGACTGCCCTTACAAAAAGTACTGTGGCACAGTGATATAATATTATTAGACAGTAATAACATGGTACTGAATCATTACCAAATTCATGTACTATGGTACTCCATACATACCTTCTGCTTCAAGGCCTAGCAGAGCTCAACAGCAGTGTTAGTGTAGTGAGACAGACTGCTGTCTTGTAGTTTTTCCCTTAGTTTTGTCATTTGTGTATAATTGCGACTTTTCTTTATGCATTATATTAACTTTAATGCGACTTGCATTATGCAGTGTGCATAAGAATAGCGCATCCGTCTGCTCTATTGCATCACGCCCCTCAGTATTAGGTGGGTTTTATAGCCTGTCAGCGTGCGCTCGTGGGGTATATTAGGGCGGCTACATGCCGCCTAGATGCGCGTCATGGCCTAATGTTAGATGTTTTTATGTTAGATGTCAGGCTAACCGCTTGGCTCTGGTACCCTGTGTTAATATTAGTTCCTTTTGTATGTGATAGCGTTTGTTTGTGCGAGGCTCGTATCGAGCTCCGCTGGCCGACTGCTGCCTTCCTCCAGTCAGCCTGTTCCATACTGTATACCGCTGGTGTATTCGCGGCCGTAATTATGGCTGTAGCTCCAACACTTTTGGTATGTGAACACATGAAATACGATGGTAATTCACACTCGTGTGGGTTTAATGTTTTTAGCTGTATGTTTATAGATGAAATAATCTGCTCACCAGAAAGTGTCTGTCTGCATAGCAGCTGCAGGGCTGAACTCTTATTTGTTTTCCATTTACAACTCTGTCTCTGGCTCTAGAAGTGCTGTTTTTGTACTCAACAGAGAGAAGTGTAATCTTTATCTCTGTCTGTGTATATCCTGAGCCATCGAGATCATCATTCGAGTTTGGAAATAGTGTTATTTTGTTCCAAATTAAATCATTTGATTTTGTTATTGTTTGTGTGAAGTTGATCTCAGCATGGTGATTTGTCATGAGCTCTCTCCTGCCCTTCACACTAACATATTTTGTTTTGTGTGTTAAAACCCTTAGAGGTTTTTGTTTTGTTTCCTTATCTTGGTTTATGATTATTTTGTTTTCTCTTCTGTGTTCTCAGGAGCTGAGGGCCCAATGTAGGGGGCTAGCCATTTCCTGCTTAATGGTGGTAGTGCCCCTGTCACATGTGGAGTGCTGTGTATTCACAACTGATTCACCTGTGTGCTTGTGTGAATGAGACTGAGAGTGTACACTTGTGGGTGAAGTGTCTTTTTATCGGGGGAATCGCTGCACTCGGCTAGCCTACCTGCTCCTGGTAAGCCTCAGTCCTCTGTGGTCAGCAAGTGTATGCTGTTTTATGGGTGTGTGTGTGTGTGTGTGTGAAGCCTATTACAAACCACTAAGTTGATTGCAGTGCTCATAATTTTAATACACTTAAGTGATGGAATGTGCATACAGTGCCCATCTGACTTATTTGATGTTAAAATAAATACAAATATTTTTCTACTTTGGTATTCACGTCTCTTGCCCTTTTGTTTTGAAACAACGAACCTGTGTGCTCTTTTCTATTTGGGATTGGGTTAGTATTTCCCTGTTAATTACAGGGTGGCGTAGTCAGCTTATCTATGGGTTTTCTATCTAATATATTAGCAAAACAGCAGCATTCTCCCCACTCCGCTACATTAGGTAATTTACTAAAAAATAGTAATCCACAACAAATGACTTATTCTCTAAAATTGAAAGGTAATTAGATTACTTAAGCAATTACTTAATGGACAAAGTAATCACATTACAAATTACTTTGAGTTTAAGTTTCTTTTGAAAACAATTTTCACAGAATAGTTTTTGTTTTTCTGCTCATTAACTGTCAATCATTTTGAATGTAATGCATTTCACAAATTTTTGATTAAAAAAGCAATAGATTACTTTGTAGTCAGATTACATCCAACACTGCTCAACAACAAGTATAATAGAGTTTCAGGCCAGTTGATGGAATTTCCACTTACCTTATCAAGCCAATGCTTTGTTGTCGCTATAAATGTTACTTTCATTGATCGTGTAAATGTGTTTTTATGCCTCGCAAACTTAAACATTTGGAATTCTGTGATGTACTGAACATTTTTGATGCAAGGTCACCTGATTTAAACTGGTCACCAAGGTAACATAATCTAGCTGGAGCACATAGAAAAGGTTTTGTCGAAATGTAAAAATTATTTGTGATAGTCTTGGAGACATCAGTAAGAATGAGTTGAAAATTAAAAATCAATCAGTAATGTTTTGCATCATATGACATCGTTTTCCAGCAAAACTAGTTTAATGTAAAGAAAACATCAAATTTAATGCAAAATACAAATATTATTCCTGGCACATATACATTCAAAATACATTGCTAAAAATAAAATGTATCTTTTTTTTTGGAAAATGTTGGCAGGGTGAGGGCAAGTAAAAATCTTCTAGCCCGGCTTATCCAGCAGAAAAAAATCGTTAGTGTTTAGATATCTATGTAATTAAAAAAAAGAAAATACCATGGTTTTACGATTGAAAAAAAATTAAAATAAATAATTATCACCATGGTACCATGTTAGTGTGAATATTCCTTTTCAGACATATAGGATATGCGTGTAAACATGATTTTAGTGTGATAAAATCACTTACAAACCTTTTCTGTGTTACCATGATGATGTAATGTCAACAAACCCTAAAATGACTGTAAAAATAACAATTTAAACAACTTTACAGCTCATATAATACACAAGTTTTAACAGAAGAATTAATGCATGCTTTTATTAAATTATAAGCTTCCCATTTCTGTGTTTAAACCCTCCAATTATTGGCCCCATTCACTTTCATTGTAAGTGCCATTTTCTTTTTTTTTAAGAAAATACATTTTGTGGTAATCAACATTATGCCACAAATGCTGCTGATTGCACTGAACTTGTATTGAACCTGGAACATTCCATTAATAAATAAATGTTTTTGTTTTTTTACTAAAGTGTTTTATTCCTCTGTTACTGTATAGACAGAATACCGCTGACGAAATAAAGATGAACAACAAAACAGCAGAAGAAGAGGCATCCTATTATAATAGGGTTACTTTTATCAAAATAATCAATTCAATTTGAATGAATTTAAAATGTAACATACATTTATATATAATTTGTATAATATAAATATGTCTTTTATAAAATATACATTTAATATGAATATAAAATAAACGACTTTTGTATATACAGATTGCATATATGAGTATATACAATAAAGATTTTTATGGAGTGCAAATTTATGAGGTAGAGAAGCAGAGACCAGCTCAATGCAAATGTCTGTGAATACAGTACAAGGTGCAAATGAAGAAGTATAAACACTGAAGGTGCATTGTACAGAATGAAGTATAAATATGTAAATATATATATATATGGCTGGTGACCATAACAGTGCAAGTGGTATCAAGAGGTAGAAATTATGTGCAAAAAAATGTGCAAGGGAATGTGCCAAAAAAAAAAAAAAAAAAGTTGTCCGAGTCGGATGTAGTGTTCAGGGCCTGAGTTTAGAGTTCAGTAGGCTGACAGCTGAGGGAAAGAAACTGTTCCTGAGTCTGCTGGTGCGACAGCGAAGACACCTATAGTGTCTCCCAGATGGGAGAGGAGTAAACAGACCATGGTTAGTGTGAGAGGTGTAATTGATAATGCTTCTCACCCTCCTTAGGCAGCGTTTGTGGTGAATGTCTTTGATGGAGGGTAGCTGAACACCAGTGATGTATTGGGCAGTTTTCACCACCTGCTGGAAAGCCTTCTGGTCTGAGACAGTGCGGTTGCCATACCACACTGTGATGCAGTTTGTTAGGATACTTTCAATAGTGCAGCAGTAATGTGGGGGGACAGGTGAGCTTTCCTTAGCTTCCTAAGGAAGTAAAGGCGCTGTTGAGCCTTTTTGATCAGAGTGGAGGTGTTGTAGGTCCAGGAAAGATCCTCAGAGATATGGACACCCAGGAAATTGAAGCTAGTCACACACTCCACTTCATCCCCATCAGTGTAGATGGGAGTGTATGTGTGGCCCTTCCTAGTCTGCCGGTAGTCCACAAAAGCTCCTTGGTCTTCTGGGTGTTGAGTGTGTGATTGTTGTTGGCACACCACACTTCCAGGTGCTGTACCTCTTCCCTGTAGGCCATCTCATCGTCACCGCTGATCAGGCCTACCATGGTGTCATCTGCAAACTTGATTATGGAGTTGGAGCCATGCTCAGGTATGCAGTTGTGAGTTAAGAGGGAGTAGAGGATTGGACTCAGCACACAGCCCTGTGGTGCACCAGTGTTCAAAGTGAGGATGGACGAGTTGTAGTTGCTGATCCTAACAGACTGTGGTCTATTAGTGAGAAAGTCAAATTAAAAAGAAAATCTGGATTAGCCTGTTAACTATGCAAATTGTATGCAAATTCCAAATATTGTGGTTTATATACCACATTCAAATTCTGTAATATAATCACTTTGGAGTTTAGATCTTTGTAAAATTGCATCAGCTAGAATTTGGAAGCCTGAAAACAGATGGCCAAAAACCTTACTTCTAAACAGTTGTTTTTTTTGTGTGTGTGTGTTTGTGAGAATAAACACATACATTTGTCACCATTGTAATTACAGATTCTTTCAAATTATGATCCGGTAATTTATTATAAATAAAGTTTATATACTCAACCATCCCCCCTCACCCATTCAACCCTCCACTCCACGCTCAGTTTCACCCCACCTCGCGCTCACATTACTTTTTCCTGCACGAGCAAGCGAGCAGACCCTCCCCCACCCCGCTGTGTGTGCTCGAGCAGTGAGCCGTGATATGATTGGCTCTCGTCCAAACGTAGCCTTACTTCATTGGCTGACTCAGTGGTCACACGGCTCTGATTGGTCGCTATTTCGTTACATGTTTTACCCAAATCCCGGGCAGGCGGGCACTTTCAGGGACTTCTGCCAGCTTTCAAAGCGAGGTGATGCAAGGTTTGTGATTGTTTTGCTTTTCCCTTTGAACTGGGTTTGTGCTTACTTGGCAGTGGCGGTGTTATGGATCAACTGGAGATCGTGTTAACTGGGGATGTGCGCGTGCACGTGAATATATTTACTTGCCTTTTCAGCAGATTCGTGTGTGAATGTGAACGTGAATTGTCAAGGAGCAAAGAAAAGACATTTTGCACATTATAAAAATGTTGGTACCATTATTAAACTGAGTTTTTCATCGATATCTGTTCTAATGAATTTGACAGTTTAAGAGCGGTTTTAACATGATTTCACAGGGTAACATGGTTGCCTATGTTAACCTGGGACATTGGTTTGAATGGGAATTGGTGATTACATTTGTCAGAGCAGTAAATCGCATGTTGAATTATTTTATTTGCAACACTAAAGCATCATATGCTGATATGTGTCAATAATATACTTTTAATTGCTTTTATTTATAATGAATAATGGCTTGATGAACTAATAGTTTGAGTAACTTTCTCTGACAAAGTGAATGAATAATAGACCTTTTCACAGACTGTGATGACGTGTTTCCGCCTTATTAAGCAGCGTAAATCTCGCAATTTTTTTTATATTATACATTTTTAAAATATTGAGTGTAAAATTGTAACATTATGCTTTGTGTTATATCACCCTGGAATTAGTTTTAAAAAACGAATTACCACAGCTGCTGAGAGAGTGACAAGAAATTTGGCATCTTCTCACATTTTACTTTCTTAATCCACCGCTCTCTATTTTTTCCTCTTCTGGAAAGTCATTCAAACGTAAGAGTGGATTTTTTCTTTTGGTCTTGGAGCAAATGGGTAATTGAAAATAATATTTGCTGTGATTTCCCATTCACTTCCATTCACTGCTGTCCAATTTACCCTGCAAACCTTTACTTCAGTGTGAAAAAGGTCTATTATAGATGGGACACTGGTTCAGTGGTAAATCATATTGGCAGTAAACATAGTAACCCGGGTTCAAATCCTGATCAGTCAGGACAAATTTAAAGCTTTGCTGAAGATTATGATGTATTTTTAACAGGTCTATTGAAAACAATTTTGTAACACAGACACAATTTATTATATTGTTTCAAATAAATCAATAAAAAAAATTGCAACTGAATCTAACAGCCAGTAATTACAGTATACTCTGCTGAATTTTCTGAGAATGGCTGTATTACTGAAAAAAAAAAAAAAAAAAAAAAGTGAACTACATTTGCTAAAGTTTACAGGCTTTTTAAATTTGTCAAGCAGTTTTAAGATTTTAGATTGAAAATCATTATTATTATTATTTATTATTTTTTTATTTTTAATTATTGTTATTTTTTTTATCCCCTTTTCTCCCCAATTTTGGAATGCCCAATTCCCACTACTTACTAGGTCCTCATGGTGGCGCGGTTACTCACCTCAATCTGGGTGGTGGAGGACAAGTCTCAGTTGCCTCCGATTTTGAGACAGTCAATCCACACATCTTATCACGTGGCTCATTGTGCATGACAGAGTGGAGACTCGCAGCATGTGGAGGCTCATGCTACTCTCCGCAATCCATGTACAACTTACCACATGCCCCACTGAGAGCGAGAGCCACTTAATCGCAACCACGAGGAGGTTACCCCATGTGACTCTACCCTCCCTAGCAACCGGGCCAATTTGGTTGCTTAGGAGACCTGGCTGGAGTCACTCAGCACACCCTGGATTCGAACTTGTGACTCCAGGGGTGGAAGTCGGCGTCAATACTTGCTGAGCTACCCAGGCCCCCTTACAATCAAAATCATTATGTTTCTGAAGAAATTTCTCATGCTTTCTCAGAGTACCATTTATTCTTACCCATTGGTCAATTTGGCCTTTGTAATTGCTCTCCACCAAAAATATTGCACTGTTCTGAAAGATCATCTTTCGGCAGTGTCATGGGTAGTCATAAACATACGACATTGTCATGCACAGAACTTTTGAAAAGTAAAAGATGCTATTATAACAATTTGAATAAAAATGCAGGTGCTCACAGGGAATTGAACCCAGGTCTGTACACACTACCCCTAGACCAACATACCTTCTATGTGAACAGTAACAATTGTTTTATCAACTTAATGAAGCTATTTTTATATAAGTAATTTAAGAGTATAGGCCTATTGTTGACACATAAGCCTATGATGCTTTAGTGTTGCAAATAAAAGACTTCCACATGCGATTTACTACTCTGACAAGTGTAATTGCCAGTTCCCATTCAAACCAATGTACCACGTTAACATGGGCAATCAGGTTAACCTGTGAAACCTTGTTAAAACCGCTCTTAAACTGTCTCAAATTCATTGGAAGAGACATCGATCATACAAAGCGGGTTAATAATGATACCAACAATTTTTTATGATGTGTAAAATGGCTTTTCTTGGCAATTCACATTGAACAAATCTGCAAGTAAAATTATTCACGTGCACACACACATTCCCAGTTAATGTGATCCCCAGTTGATCCATAACACCGGCCAAACTGCACTGACAGAAGCCTGCTTTCTTTTCCTCTTTTCAGTTCTATCAAACAGAGGAATGCGTTTGTGGACTGTTTTTGGAGTGGCCGGTTTTCTTAGCTAATACACTTGAATTTGAGGGCACTTAGTTGTCAACAGAATGGTAGAATTCTGGCTTGGTTTTGAACAAATGGGTTTACGGTCACAAGATATTTAAATGTCACCATTATTGTTTTAACAGCCAGGTAGCAAGTGAGAAACTAAAGCTGGAGCAAAATTTCTTATGATATTTTTTTAAAAGCAACACCTTATTTATACCTGTATTGTTGTGGCTTTGGTATTTTTAAATTTTTAGGATTTTAGATGGGTTTTAATGTTGGATATTCTTCATAGGTTCTATTCATGCATTCAGTCTTAGCATTTACCACTTGGAAACACCTTTGTGATTCTTGATCCTTAAATTGGGTCCGAAAAGATCCTAATTATACCAGCATTTGGTGAACAACAGGCTTTCTAAAACTGAAGCATGTCATTTCAGAAACGTAGTTTACACCTAGTATTTATTTCCATAACATATTTGGTTATGATAATAAATGCATCTTTTATCAGTATTCATTTATAGTTGAAGGCCACATTAGATTACAAAAAATAATCTATAGTGTTTTTCAAAACTGTTTCAAAAATATTCCTATTGAATGAAATTTATATATCAGTTGTACTCAAAAGTTTGCATACCCTGGCAGAAATTGTGAAATATTGGCATTGATTTTGAAAATATGACTGATCATGCAAAAAAACTGTCTTTTATTTAAGGATAGTGATCATATGAAGCCATTTATTATCACATAGTTGTTTGGCTCCTTTTTAAATCATAATGATAACAGAAATCACCCAAATGGCCCTGATCACAAGTTTACATACCCTTGAATGTTTGGCCTTGTTACAGACACACAAGGTGACACACAGGTTTAAATGGCAATTAAAGGTTAATTTCCCACACCTGTGGCTTTTTAAGTTGCAATTAGTGTCTGTGTATAAATAGTCAATGAGTTTGTTAGCACTCACGTGGATGCACTAAGCAGGCTATATACTGAGCCATGGGGAGCAGAAAAGAACTGACAAAAGACCTGCGTAACAGGTAATGGAACTTTATAAAGATGGAAAAGGATATAAAAATATATCCAAAGCCTTGAAAATGCCAGTCAGTACTGTTCAATCACTTATTAAGAAGTGGAAAATTCGGGGATCTCTTGATACCAAGCCAAGGTCAGGTAGACCAAGAAAGATTTCAGCCACAACTACCAGAAGAATTGTTCGGGATACAAAGAAAAACCCACAGGTAACCTCAGGAGAAATACAGGCTGCTCTGGAAAAAGATGGTGTGGGAGGCCAATACAACGATACTTGAACAAAAAAATGAGCTGCATGGTCGAATTGCCAGAAAGAAGCCTTTACAGCGCCAATGCCACAAAAAAGCCCAGTTACAATATGCCCGACAACACCTTGACACGCCTCACAGCTTCTGGCACACTGTAATTTGGTGTGACGAGACCAAAATAGAGCTTTATGGTCACAACCATAAGCGCTATGTTTGGAGAGGGGTCAACAAGGCCTATAGTGAAAAGAATACCATCCCCACTGTGAAGCATGGTGGTGGCTCACTGATGTTTTGGGGGAATCTTGTGAAAATTGATGGCAAGATGAATGCAGCATGTTATCAGAAAATACTGGCAGACAATTTGCATTCTTCTGCACGAAAGCTGCGCATGGGCCACTCTTGGACTTTCCAGCACGACAGTGACCCTAAGCACAAGGCCAAGTTGACCCTCCAGTGGTTACAGCTGATAAAAGTGAAGGTTCTGGAGTGGCCATCACAGTCTCCTGACCTTAATATCATCGAGCCAATCTGGGTAGATCTCAAATGTGCGGTTCATGCAAGACGACCAAAGACTTTGCATGACCTGGAGGCATTTTGCCAAGACGAATGGGCAGCTATACCACCTGCAAGAATTTGGAGCCTCATAGACAACTATTACAAAAGACTGCACGCTGTCATTGATGCTAAAGGGGGCAATACACAGTATTAAGAACTAAGGGTATGCAGACCTTTGAACAGGCATCATTTCATTTTTTTCTTTGTTGCCATGTTTTGTTTTATGATTGTGCCATTCTGTTATAACATATTTGAATATGAATCCCATAAGAAATAAAAAAAAAAATTTGTTTTGCCTGCTCACTCATGTTTTCTTTAAAAATGGTACATATATTACCAATTCTCCAAGGGTATGCAAACTTTTGAGCACAACTATATACAGTGCATCCGGAAAGTATTCACAGCGCTTCACTTTTTCCACATTTTGTTATGTTACAGCCTTATTCCAAAATGGATTAAATTCATTATTTTCCTCGAAATTCTACAAACAATACCCCATAATGACAACGTGAAAGAAGTTTGTTTGAAATCTTTGCAAATTTATTAAAAATAAAAAACGAAAAAAAAAAAAAAATCACATGTACATAAGTATTCACAGCCTTTGCTCAATACTTTGTTGAAGCACCTTTGGCACCAATTACAGCCTCAAGTCTTTTTGAGTATGATGCTACAAGCTTGGCACACCTATTTTTGGGCAGTTTCTCCCATTCTTCTTTGCAGGACCTCTCAAGCTCCATCAGGCTGGATGGGGAGCGTCGGTGCACAGCCATTTTCAGATCTCTCCAGAGATGTTCAAGTCTGGGCTCTGGCTGGGCCACTCAAGGACATTCACAGAGTTGTCCCGGAGCCACTCCTTTGTTATCTTGGCTGTGTGCTTAGGGTCGTTTTCCTGTTGGAAGATGAGCCTTCACCCCAGTCTGAGGTCCAGAGCGCTCTGGAGCAGGTTTTCATCAAGAATGTCTCTGTACATTGCTGCATTCATCTTTCCCTCGATCCTGACTAGTCTCCCAGTTCCTGCCGCTGAAAAACATCCCCACAACATGATGCTGCCACCACCATGCTTCACTGTAGGGATGGTATTGGCCAGGTGATGAGCGGTGCCTGGTTTCCTCCAGACATGATGCTTGTCATTCAGGCCAAAGAGTGCAATCTTTGTTTCTCATGGTCTGAGAGTCCTTGAGGTGCCTTTTGGCAGACTCCAGGTGGGCTGTCATGTGCCTTTTACTGAGGAGTGGCTTCCGTCTGGCCACTCTACCATACAGGCCTGTTTGGTGGAGTGCTGCAGAGATGGTTGTTCTTCTGGAAGGTTCTCCTCTCTCCACAGAGAAATGCTGGAGCTCTGTCAGAGTGACCATCGGGTTCTTGGTCACCTCCCTGACTAAGGCCCTTCTCCCCCGATCGCTCAGTTTGGCCAGGCGGCCAGCTCTAGGAAGAGTCCTGGTGGTTCCAAACTTATTCCATTTATGGATGATAGAGGCCACTGTGCTCATTGGGACCTTCCCCCTTCATATTATGCATATTTTGGGCAATTCCATGGAAATGTCAGCCACATCATGGAAAAGTTACCATAGGAACAAAATGCCTTTAAGTTCTATTGTGGTAAAGGATAATGCCATACACAGCTAGAGGGTGCCGCTTGCTTACACAATGCTGACCGAAGCCTGATTGAATCGCTGAATGCAGTCTATTTTTAAGCTTTCAAGGTTCAGGAATCGCAAGACCATATTGCGATTTCAGTCTTAATCAGTCGTGCTGCCTTAATCCATACCAATGTCAAAGTTTGCTGGTTTCAATGTGTTTTGGATGGTTTTACCTCATCGTGAATAGGTAAGTGCTGCTTTCACAACTGTCACGTCTGTAACAACGGTTTTTCCTAATTAATGTGAGAACGAGGATTATTATAAATTAAATATTACATGTTCTTAGAAGTGCCAACCCTTTTACATTCTGTGGGTATCATTATTTCTGGATTGTCCATTTAAAGTCTCAGAGTTTTAAAGAAGGGTGATGATAATCGATTAAATAAACCATTGGTTTTTAATATCGGTGTTTTCATGCTTAAAACTAATTTGCCTATGGTTTAAATTTGGTCAATAATTGGCCGATAAATATCGGCGTGCGATACATCAGTGCATCCGTAGTAAAAACAAAGTGATCATGTGTAAATACCCCTGACTACATCAATAATAAACAAAGTTTTTGACTTGTGTCAAAGCTGAGTCAAAAGCCTTATTGAAAATAGTGATAAATTCCAAGTCTTTCAATTCAGTTAGGTTTCTCAAGAACCACCCAATGGAGATTGTTAGTAAAGAAGTGGTTCTGCTGTGTGGTTCATATATTGATATTATACGTTTCTAATTTAGTCATATCGTCCTACAAAGGAAAAATGCAGTAACTGTCAGCAATGAAAATGAGAAAAATGTCTTTCTTGGTTTATTGTGGATTTTGTAGTTCAATTTTTTTTAAAGGTGCAGTATGTAAGGTTCAGAAACCGTTGTTATTAATGACACCTGTGAACTGCAGCCAGCTACTTGTTGCTCATGCTCGTGCACACACTCCATAGGGACGCGAGCGAGCGAGCATCCAAAACAATGACGTAATGTACAAAGAGACTGAGCGTGATTCACTGGCATCATGCTCACACATGAGGTAGTATAATGGAAATTACACAGTTATGATTGTTTTACTACAAACTTTGAGACTAAAACTACTTTTCAGCTAACATCACATACTGATACACACATACAGCTACATTTTACCAAACTATACCAGACAGTTTACTGTTGCACTGCACTGTTATGTTGCACTATTGTATGTTTTGTGTGTCATGTGTTGTACTATGAATAAGAAACCAGCGTATTTGCTTAAATTTATTCTGTATACCTGACATTAGTATAAAGAGAAGATCGTTGAAATTATTTGAAAGTTACGAAGCAAGGTAGCTTGCAATTTGTTAGCGTTAGCAGGCAAGATCAAGTTAGCTAAAATTACACAGATCAATCCTTATGGCACTATATTTCACATGCTTTGCAGTTATGTAAGCTTACCTGTCCAATAAGAAGAACGCCAATTCAGGGTCTGTTTTGATCCCCAAAACCGAATGAAGGTCCCTCCAGGAATCAAATGCCCTGCCGATGTTCACTCGAGTTTTCGCTTGACCACGATCATGTCTCTGCTTAGCCAGACTGGATTCAGTATATAAATGTTTTTTTGTTTTGTTTGTGTAGGAGTCAGTGTTGTGCTGGGAGCCGGACATTTGTTGGATTCCAGCTCTAAGATAACGATACCTAGTGTTGCAGTTTGTTGTCGCTGTTGAATAGTGGAAGCACTGAGGCAAGCCTCTCGGGAGCGCGCATAAACGTCACATCCTTTGAATTTTCCCGGCAAAAGCGAACCCGCTCCCTTCGCATGAAAATTAGTCTACAGGCTGTAATAGGCAACCTAGGAAGTCCGGGAAGGGCACATTTTTTAAGATGTGTTACAAGCCGTTCACGCATTGGCAAAAAAAGGCGAATATTTTATAAAAATTGTTAAATATTGCACCTTTAATGGACTTGGACTTGTCACGGACTCGGATGCATTTTTACTCGGACTTGACTTCGACTTGAGCCTTTCGGACTTGGGATTTTTTCAGAGTCCAGCTGAGTCCATGGCATTTGTGATGCAATGAAAAACAAACAAACAAAAACAAAAAATAATGTAACATAGGGTGACCATATGTCCTCTTTTCCCCAGACATGTCCTCTTTCTCAGATCTGAAAAAAGCGTCCAGCCAGGATTTCAAAATTGCCTCTAAATGTCTGGGATTTGGCTTTGGCTTCATATTGATGTGTTCTCTACAGTTAGTGCTATCATACCTTCTGTGTATTTGATACTGCGCATCAGTTTTCACGCATATATGTCCTTACGTGTGATTATGCTGGCAGAGAGTAGCAGCGCGCACTCTTTCAAAGTACTTTTTTAACTCTCTAGTCTGCATGCCCGAGCTGTATGTGTGTGCGGGAAAGAGATCGCCATTCGCCAGAAATATCAATAACGTAAGTACACTTTAAAAAGTACGTTCCCCAACTCTGCAAATTATTAAATAGAACACGTTTTATCAAACTCACGCTTACTACGCAAAGTCATTTCTAACCGAAAATGTTGACTAAATCAAGACAAAATCAAATTTACTACGTATCAAGGACATTTAAACTAATATGATGGATTAAATCGACCATGATGGAAATTGTACAACTCGGTCCATCACATATTTGTGGCACAACCTCTGTATGTTACCTGTAAAGCTGGCACTTGTGTTTCAATGGCAAAAAATTCAAAATACAATGAAGAAAACAAGTGAGGAGAGAAGTCTCTATTCACCTATTATCCATACTAAATATAATGTGAAAAGAACGAAACATCAGCCCAAGGTGTTTGATCTTTACTTTAGGGAAGTAGGTTACACCTGGACACAGCAGGAGGACTGAAAAGTGTGTAGTACCGTAGTATATAAATATTTTTTTAATGGTATCTGATCTTTTCTGTTTTTATTTTATGTTGTTGTATTTAATTTTATGGGCATTATTAAATGTTTTAATATTACCATTTATTAAATGTATTAAACACATTAAATGTATTTCACCCATAAGCTTAAAATATTGATGTTGAGTTTATGGTTGAATGAATAAATGAATGTTACATTTATATAGCACTTTTTCTGACACTACACTCAAAGCACTTTACACAGTGAACAGGAGACTCTCCTCAACCACCACCAGTGTGCAGCGACAGCATCCATAGTGCGTCAGTACGCTCACCACACACCAGCTATTGGTGGAGAGGAGAGAGTAGAGTTAAAGAGACAATTAATGGATGGGGATTATTAGGAGGCCATGATTGAGAAGGGCCAATGGGGGGAATTTGGCCAGGACGCCAGGGTTACACCTCTACTCTTTACAAGAAGTGCCCTGGGATTTTTAATTACCACAGAGTCAAGACCTCAGTTTAACGTCTCATCCAAAGGACGGTGGCTTTTGACAGTATAGTGTCCCCATCACTATACTGGGGCATTAGGACCCACACAGACTGCTGGGTGAGCACTGTCTGCTGGCCTCCCTAATACCTCTTCCAGCAGCAACCTTCGTTTTCCCAAGGAGGTCTCCCATCCAGGTACTGGCCAGACTCAACCTTACTTAGCTTCAGTTGGCAACCACTCTTGCGCTACAGGGTGATATGGCTGCTGGGCAACACTTGCTGGTTACAATTTTAATTCAGATTCTTGAACGGATTCATTCGGGCTCAGCCTGTTATGGACTTGGTCTTGAGTCTGACTCGGCCCCACTTGGACTCGACTCGGACTCGATTGTTTAAAGATTCGGACTTGACTCGACTAAGGTGGACGGGAACCCAACACTAGTATTTTCAAAGGATTTGTTTGTTGTTCAGAGCATGGTTGGCTGGAATCACAGCACGAGCTGTGCCATGATTCGGAGACAGAGAATAATCTTGATTAAACAGCAGTCTTTTTGCATTCACAATGTTGATATCCTTTAGAGACAATCTGTTAATGGACTTTGATCTAATGATGGACCGTTAAGTCTCAGCGGGTATTTGAAGAAAGTATTCTTACTTGTGCCACGCACTCCCCGGTACATTTTCAGCCAAGTTAAATAGGATGTGTTCAGTCACACTGAATTTATTTAGGGAAATGTTATCCATACACTCTCTTTTCCCAAAAATAGACGTTGTGAGGGAGTTTAACCATTCGCCACGCTGCAGTGTGTGTGTGTGTTGTCAAGGCGGCAGCAGCAGTGGGTCTGAGGCAGTGTAATCTTTCTCTGGGGCATCTTTGTTATGCTCTTTGCCTCTCTCCATTTCTATTTTCCTTTTCATTGTCTTTTTCAATGGGGTTTTGAGGTTTTCCACGGTGCCAGTTACAATATTCCTCATTCATCATAGATTGTGTCCTTTGACAGGTCCTTTCCCGGCTGTCCCAGAATTGATTTGACTGTTGTGGATGTGCAGTCTAGTGTTGAGATGGTTTTCACCTTGTTATGTCCTTGCTCTATTTTATATGGAGGAGCCCATATACCCAGTTGGAAAGTGTTGGTTTATACAGAAAATATACCTACTACTAGTATTTTGCGATGGCGAAATTCACTGTCTCCTTTAGATTTAATGAATTAAGTTTAGATTTACAAAGTATACTTTACTAAAAGAAAACTTAAGAGAACAAATTGTACCTGTTACCATGATCCCATTTGTGTTCCTGCAATGTGACCATTTTTGTTATTACAAACTTTAGGGTGTGTTATTACTCGGCAGATAAAATCTTATGTTGTCTGGAATGTTGGTGAAACACTTCTTAGCAAGTTTAACTTTAATTTTTGTGAACAAATCATAGATTTTCCATAAATCTTTCTGCAAGATCAAGCTACGAGCAGTGGTTAGATGGCACAGGCGTGATTATCCAGCTTGTGCAACATAACCAAAGCGCTACTTTCCAAAACCAACAGTCCCCTGAGGTCCTGACCAGCGCTAATGAATTCAAGAATGCAGCTCTTCTGCTTGAGTACCAATCAGTCTGACTTCTCCAGTGGAGCGCATATACTATATACACAAGATACAGTATGTCTGTGTTCCTGGATTGACTTGATTCACACACTGTAGCAGAGGCCTTGCAGATAGCAGAAATCCAGTACAGTATGGAGTACAGTACATCAGCAGTCTTCATAAAAGTTATTGTTGTTCTAGCGTCTCTAGTGTTCACCAGGAAAGTGCTGCGATACGAACTATGAGCCACATATAAATCATTTTGTAATAATGTAGGCTTAGGTATAGTAACAAATAAGACAACTTAGCTCAAATAACGAATCATTTTGACAGAAATTTTTATCAATAATTAAAGCTACACATTTATGCCTTAAACCCTCCTGAATGCTTTGCCCCATAGGCTTCCATTGTAAGTGCATTACTGTAAAAGTCTGAACTTTGGTTGTTTTTACAAAGTGAAAGATGAGTGAACAGTACCATGCCAGAGATGCTGTTTATAAAACTTATATTGACAGATTGCATTTTTTTAGCACTTTTTTACACTTCAATGCAAAAAAAATATGTAATTATATTTTGCATAAACAAAATAAAGCCTACAGTTAGGACCCATAAGATTTTTACATTGTGGAATTATTTTCGGGACACTTTTTTACCCCCAATTCTCATTACCGTAATGCGTCCGGACATTTTACTTTGAATATTCCTATTGTTGTAAATGAAGAATCTCGTAAAAACTTTTACAACGATTTAAAAAAAAGGAATGTCAGCGGAAATGAATGACAGTACCAAGCGTATTACAATTATGTGTATATATACTTTACAATTAAAATAATATATAATTTGTTTCACATTACATGAATGAGAATTGGGCGGTAACTGTCATTAAAAATAATGTCACAATGTAAAAAATCTTTATGGCGCTAAAAATGGGCTTCATTTTCTATAGGCAAAATATAGTTTCTTATAGATCCTATTGATTTTTTTAGTTAAAGAAGCAGGAAATTTTCTTGCGTTTAATGATGGTTTCGTGAGAATTACCCATTTACTTTACAACAGTTTCAGTTCTACCTTCTTAAGGAAATTAGTAATCTAAATGTGACTCATTAAGTAAAAGGCTTAAATGACTTGAAAAAGTGGTGAAAAGGCCATTAAAAAGATGAAATTTTTAAATTGCAAATTTCTCACCCTGTTCATATTTATATACTTTTTTGGAAGCATCCCTGAGCCACCCATCTAGACTGTAGGATTCGGTAATTGGTTTTCTAAGAGCTAAATAACCCAGAACCATTTCATTAACTATCTATAGTTGGCCAAAAACAACAACTTTTTTTTTTGTTGCAAAAAATAAAATAAAATAAATAACATTGTGAAATACTTTTTTTTAATTTTTTTTAATCAAAGGAAATATAAAGCCAAATTTGCTCACTTTGATCCTATTTTGCATTCCTTTTTGTACCCCTTTTTAAAAAACAAAAGATACATTTTGAGAGAACACAGGCTCCACCCCATTCCTCTTCAGTCTTTCTTGTAGCCACCTCACACTCACTCTCTCTCTCTCTCCCCCACTCCCATAAATGCAATGACACTTGCATTCTATGTGTGCATGCGTGTTTGTCGGGTAGAGAGAGAGTCGAAATAGAAAGTGAGGGAGCTGGGGGGGAGAGAGGGAGAGATAGAAAAGGAGGGGGAGTGTGTGTGTGTTTAAGGTAGCTACTCGTAGATAAGAAGGAATAAGATAATTGAAGTTGCCGCCATATGCTAAGGATTTTTTGTGAATGCCTTGCTGAGGAGACACGCTCGTATTTTTCCCACGGTGGATCCTAAAATGGGAAGCTCACATTTGCTGAACAAAGGCTTGTCTTTAGGTAAACGTTTACATTTCATTCTGCATGCATGGGGCCACACGTGAAAGTGTTGTACGGAAATCGGCGGCAGTATTTGAGCGTTCGTTTGCCTGTCGTACAGTATTCTGCCTTCCCCTCCCCCTCTTCCTTTCCTCCTCCCCTTCTCTCTGCTCTGCTTTCTCCCTCTTTCCTATTTCATCTTAACCATTCATCCATGTACAATTGCTTGCTTTATGTTGGCTGCGTGGAGACAGTATTCGTCCGAGAGCATGGGGCTACAGACCTCTGATCTCTATCTTTATTACCTGCATTAATCTTTCCAAGCTTGAATGAAAAAAAAAAACAAAACAAAAAAAAAACACAATCCCTAATGGAAAATTTGAGGGGTTGGCAAGGACATGACTCTCTCACCAATGGTCCTCCCGCACATTGTGCAGTGGAAATGTGGCTTCCAGTTCCGGCCTTGACTTGCTTCTTAATTTTGCTCTCTTCTATGGAAATTCTCTTTCCAGAACAGTCCACAAAGGAATACTTAGTTGTAGGAAGAATAGGGGTTTTTCAGGGCTTATTATGGCATATTTAATCTTAAATTAAACAGATACTATGATTAGGTTGTGTTCGATGGTCACAAGATATTCCTGATCTCAGAGTAAAAGAGAATCAAATTTTATAATGTTTGTGTCCCAGATTGGTTTAGATTGAGAGAGGATTTTATTGGGAAGTAAATAATGAAAGTAAAAATTGGGATTGTTAAACATTGTTATAGAACTCAAGTTGTAGCTTTTCAACCTTCTTGAAAATGGCCAAGTGTATGCCTCATTTCAGGAAAATTTGGGGTAAGAGCAATGTATTTAATTTTCATGAATTAATACATTCCAGTGAACCAAAATTCACCCCCAGCTCACCTAGTGACAAGCAAACCCGTGTCATGACAAAAACAGGTTTTGTTCTTTTAACGCACCTAATGAGAGGTTGGGATTTGAAATTTGCATTCATTTTCACCAGAATAGAACAAAGGGGGGGATGTCAGCTTGAATTATTGCCTGTGGGCAGTCGAGGTCTTTAGACGCCATGTGTGACTGACCGTGTTGGTTCTTGTTGCTATGAACTAGCTAATTCAAACAGATCCAGCTCACCCTCGGGGCAAGGCAATGTGAACAGAGCACAGAGGGATTTTGACAGAATGGTATGGAGATGGCCACGTTTCTTTTTTCAGTGCAAGATTCTTGATTTACCTAGCTGTGATCTTGCACATACAGACTCTCAGAAACTCAGAGATTGCTCATGTGAACAAAATATGATTGTAGGCTAGCATTTGATTTCAAAGCTGTGTGCTTGGTAAGCATGGTTATATGTGGGTATATATTTCTGTTAGGGATCACTCTATTACATGTGTTGGCTGTTTTTGCTGCTAATCAGAAAAAAGGAGATAACAGTGCCATTGTGACCAGATCACCAGACCCTGCTGGAATAGTTTAGACGTCACCAACATGAAATTTACGGTTGTAAATATTCACCTTCATTACAAAAACAGCTGGTTCGGTTGTAGGAACAGATGAGGGAAAGCAATGGATATAATAACAGGGGTAAAGAGCAGTTGCTTGTGCACAAATGTGTTTATTGTGTGTTTAAGTGTGTGAAAGAGTATACTGAGAGTAGAAGTGGGTAGGGTTGATAGGGGTGGGTGTGTCTGTGTCTTACGGGCATGATTACACCATGTCTTCACTTGCTAGGTTGTACATGAAAACATTTTGGAGAGATCAGATACACAGGTGCACACATTGTATTCTTGTTATTATATCATCAACAAATAAACTCACATATTGCACCTGAAGATATTCACAGGGTTACCAATGGACGGTATTAGGGGTGGGTAAAAATATTGATTTCCAAATGCATCGCAATCTTCATTTGTGCGATCTCGATTCTGAAATCCCAAGATCAATCTTTTAATCTATGCGCAACCCTCCACTACAATGAGAGAAAACCACTCGCATTTGCAACCAAATTTTGTGCTATGTGACAAAAAATTTATATATTTGGCAACTGGCTGGTAAATGTTTAGATTTCACGCACCAGTGAATGAATTGTGTAGTATAGTGGGAGTATTCAGCAGCGAGATCCTTTCACTGCGACTTGAGAGTAAAAATTGTTCCGTGTGTGTCCAAAGACGAGATCCACGCAATCAATTTGTCAATGAATAATTGTAACCATTTTGTTCTTTACAGTCAGTTTTAGATCAAAAACAACAAAAAATAAACATTTAATTCTAATCAGGCATTGCACAGATGAGATAAAGCCATTCAAGTCTCTCTCGTTAACATGCGCTAATTTAAAGACCCGGACAGTACCGGTTTGACAAATCAATGTAAACACATGTAAATAGTACAAATTATGCAGTTAAACTATAAACATGTAAGAAAATCTAACATATGCAAAATAATATAAAATTTGATTAAATACATTGATTTGTTCATTTTTAAGATGCTAAAATGTTACCAAAATGATGTAAACCAATAAAATATAATTAGTAAAATTCATATTTGGTAATGTACCTAGTTAGAAGGTCCCGTGTATAACTAACAGCATTAGCTGGAAGATAATTTATTTAATATGTAAACAAAAGGGACATTATAACTGAAATATACCCATATGAATCATTTTGAATCTGAATTGAGAGCTTCTGAATCGAATCAGGAAATTGATATCAATACCCAGCCCTAGACGATATAATGCAAACATATCTTATATACTTTTTTAATAATAATAAAAAAAAATTTTTTTTAAATACACAAAATTGCTATTTTTCCTTGTAAAATATATACTAAATATATATTATTTGTAAAATAATAAGTAGACTCAAAGAAATTGGTCCGTATCTTTGATTTGGGATGCTATAAAATATTAATGGTCAGCTGATATGGCTTGTTTAATGGCCGATGCTGATATCTAAAGAGCAGGGTGCCCAATGGTAGATATAATGCTAATGTATCTAGAAGACCTAATTTTATGATTAAAAAAGATGTACACATAATGCTTGAATTTAAATGAAAGCTTATTTAAAAAAAAAAAAGAATGTGTATGTATGTATGTATGTATGTATGTATGTGTGTGTATATATATATATATATATATATATATATATATATATATATATATATATATATATATATATATATATATACATATTAAATAACTAATATATACTACATGTAAAATACTAAACAAAAATGGAATTCAAAAGATAAAATTCAAATTACACATTCAGTTTCCTCATACATCTGCTGTTCTTATAAACCACATTAAGAACATTCATTGTTTTCTCATAATACCTGATTCACAAGAGTACTTGTGCATTTCATCATTGATGTCACCAGTCCTTTTAGTTATTGATTAATATCTTGCCAAACAAGTGCATGGTTCATTGTATATTTACCACTGTCTAGCTATTCTAGCCTATCAACTGTTATCATATAACCATTTCATTTGGCAAAATGTCACTGGCCATTAATTGACTAGGTCCTTGACAATGCAATTGGTCATTTACGCTGTGGAAGGGAAGGCGAATTCATTTCACTGAATGACATCAATGTTTATGCAAATAATGGTAATGGAACATTATAAAGTAACAAAGGTCTGGTTTATAAAAAAAAATAGCAGTAATCCCCATGTGCTGTTTTGAAACAAAACAACCTAACCTTCAATTCGCTCTCTGGTTTACAGCTGTCAACAAAACAAAAAAAATATTTTATGATTACGCATTAAGCATTAGAGAATCAGTGTATATTTTGGAACATTATGAAAAGTCTGGGGTGAAACTGCATTATGTTTCATTATTGAAAATGCCTTGCTAATGTGAAATGTTTGAATTATTTTAAGAATCCTTCCATAATGAGTAACCTTGGCATTGAAGATTGAACATTTGTGCTTATCCTTGAGTGTAATGTAATCTGGGTTTCTATATTACATAATTTGGAAAAATTCATATAAGAACAGTGAATTCTTATCCTTTACTGATGCAGACAAATTGAAGTTGTTTACAGTCTTGTTCACATTAACACATTGGACTAAAGATCAAGACACGTAATATCTGTGATTTTTGTTCTCTACAGGCATCAGGCCTCCCATAATGAATGGGCCCATGCACCCCCGTCCTCTGGTGGCACTGCTGGATGGGCGGGACTGCACAGTGGAGATGCCCATCTTGAAGGACGTGGCCACCGTGGCCTTCTGTGATGCCCAGTCCACGCAGGAGATTCATGAGAAGGTATCTGTGCAATTATCACTTACTGTCACTGTAACAGGTTCGTTGACAGAGGAGGAAGCAAGGGTCAGTTAAACAATTCACATAGCTTTTATTTAAAGAACAACAGAAAATGGTCTCTCAGTAAACTCAATACACCCTGAGCACTCTGCTGCATGGGTCCGACTCTCTTAAATCCCTCTCACACCCTCACTGCAAATGAGAACCGTGTACATCTCCCGATCTCGCTCTCCATTCACAAACCGGTGCTCAACCACGCCCCCACTACCACATACACCCATTGCCCGACTCAGCCGGGGACCCATCCGGCCTGCCCACTGGAGCAGGGTGTGGTCCGAAGAGAGGGTGAAAGCCCATCCCAGGAGGTAGTATCGAAGGGTGAGGACCGCCCACTTGATGGCCAGACACTCCTTCTCAATGGTACTGTACCTCGCCTCTCTCGCCCAGAGCTTCCGGCTGATGTACAGTACTGGATGCTCTTTGCCCTTGTCCACCTGGGACAACACAGCTCCCAACCCCCTGTCCGACACGTCGGTCTGTAAAACAAACGGGAGAGAAAAATCAGGAGAATGCAACAACGGCCCACTGCAAAGTGCAGCTTTCACCTGCTTAAAAGCCTGTTGGCACGGCTCCATACACTAGACCGGGTCTGGTGCTCCCTTTTTAGTGAGATCAGTCAGAGGGCTGGCGACATCCGAATAATTAGGCACAAACCTTCTATAGTAGCCAGCCAGCCCCATGAACAGTCTCACCTCCTTTTTGGTCTTGGGTCTCGGACAGGTCGCAATTGCTGTGGTCTTATCAATTTGCCCAGATACCATTCTTCCACCCATCCAATTGCACACTTCTTAGGATTCGCTGCAAGTCCCGCCCATCTCAACGACTTCAGGACAGCCCTCAAATGCTGCAGGTGCCGCTGCTAATCGTTACTGTAAATAATAATGTCATCCAGATAGGCAGCGGCATAAGCGGCATGTGGTCTGAGGATTCTGTCCATGAGCCGCTGAAACGTGGCTGAGGTCCCGAACAAACCGAAAGGAAGACTGACAAATTGGACAAATTGTGTTGGCCACACACCGAGATACTTTATTACAGGACCCATCCACACAAACTGCCCTCAATAAAGTAGTAAATGCTGGCCAATTCATACCCAAGATTAGTGGCATTTTTTTTTTTACCACTGCTTCATACAGATTAATATATAATGTAATTTATATTATACAATGGTTATGCAGTACATCATAGATCCCAGTGGCTCGACTTGACGAAGCCTCTTTGGCTTTGTTTCATGGAAAAGCACTTAATCTCTGAGGCTAAAAAGTGGATAAACAAACGGGTAGCCGACCTCGCCGAGCGCGAGGTAGCGAAAATGATTGCGGTGTTGTTCTGGAGTGCAGCCGACCCGTTGTAAGATAGCCTTCTTCAGGGCCTCGTACTCCACTCGGATGTCAGCGGGGAGTTGCTGAGCCGCGAGCTGGGTTTCCCCAGACAGCAGCAGAAACAGCCAAATCGCCCACTCGGCTTTCAGCCATCTGGAGGCAGTCATGGTTTGTTCAAAGAGCTCCACGAATGCCTCCGGGTCATCCTGGGGCCCCATCATGAGCTGGGAAACAGCCATTGTTGCCTCCGGGGTCGTGGCTGAGGACTTCTGGATTACCAGGCTCCGCAAAGCCTGCCAGTCCTCCATTTGAGTTTGGAGAAGCTCCTGGAAGCACTGCTCCTGGACCAGCGGTGAGGATTCCACCTCTTTCTCCAAGTTCCCGGGTTTCGGCACCAGTGTAACAGATTCGTTGACAGAGGAGGAAGCTAGGGTCAGTTCAACAATCCATGTAGCTTTCATTTAAAAAAACAACAGTAAATGGTCTCTCAGCAAACTCAAAACACCCAGAGCACTCTGCTGTGAGGGTCCGACTCTCTTCCTTCTCTGGCGTCTGGCTCACTCTTAAATCCCACTCACACCCTCACTGCAAATGAGAAACAGGTGTTAGAGACTGGTGATAATTTGTACCATGCTCCCGATCTTGCTCTCCATTCACAAACTGGTGCTCAACCACGCCCCCACTACCACAGTCACTTACTATATCTTATTGTGGACGATCCATATTTTATAGTTAGTGCATTTGTCATAAATATTTAACTTTATCTGCCTCTGAAATGACTTTTCTGCTGATGTACTCAGGACCAAGTGGGCAGGGAAAAATAATACTAACCAATAATATCATTTACTTTTCACAATCCAATCAAATCCTGATGGATAAATCAAGCGCTGTCTTACAGTAAGAAATATGTCACATTACAGAATGTAAATGCATTGTGAATGCTGTTTCATGCGTTTAAGACTTTTTTACCACTGCTTCATACAGATTAATATATAATGTAATTTATATTTTACTATGGTTATGCAGTACATCATAGATCCCAATGGCTCGACTTGACGAAGCCTCTTTGGCTTTGTTTCATGGAAAAGCACTTAATCTCTGAGGCTAAAAAGTGGATTTCACAATGGAGTAATATTTATGAGGCTGTGAGCATTTTTGCCAGAAATTAGTAGAGTGATTCATTAGATGAATTCACTGGGAAGTGTGATGAAATCTCAAAGCCATCCTAACCTCTGTACTTCATGTGATTTATTTAGTTCCCAATCTCACTTGCTTGCAGATAATGATCAGTATTTTTCTTTAGCATTTGTAAAAACTGGACTGGTGAGTGAATCAAATCTATCGTGTGATTTACTAAAAAGAACACAGTTCTCATGTTCAAACACAGTGTTTGAAATGCTTCTCAATAACTGAACTGTATCTGACTCCGGTGTTGTGTGTATGGTACATAATGTGCACCATAAACTATGACAAATTATAAAAAATAAAAAAAAATGATTAGGGATATAGAAATTTTGACCAATACAGAAAGCTATATTATTTTTATAATAGCTCATAACAGAGATGATGCCAAATATTTTTTTGTTTTTGTTTAAAGAAACAGTGTTCAAAATGAAACCTCCAATCTAGAATTTCACATGCTTCAATAAAATATTTTAATGTACAGTATAAAAAAAAAATGATAATATAGTTCAATGGCATTGAAAGAGTTTACTGTTTGAGACCTAATATTATCAGCTTTCAATTTCAGCCAAATCTGACCGATGCTAATATTGGCCAATAGCAATATAGTCACCAATATACAACCCCAGTTCCGAAAAAGTTGGGACAGTATGAAATTGCTAATAAAAACAAAAATGATTGATTTGTAAATTATATTCACATTTTGCTATATTGAAAGCACCACAACTACACATGATATAATGTTTTAAATATACAGTAATTTCAAACCAGATGATTGCAACATGCTCCAAAAAAAAGTTGGGACAGTCGAGTGTTTACCACTGTGAAACATCACCATTTCTTCTAATAACACTTAAACTTGTGTCTTCAGTGCCCAAATGCTTAAGTTTAGAAAGGGAATTTTCCCCCTAATCATCCATTATGTAGGTCTTAAGCTGCACAATTGTACGGGGTCTTCGTTTCTGGATCGTGTGCTTAATGCGCCACTTATTCTCAATTGGAGATGGTCAAGACTGCAGGCAGGCCAATCTAGCACCCACATTCTCTGCTTACACAGCCATGCACTTGTAATCCAGGCAGTATGTGGTTTGAAGTTGTCCTGCTGGAAAATGCAGGGACATCCCTAGAAATGATGGTGCTGGATGGCAATATATGTTGCTCCAAAGTTTGTACATATCTGTCTGCATTCATGGTGCAAGTTACCCATGCCATGGGCACGGACACACCCCTGGCCCATACAGACACTGGCTTTTGGACCTGATGCTGATAACAGCTCGGATGGTCCTTTTCCTCTTTGTCCCAGAGAACACGACAGCTGCGTTTTAAAAAAACTATATCTTCAGACCAAGAAACACGGTTCCACTGTTCTACTTTCTGTCTGAGATGAGACCGAGCCCAGATAATTCGGCAGCGCAACAGTGTTGATGTAGGGTTTCTGCTTTGCATAGTAAAGTCTTAACTTGCATCTGTGGATGCAGCGCAAGTGGCGGTGACTAACAAAGGTTTACTAAAGTTATCCCAAGCCCATGTTCATGATATCCATTATAGATCAATAGCACGAAAAGTGGATGGAATCTAGGCTATATTGTTATCGACAAAGTGAAAATGCGTAAAAAACTTTTTTGCGAAATTTGCTGTCTTCTGCCTGTTTCCATTCAAATGGCCTTTTATCGATAAAAATGGTGTGCGTGATGACGTCATGCCTAAAAAAACACTTTGTCGCATAAGTTTTGGTTTAGCGCAAAAGAAATCTGCCCTGAAGCCGTTTCTGTACAGAAATGTGTGTTTATCGCTAATTCACCTCCCAGATGTCCCTGTTTTTATTTCCTCCGAAGTTTTGGTAAAATGGGGAGAGTATTGAGACAATTCATTGAAATTAGCCAGCTTACTGTCATTATAATTTCACAAATAAAAGCAATCAGAAGATGAGGAATTGCAATCAAAAGGGAACAGTTGCCTTTCTGATAGGACTGTAACATTGGTCCTGATGTTGCGCCTATCACAGGTTGCCACCGGTTCTGACCCGAAAGCCAATCGTCATGGCCCTGTTCAAGCTGGCACCCTGCACCAAGTAGTGGGGGAACTTTCGGTCTTAGTATAAGGACCATCCATCGATGTGTATATGCTGTGTGCACAGCTATTAAAGAAAAATTTATGCTGTGTAATATCAGGGTTTACATTGAATATCAGGAATGTATCATGTAGGCTATTTTGAAAAATCTTCTAAAGCATTGCCATCACAACTGCATTGTGTCCTGCATATTTGTCCAGCAGCTTTTAACGACCAACTGAACTTGATTGTCATCTAAAATTAATTGAATGTCATAATGCAATTTACATTTTCTGAAGAAGCTCAGCAAATGCGATCCAAGGTAAAGAGGGTTAGATTTAAAATATTTAAACGTTTTAAAATGTTCAAAAGCTAGTTTTCTGAAAGTGAACTCAGCATTGGACAAATAGTTCTGATAGTTTATAGTCTTGAAAAAAGTTTAGAACACTCTGAGAATGTCATTCAGCTGGCTTTTTTCGCCTACAGAACAGGGTAAGGCTAATTTAAGTTTGTGTAAAAAAAGGCAAGTATATAGGTCTAAAAATATAATTTTTTTGTTTGGTAATTAATTTTAATTTAATGCTTTTTTCGTTTGGTAATTTAATTTAATACGGGGAATTGTGCCGGCATTTTTTCAAAAGTAAGCGAAGTAATAATTTAATAGAATTGGGCTGTTAGTGTTTCAAAAAAAGCATACTGAAGCGTTTCTCCTAGTATTATGTATTTATGTTTAATTTAAAACATCTTTGTGCACAGAAATGATGTTTTTTTGTATTTTGGTCTAATTCCATGACTGCCATCTATTATTTTGAATGGTGTGGAAAAGCAACTTTAATAAATAAATGGATGTCTACCATGATTAAATTAATCACAAACAGTGGCCATTAATTTGTTCTCCGTGCACTTGTCCATGTGCATGATATGAGATATTTGTGTTGGCATTCCTGGAAGTGTCATGTTTGCAGCATCGGATCTGTGCAGGTACGCCATTAAGATCAATCCATAATCACGTACAATAAATTGGCTTTCAAGGATGTATACTGTCATCACGATTAACACAGGCTAACGTTTGGGGCAAATTCTGTCATGTGACACTATATTTTTGCGTTAATGGCAATTTTCGACAAAGTGTTTCCAAACCAGTTTTTCACGACATTTGAAGTATCGACAGAGTTTACGCGCTAGAGTTAAATGGAAAAATATTATGTCGACACTTGTGAAATTTTAACGATAATTTGCGTTTCCATCAGCTTTATTTTGATGCGCTAAAACGTTTCTCACAAAAAATCCTTGTATGGAAATTATATTTTTTAAGACAGTGATGTCTGAGGGATCAGAGATCACGCGCATTCAGAAATGGTTTTTCGTCTTGCCCTTTATACACCAAGATTTGACCAGATTCCTTGAATCTTTTAACTATATTGTGCACTTTAGAGGGTGAAATGCCCAAAATCCTTCCAATTTGTCTTTGGGGAACATTGTTCTCAAAGTGCTGGATTATTTGCTTTAGCATCTGTTGGCAAATTGACAAGTCTTGACCGATCCTTGCTCTTATATACTATACTACCTCTACAATATATCATTCATCCCAACAAATGACCCAAAAAATATTTTATGCAGTTTATTTATTTTTATTTACGCATTTCAAATTCATAACAAAATTCAATAATTATTTTAAGTTTTATTAATTTAATTTTGTTAAACATTACACAATTCAGTTTGATTTAATTGAAATGTGTAAATCTTAAAAATAGACTTACATATTTGAGTGTGTATACAGCTCAAATACAACTGCCTGGAAAAAGAGTGTACCGTTTGATCATTTGAACACAAGCTTGATTTGCTGCTGTCAATATTATTAAGAGTGGCCGTTTTGTCTTTTGTGCTACACTTGAGTATAAACACATTTGCTCGAGTCATTCAACTGACTACCTACAAAAGGACACATCACTGACTACCATCAATTATTCAATTTCAACACAAATCACTTAATTCCATATCATATAAATATTTATTCCCTGAATGCATTTAAGCTCAATCACACATTAAATGTGTCCAGAGCTTGCACATTTTTCTGCTGACTTGCCGATTGCTTTTTGGCGTGTTTTGTGTGGCTCTGGGTGGTTGCCAGGTTGATTCTCAAAGAGCGCTACCCAGGCTTGCAGAGACAGATGGTACACCCTTTCTACCCCTTTCCACAAGGCTACAAAGAGTCTCCTTATTTAACTAACACTATTTAATTGACAGAAACTGTACAGCCAACCTACACTGTAGAGGTTCTTATAAGATGGAAACTCATTTGGCTGTCTGGGAGGAAAATGATTAGCAGATGATGAAGTGACATGAAATCTGTCAATTAAAACTGGATTTGACTGTAGAAAATCTTTTTCATTATGTTGTAGCTCATAAACAGCAGTAATTGTGTAAAACGGTGATTTTTCTTGATGGCTGTCAAACCATATATTGTTTTTCACCATCAGCCAGAGTTATGATGTTGTAACAAATTGGGCTTACCCTTATCAATAAACTCAATAGTTACCTCAAAGGTTCAGAGAATCTGGGGTAGTGCAAACAGTTCCAAATTGTTCAAACTTAATAAACACAACACGAGGCAGTACATATGAATGAACACACATGTATTATGATGCTGCAACAAAACTACAAACACACAGCACCATAAACCAAAACAAGTCTATATATTTATAAATATCCCATAGAGTCCAACTGACTAATAAATTATGAAATCCCAGAGTCCAACAAAAATCTCAGTTCAACTCAGAATGCAAAAAACAGATTTAACAAGGTCCAAATGCAAATGTGTTGGCCAACAACAAAAATAGAAAAATGGAAAAAACACCAAAAATGGTCTTCTCTTGGAAATAAGGTCTGCTTCAAGTAATTCACAAAGCTTAATCCACAAGTCAATTCCAAGAAAGAGAAAAGTTGTTTTTACTGGCAACAAGCCCCAACACAAGTAATCCTCCAGTTTCTTTTGACTCTTCAAAATGGCTATCCCATGTCCTGATAAGCCATGAGGCTGTTTCAAAATAAGAGTCCTTCCTGTTCTTAACAGGAAGCAAAACAGTTTGAATAAAAGTCCCACAAATAAACTCAAACTTGTAAGTAAATTATTTAAATGAAGTCCAACTCAATTTCTTTTCCCAGTAAAACATTTTTGTTTGTGAACACAGCTTAGGACATAAATGAACAATTTTAACTAACATACAGCAACAACTTTAACATGTATTCGGCAGTCAAGTATATGGCAGTCCCACCCCACCCACCAGCCGGAGGCTACTTAAGGAGACTTCCAAAGAAGGGTTTCAGATTTACTATGTTCACTGTATCTGCCTTGCCCTCAGGATGAATCCATCTGAATCCATAGTTTACTGGTCCAAGCTTCTTCTTCACCATGGTTAGGCCGTCCCATTTTGGGGCGAGTTTTGATGAAAAGTAGTCAGAGGTTTTTGATAGAGGATGTGCCCGGACCCAGACCAAATCTCCCACTTGAAATTCCGCATGTTTACTGTGGGTATTGTAATATCTGGCTTGTCTCAGTTGAGCATTCCTCACAGATTTCTGTACTTCTTTGTTGAGTTGGTGTTGTCTTTCCAATACAGCGTAATATGGTTGATTGGGGTTTGGAGAGTGGAGTATCAGTCTTTCTAGGGGTCCCTTCAGTTGTTTGCCCAGAGCAATTTCAGAAGTTCTGTTGGTGGATTTATGTTTGGTGCTGTTAATGGCAAATCTAAACTCAGCAACCCACTTGTCCCATTCTCGATGATTTTCTCCCACATAAGATGCCATCATGGTCTTTAAAGTCCTGTTGACTCCTTCTGTGAGATTTGTTTGGGTATGATAACTGGTTGTGAGTTTCTGAGTGAGTCCCCATTTCTTGCAGAGATCCACTATGAGCTGACTAATGAATTGGAGTCCATGATCAGAAAGAATGTACTTGGGGACCCCCACCTTGTAAAGACGTCGTCCTTTAGGATTTGGCATATTCGAGGGGAAGATTTCAACCCACTTGGTGAAATAGTCAGCGACTTCTAAAAGGAGGATGTTGCCTTTCTTGCTCCTGGGAAAAGGTCCTATAATATCCACACCCAACATGTAACCTGGTTCTTTTATTTCAGTAGATTAGAGGAAACCAAGGTACTTGGTGTTAGAGGGTTTGTATGGCTGACACACTGAACATTCTTTACTTGCTTCCACACATCCTTGCGCACATCTGGCCACCATGCAACCAAGATTTTTAGGAGCATTTTCATCTTCCCCAGATGAGCTCCCAAAGGATTGTTGTGAAAGTATTCAATGAAAATCAGTGTGAGAGATTTCGGCACGACGAGTTGATACTTGGTTCCTACAGCATATAGCATAACTCAGTATAACACACCTTATTGGATTTCCTACCTTATTCTGTCTTCCTTGTCATACCTAGTTCCAACGTTTCCCATCATCTCCATCACGTTAACATCATTGATCTTGGCTAAAGCTATCTCAGCCAGTGAAGAAGGCAGATCAGAGTTCCATATGGTGGATTTTTCTGCTATCCCCATAGCTATGATGGCTTCATCTTGGATAGCTCTTGATAGGGCATCCGGCACCATGTTCATTTATCCCTTCCGATACTGGACTTGGAAATGAAACTGCTGCAACCTCAAAGTCCACCTGGTGAGCCGTGATGTAGCTTTCGGAGAGTTCAAGGCCCATGACAGTGCAGCATGGTCAGTGAACACCACAAAGGGGATTCCTTCCAGATAATGTTACCACTTCTCAACAGCCCGTACGACTGCAAGACACTCCTTTGATGTAGAGTAGTTTAGCTCAGCTCCTTGAAGCATAAGCAATTATGCGCTCATCACCATCGATGTTCTGGGTGAGTACAGCTCCAACTGCGCTAGCATCAGTTTGCACTTGAAATTGCTGGGTAAGGTTGGGTTGTGCTAACACAGGCACTTGTTGCAGTGCTTCTTAGAGTCTGCCCAGGCTTTGTTGGCATTCACTGGTCCATTTCCACTCAACTCCTTTCCGCTTCAGATGGTTCAGTGGAGCAGCAAGTTCAGAAAAGTAAGGGATGAATTTATGGTACCACCTCAACAGACCTAGGAGTTTCTGTAGTAATAGAAGACCTTGGGGAGTGGGATAATCAGTGATTGCGGCAACCTTCTCAGGATCCACCTCCACCCCTTTCCTTGAAACAACATGTTTCAAGAATTTGAGCTCTATCTTGAAAAAATTACATTTCTTCAAATTCAAGGTCAGGTTGGAGTTCTTGAGTTTGCAGAAAACTGCCTCGAGATATTCCAGGTGTTGCTGTTTGGTAGGTGAATACACAATAATGTCGTCGATGTACACAAAGCAAAAGCGTCCTCCAAGTTCTCCCAGTACTCTCTCCATTAGTCTTTGGAAGGTGGCTCCAGCATTTTTGAGACCGAAGAACATGGTAAAAAATGATAGAGACCAAAGGGTTAAGGCGTCTTTTCTTTTAGATTAGGACCACTGGAGATGCCCAAGAAGACTGTGATGGTTCAAAAATGCCCTTCTGGGGGGTCACGTGACGCCATGCAAGGAGCAGACGTGTGAGCGACGAGCTCTGCGCACTTTGCTGAATTTCCGATTATTCTCATGTTATAATCTGGTAAAATTTGATACACCCAGTTACACATTTGCTCTTTGTTGCAAAACATGGCAAAGAAGTCAAAATTCTCGGGCTCTGGAGACATTAAAAGACACTTACGTGTTCAGGATGAAAGCCCCGACAGACCTACAGACCGGGGACTCGATTTGGATGGCGCGGCGGGAGAAGGAATCCAGCATCAGTTGTCCAACATGTCGGTGATGTTAACGAAGATTCTTGCTGACTTGGAGGGTCTCGCTGTAATACGTCGATCGATTACGGCGATGGAAATAAAATTCTCTGAGTTAGCTACAAGAGTGACTGATGTTGAGAGATGAATCGATTTTCTGGAATCTTCGGAGAGGGAATTAACCGCTAATCCGCCCGCGACCAAAGTTGATTTGGAACATCTCCTTGAAAAGCTTGAAGATCTTAAGAATAGAAACCGCGGGAATAACGTTCAAATTGTTGGAATTCCTGAGCATGAGGAGGGCAGAGATATGGTGAAATTCCTAGACGAGCTTTTCCCGAGTCTGCTCGACATAACAGGCCATAAGCTGGAAATCGAGCAAGCTCACAGAGTTCCGGCTCGCAGAACTGCTGAGGGAGACAGGCCCAGATCGATTCTGGCCAGATTTCTGAGATCATCCGATAAAGATCTTGTGTTACGCCAGGAGAGGAGCAAAGGGAAGCTTTCTTGGAAGAACCATCATATTTTCTTGTTCCCGGACTTTGCGAACTCGACAAGAGAGAAACGCGATCGGTTCAAGGAATGTAAGAAACTCTTACATCAGAAAAAGATCTCGTTTGCTCTAATGTTTCCTGCCAAACTGAGAATAGAAACGAAGGTCGGTCGCAAAGTATTCACATGTCCAAATCTGGCAATGTCTTGTATAGAATCAATGTCTGAGTAAACCATTGGATGTTTCTCATGTGAGTGGGCCTGACTCACAGGAAAACTTTTGGCTAGATATATAAAGCAGAGAGAGTCTTTTTCTATCATTCCCTCAGTGAAATCTACTTGTGGTGAAATATTTACCTCGGCTGTTGGTATTAATAATGCCTTTAAAGAGTTCTATCTGGATCTTTATAGTTCCATGTCTTCGTCTACTGTTGAAGATATTAGGAACTTTCTAGAACCATTAGATCTCCCTAAACTGACGACTGTGTAAAAAAATTCTCTTGATTCTGAGATAACCTTGGAGGAGCTTGACGAGGTAATTAAGTCCTTACCTACAGGCAAGGCACCGGGGCCTGACGGCTTTTGCTCTGAGTTTTTCAAATCTTATGCTACAGAACTGGCTCCACTTTTGTTAGAAGTTTATAAGGAATCATTAAAGAATGGAAAGCTTCCTCCAACCATGACACAAGCCCGGATCAGTCTGATTTTAAAAAAAGACAAAGATCCAAGCGTGTGTAAAAGTTATCGCCCAATTTCCCTGATCCAGTTGGATGTAAAAATTTTGTCCAAAATTCTGGCTAATCGATTAAGTAAAGTTATGACATCACTTATACATATAGATCAGGTGGGGTTTATTCGAGGCCGTAGCTCTTCTGATAACATTAGGCGTCTCATCAATATCATGTGGTCAGTAGCGAATGATCAATCTCTGGTTGCTGCCATCTCTCTTGACGCCGAAAAGGCATTTTTGATATGGTAGAATGGGATTATCTTTTTAAGATTTTGGAAATGTATGGGTTCGGGAGTACATTTATTGGTTGGATTAAGTTACTTTATAGACACCCTGTAGCAGCGGTACAAACAAATGGGTTAATTTCAGATTATTTTTACTCTGGATAGGGGCACCCGGCAGGGTTGCCCTCTTTCCCCATTATTGTTCTGTCTTGCCCTGGAACCATTAGCAGCCGCGATAAGAAAGGAGGATGATTTTCCTGGGGTGACGGCGGGAGGTATGGCGCATAAGCTTCTGCTTTATGCAGATGATATTTTATTATTTGTCTCCAACCCCACTAGATCTATGCCTTGCCTCCACAGAATTATTAACTCCTTTTCCAAATTCTCAGGATACAAAGTCAATTGGTCTAAATCCGAAGCTTTGGCTTTGACAGCGTACTGTCTAGAAACGGCCTTCCAGCCGGGTGCCTTCCAGTGGCCCAAACAGGGAATTAAGTATTTGGGAATTTTATTCCCAGCAAATTTGTCTGATTTATTCTGAGTTAATTTTGATCCCTTAATAAGAAGGTTTTCGAATGATGTGGACAGGTGGGCTTCATTACACTTATCGATGATTGGGAAGGTTAATGTTATTAAAATGAATTGTATTCCAAAATTTAACTACCTGCTACAATCTCTCCCTGTAGATGTCCCCCTCTCTTATTTCAAGGAATTTGATAGCATAGCGAAGTCCTTCATTATGGTAAGCGCCCCAGGTTAAATTTCAGTAAGTTACATAGGCCGATTGACAAAGGTGGGTTAGGCCTACCCAAGATTTTATTTTATTATTATGCATTCAGTCTCAGACATTTGGTTCATTGGTCGCTTCCACCTGAGAGAGCTCCTCCCTGGTTTTGTATTGAAAAGGAAGTTCTTGCCCCTATCTCGCCACTGCAAAGCCTTTCGATTAAACTAGCTGGAGAGGTTAAGTCGCACCCCGTTATTTTGCATTTGCACTCGATATGGACAAAAGTGTCCAGAGTGTTTAATTTGGATATTTATTTAAACGTACCCTCGAGCATATGGCTGAACCCTAAACTATGTATTAATAAGTCCCCTTTTTGTTGGTCAGATTGGATTGTGAGGGGGGTTAATACACTTGGTGACCTGTATGAGGGTGGAGTATTGAGATCTTTTGAAAATTTGATTCAATATTTTGGGATTCCCAGATCTCAATTTTATAAGTATTTACAGCTGCGCCACCTGCTTTGCTCTGTTTTGGGAGTAGCATACACCCCCCTATAGCGGCAGATACCCTGGAAGTGGTGATTGCTGCTTTTGGGAAGGGTCATGAGGCATCAGTGTATTACTCCCTGTTAATTCAGAGTCTGGGGGACGGAGCTTTAAATTCACTCAAAAGATTATGGGAGGAAGATTTAAATTTGTTATTGGAGGAGGAAGTGTGGGCAAGGATTCTAAAAAAAACATAAAGTCTGCATCTAGAGATGCAAGGGTTCGCCTTATGCAATTTAAGATTTTACATAGATTTTATTGGACCCCCTCTAGATTGTATAGGCTTGGTCTTAAGGACACACCCATCTGCTGGCGATGCCATACTGAAGATGGAGACACCATCCATGTTTTTTGGGGGTGCCTTAAGATCCTAGAATTTTGGCTGAAAGTGCAAAGTTTTGTGTGTGATGTGTTGGGCACTCAGGACTCGTTCTGCCCCAGACTCTGTATTTTGGGAGATAGGGAGGTCATGGATTTGGTAGATAAGTACATGAAGGACTGGGTTTTGACCAGTGTGATGATTGGTAGGCAGGTTATTTTGAGGAGTTGGAAGTCGGATGGAGCACCCTCGTTCCCGGAGTGGTGCGCAGAGATGGGGAGGGTGGCTGCCTTCGAGGAGGGGTCGAGCATTAGGATGGGGGTTAGGGAATCGTACAATAAGAAATGGGGCAATTATTTAGCATTTTTGAGGGAATCTCGAGGTGGGGCAGTGGAGGGAGTAATTAGAGTTTAGTTTTTTTTTTTTTTTTTTTTTTATCATACTTGATTATTGTATGTAATTTTATGTTGTTGTTTTAGTTTTCTGTGTGTGTGTGTCTATATTCTGTTGACCACAGGGGTGTTCATGGGGGGGTCAGGGTGGGTTGAGAGTTTGGTAGGGGGAGGGGATATAGTGGGGGTTTAATGTTTAAAGTGTTTGATTCATTCATTGTATAGATGTTGCTATATTTTTTGTAATAAATTATGAATCAATAAAAATGTTAATAACAAAAAAATAAAAATGCCCTCCTGGAGCATCCTTTCAATCTCCACTCTAATAACATATTTTTTCAGGGGTGAGACTCGATACGCTTTAATCCTGATTGGGACATCATCTGTGTATATGATGTGGTGTGTTGTATGGTTTGTTCTTCCCAGTTTGTCTGAACAGACAGTTGACCATGCATGGAAGATATGTTGTAACTCTAGAGGATGGCTCATTATTATGTCACTATGTATTGTGGCTGATGTTAGGGCATCAGGTTTTTCAGGTTTCTCTAGAGGTAAAGCCAGAGCTGTCCCCAAAGTGGCTGTTGGAGGAAAGGGAAGACATTAGTCAATCATAAGTCCATAGCTCTTTTCTGCCATGTTCAGCTGCACGCCTGTTCGACTTAGGAAGTCTAGACCAAGGATGAGGGGAAAAGCTAGCTGTTTGTCAGACATGGTGTATGTGTCCACTGTCCACACAAGTCCATGCCATTCGTACAACATAGAGACATTGCCTTCTGATGTGTGTGCCTTTTCATCTGTTAATACAAATGTCCTGTTTGAACTCTTCTGGAGGTTCTCACTAGGCTTCGCCAGGGTTTCCCACAGTTGCTTTTGCATTACGGTGTAGGTGGAACCGGTGTCAACAATGGCTTCCACCTGGAATCTACAAACTCCAATGATAACCTTGAGCAGTGGAGGAGTAGTAGACTGTACTAGGGACACATGGTGAGTTTGAGTACCAGGGGTTTTAGTGGTAATGTTATGGCTAGCTGGGGTACTCCTTCTCCCTCTTTCATGGGCTTTGAGTTGGTTGACTTTGGCCCAGTAGACTTTCTTTGAGTTCAGGTCTCTTCGACCATGGATCCCACCTTTACCAGCTGTTCTACATTATCCACTGCGCACCTCAGACTGCCTGCCAGGGAATGGTTACAACTGTTCAAGATTCGCTTCACCACTTCAACTTCTGGGAGGTCTGCCTTCCACTT
Source organism: Myxocyprinus asiaticus (assembly GCF_019703515.2). NCBI lineage: Eukaryota > Metazoa > Chordata > Actinopteri > Cypriniformes > Catostomidae > Myxocyprinus > Myxocyprinus asiaticus. Next base: position 10,299,633 of record NC_059365.1, read on the forward strand.
CAAGCACATTGGTCTGTAGTCATAGGCAAAGTCCCAGATGCATTGGTCTGGGCCCTGAACCATGACTTGGTCTTCTACCTCAGTGAGGTAGTCAATAGGGAGAAAAGCTGCCATAAATTCACATTTCTCAGACTCCAGCACATCACATGTTTCTCTCTTTTCTCCAAAAGTGGGGAATTCTAAGTTAATTGGATGTTTGGGTAAGATGCATATGGAATGGATACATTTTGGTTGGCAGTGTCAGAAATGGTGTGACTGAAAGTGAATTGTGATACTGGGGTTCTTTTTTTTCTGATGCGGGCAATTTGCTTTTTCCAATGCTCATCCCTTCTCTGGAGACAGCTTACGACTTCCTGTTCTAGATGAGCTAAAGATATTTGCATTGATGTTTCAAGATCTGTAAATTGCTGTTCACTGGATTCTCTTGAGTCCAGCTTCTCTATTTACAGAACTTTCTTTGGATGATATGAAGTCGTTTTTTTAGGGAATTTACCCCAGTCTGCAATGTTTGGACAGTTTGAGTGAGACTTGATACTTCTGATCCAAGATTTTCAATCATACTTCCAACAGGGTTCAGAACTGGAGGCTCATCTTCTTCACTCTCCTCAGCTTGGCTATCAATATACATATCACTCAACAGTGAACTGACTTCAGTCACTGGAACTGGATTTCTGTAAGTATATCCAAGAGCAGGAATGAAGGGAAGGGACTCTGCACCACCCACCGTATCAGGAAAAGTATTAGGGGTTAATTCAGCCTGATCCCTAACATTATCAGAGGCAACATTATCCATAGTGTTTGAGGAATCTGTTTTAGCAATTTGTAATGTGAAATGAAACAATGCACTAACAGTATTTTCACAGAAATCTCCCCGTACGGGCCACCAGCTGTAACAAATTGGGCTTACCCTTATCAATAAACTCAATAGTTACCTCAAATGTTCGGAGAATCTGGGGAAGTGCAAACAGTTCCAAATTGTTCAAACTTAGTAAACACAACACATGAGGCAGCACATAAGTAAATAGCCCTAATGTGGCAGTCACAATGTGGTAATTCTGTTTATGTGCGTATTACCCATTAAAATAATCCAGAATTTGATGTTATTAGATTGTCAAGATTGTTTAACTGATTAAACATTTTAAGTCCTTGGTTTGTAAAGTTGTACATTGAAGTTCTATCTTGTTTTTGGTTATCATTAGAAAGCTAAATATGTTGCAGGCATACAGTGTTGGTCATAGTACCTTTTCTGAAAAATCCACAGAGCTCAAGTCTTTCTGATCGTATTTAAATTGATAACTAAAGTGCGTATGTGTAGTTATCTATTTAAAAATATAAACAATGAATCTCATGAAGTTAGTCAAGAACATGTCCAGGTCATTTTAATAAAAAATATAAAATATTTCTAAATACTTACAGGACCAGGTGTGAAGTGTTTTACTTTTGAGTTTTTCATTTGATTAATTCAAGCATTTACAGTATACAGTGGTACACACTTTTTTGATTTATATTTTATTTCAAATTAGCTTAAAATAAATTCAGTCTAACAAATACTTCTATGATGCATAAATACTTCACAATTAAATCTGTGCGTTATTGTTATAAAAATAAAGTCAGATTGCAAAAATATTAATAGTCCTAAAATAGGCATTACATTTATGCAAAATATATTTAAAAAAAAATATTTTTTTATTTTGTTAAATATGACCCATGCATGTTCTTCATGGACAGGCTTTGTGAGACTCAACTATAAAATTTAATGGCTACCCAGATGTAACTGTGGAACCTGGAAAATGAAGTGAATTTCAATGCACGGTTTAATCTTATTGAGCAAGGTGGAATTGGCTCAACCCTGAAATGCTGCTTATATTAATATTCATGAAATAACGTACACTGTACGCATTAGAAAACTACAAAATTTTGCCCTTGATAAATAATAACTGGTGTGGATTGTATTATACTTTGATACTTCAAAACAGAATAAATTTCATTGGAACATTAACACCAATTGTTCTGCTGTAAATAAATTTTAATCTAGATCTTTATGAAACGATAATACCACTGTGGATTTTCTTTGCATAGACTCACTTTAATTGCCATACTTTCACTTGGAAAAGAAAAAATTGGTTTCAACTCATCCCTCACTTTGATAAAACAAAACAAAAATGTGTTGCCCATTACCTGCTACAAGTTACAGGTCTATGTGGCAAACATACAACGATTTCGGTATTGACGACGGTTTGTTTTAAGTCAAATTTCTTTTCTGTTGTAATTTGACGCCTTGTCAAAGATGCTGTTGTTAGACCTTAACTTATATTGAACCAAGAACTACTAGCATTAATATTTTTAGTGGTGGTGGTTTTAATGGGAGATGCTATTCTCAAATTAATTGAGATGATAACTTCTTAGAGAGCGTTGTAGTCTTTTTATGCGCTGTTGTTATCACAGTCTTGGTGAGTCCGGCAGTTTGTTTCATTTGTGTTTCCATTCTCATTAGTGTTTATGTTTCCATGGGAAACCTAATCATTTCCATGGGAACGCTGATCATGCCAACTTTCAGCGGACGAGCGGCACCTGATCGTGATTTGTTTTCTGCCTATATTTACCCCACTCTGTTTCGTGTTCATTGCTAGATTGTTTTTGTGTGTTTAGTTACTCACCACTCTCTCTCTGCCCTAGTCGGTTCTGTTTCGTGTTTTCTATATTGGTTGCCAGTCTTCGCCATAGTACCTGGATTGTTGTTACCATCCTGTTGGTTGCATCGCTCACCTTGACGCTTCCTGTTGGTCGCCTCGCCTTGAGTATTCCTCATCGGTTACCTTTCTACACTGGATCTGCTCTTCAGACTGCACCGACGCAAACAAACCTACGAACACACTATCTTCCAGGGGATTCCTCGCTGATCTGCACTCCACACTACCACAACGCACACAAGCCTACAAATACACTCTCCATCTCCATGCTGCAGTCGGTGCCCGGTTCCCCTCACGCTTCGCCAGCTCTGCTGTTTTATATTCAATAAATTCTGTTACTTTGCCTCCGCACTTGGATCTCTGGTCTCATCCTTCTGACAGTTGTTAGAGAAAATCGCTGCATCAACAATACATTTCAAGACAATCACAGTCAGACATAAAATCCTCTGCTGTAAGTCATATTCCTGTATTTCTGAGGTGCTTTGGAGAGATTAAAGTCTTTTGCTGATTCTGTTTGACACTGCAAAATAAATAGTTGCAGTAAAAATGTTTAAACTGCTTGATGTCTTGCACTACTGTAGATATGTACCCGCAATATTATCTTCCAGTTCTGCGCTTTTAAATATGCAGCGAGGATCACCCTGAAGCACTCCGGTTACATTGAAGCATGTCATTCTGCACTCAGGATTCGAATAAGTGGTTTTGTATCATATTGGAGCCTTTCTTATTTTTCTCCCTTTGATTGTTTTGTGCAATAAGATATTATAGTTATTTAGCCTATTGATTTGTTGAATATCTTTTAGTCACCATGTTGAAGTGCTGCACTTAGCGTTCATATTTCCCTCTTAAACGCATCTGATCGGGGTCACGTGAACATAAAGGAGCCTAATTATACATTATTATCCTTGACTCGACTAGTCGTTCAAATGCAAATTGCTAGATTTGCACATCCCTAATATGAATACACAAATAGTTTAATATAAATATTGATACAGGATCTAAAGTATCAATACAATATCATGAGAAAAAGTATTTGATTGTATCGACACTGCCGTATTGCACAGACTCATTGAACTCTCTGTACTTTCTCTCAGGTATTAAATGAAGCAGTGGGTGCTCTCATGTACCACACCATCACCCTGATGAGGGAAGACTTGGAAAAGTTCAAAGCACTTCGTATAATTGTCCGCATTGGGAGCGGTTTTGATAATATAGACATAAAGTCTGCTGGCGACTTGGGTAATGAAGTTCACATTTTTACACACTGGATACAAGAATGGATGTGTGTTTTTTGCTTTTCTGAAGAGTCTGACTGTAACCCATCCTCACCTGTAGGTATAGCCGTCTGTAACATGCCAGCAGCTTCAGTGGAGGAGACCGCAGACTCCACCATGTGCCACATCCTCAACCTGTACCGACGCACCACCTGGTTACACCAGGCTCTCCGGGAGGGCACTCGCGTCCAGAGTGTGGAGCAAATCCGTGAAGTCGCATCTGGGGCAGCCCGAATCAGAGGAGAGACACTGGGGATCATTGGTCTAGGTGTGTAGAAAAAGTAACACAGCTTTGTACCATTATGCATGGAATGCTTATGTTTTGTTGCAGGGTAGTCATCATATTATAATTGGTGAATCTCATAAGTTTGCCATGACATGCCTACAGTGACTAGGGCTGGATCAGGATGATCAACTAGTGGACCAGTAGTCCAATAACCAAATAGTTGACGAGTGAGTTTATCTAGATTTTTTTCTTTAGAATCCTGAAGGCTCTCCATTCATGAAGTGATATGTCTGGTCTCAGGGCGTGTTGGACAGGCGGTGGCTCTGAGAGCCAAAGCGTTCGGCTTTAACGTGATCTTCTACGATCCATACCTGTCTGACGGGATGGAGAGAGCCCTGGGGCTGCAGAGAGTCAACACCTTACAGGACCTGCTCTTCCACAGTGACTGCGTCACCCTGCACTGCAGTCTGAATGAGCACAACCACCATCTCATCAATGACTTCACCATCAAACAGGTGTTACACACACACTCAAGCATAAATAAGAACTTGAATGCAAATGTCACCACATGTTTGTATTTATAACACTGTATGGTCATTATTTGTTGTTGATTGTAGATGCGTCAAGGCGCATTTTTAGTGAACACTGCGCGTGGAGGTCTGGTGGATGAGAAAGCTCTGGCCCAGGCTCTAAAAGAGGGAAGAATACGGGGAGCAGCACTGGACGTCCATGAGACAGAGCCCTTCAGGTAAACGAAGACATGTTTCAGAAGTGTAGAATGTAAAGGGTCGTTCACACTGACAGATTTGAAACGACAAAGTCAGTAGAAGTCATTCATTTTCAGTGAGAGTTGCCGATTGCAATGTGGGTGTGTCCAGTGACGCAAAGTTGAGAAAAGTTTAACTGTGTGTAAAAGAGCAGTGATGCGATGCGGAAAATACCAATGGGACTGAAGACAGAAGAGTTCATGTGATCCACCTATTGTAAGATAATGTAACTTTTAGCAATTCACAGTTATTTATATACAGTGTATATACAGTATATAAACATATATATATATATATATATATATATATATATATATATATATATATATACACTGGCGGCCAAAAGTTTTGAATAATGTACAGATTTTGCTGTTTTGTAAGGCAGTTGGTACTTTAATTCACCAAAGTGGCATTCAACTGATCACAGTATAGTCAGGACATTACTGATGTAAAAAAACAGCATCATCACTATTTGAAAAAAGTTATTTTTGATCAAATCTAGACAGGCCCCATTTCCAGCAGCAATCACTCCAACACCTTATCCTTGAGTAATCATGCTAAATTGCTAATTTGGTACTAGAAAATCACTTGCCATTATTATCAAAGACAGTTGAAAGCTATTTTGTTCGTAAAATGAAGCTTAACATTGTCTTTGTGTTTGTTTTTGAGTTGCCACAGTATGCAATAGACTGGCATGTCTTAAGGACAATATTAGGTCAAATCTGGCAAAAAAGAAACAGCATTCTCTAGAAACTCATCAGTCAATCATTGTTTTGAGGAATGAAGGCTATACAATGCTTGAAACTGCCAGAAAACTGAAGATTTCATACAAAGGTGTACACTACAGTCTTCAAAGACAATGGACAACTAGCTCTAACAAGGACAGAAAGAGATGTGGAAGGCCAGATGTACAACTAAACAAGAAAATAAGTACATTAGAGTACATTTCATAGTTTGAGAAATAGACACCTCACATGTCCTCAGCTGACAGCTTCGCTGAATTCAACCCGCTCAACACCAGTTTCATGTACAACAGTAAAGAGAAGACTCAGGTGTTCAGGCCTTATGGGAAGAATTGTAAAGAAAAAGCCACTTTTGAAACAGAAAAACAAAAAGAAAAGGTTAGAGTGGGCAAAGAAACACAGACATTGGACAACAGATATTTGGAAAAGAGTGTTATAGATCTTAACCCCATTGTGCTTTTGTGGGATCAGCTAGACTGTAAGGTGTGTGAGAAGTGCCCGACAAGACAGCCACATCTATGGCAAGTGCTACAGGAAGCGTGGGGTGAAATTTCACCTGAGTATCTGGACAAACTGACAGCTAGAATGCCAAGGATCTGCAAAGCTGTCATTGCTGCACGTGGAGGATTTTTGATGAGAAGTAGTTTAAGAAGTTCTGAATATTTTTTTCATATTGTAATAGTAATTTTTCACGTTATTAATGTCCTGACTATACATTGTGATCAGTTGAATGCCACTTTGGTGAATAAAAGTACCAATTTCTTTCCATATATACAGTTGAAGTCAGAAGTTTACATACACTTAGGCTGAAGTCATTAAAACTAATTTTTTAACATCTCCACAGATTTAATATTAGCAAACTATAGTTATGGCAAGTTGTTTAGGACGTCTACTTTGTGCATGATACGAGTAATTTGTCCAACAATTGTTTACAGACAGATTGTTTCACTTTTAATTGACTCTATCACAATTCCAGTGGGTCAGAAGTTTACATACACCAAACTGTGCCTTTAAGCAGCTTGGAAAATTCCAGAAAATTATGTCAAACCTTTAGACAGTTAGCCAATTAGCTTCTGAAAGGAGGTGTACTGAATTGGAGGTGTACCTGTGGATGTATTTTAAGGCCTAACTTCAAACTCAGAGCCTCTTTGCTTGACATCATGGGAAAATCAAAAGAAATCAGCCAAGACCTCAGAAAAAAAAATTGTGGACCTTCACAAGTCTGGTTCATCCTTGGGAGTAATTTCCAAACACCTGAGGGTACCACGTTCATCTGTACAAATAATAGTACGCAAGTATAAACACCATGGGACCACACAGCCATCATACTGCTCAGGAAGGAGACGCATTCTGTCTCCTAGAGATGAACGTAGTTTGGTGCGAAAAGTGCAAATCAATCCCAGAACAACAGCAAAGGACCTTGTGAAGATGCTGGAGGAAACGGGTAGACAAGTATCAATATCCACATAAAAATGAGTCCTATATCGAAATAACCTGAAAGGCTGCTCAGCAAGGAAGAAGCCAATGCTGCAAAACTGCCATAAAAAGCCAGACTACAGTTTGCAAGTGCACATGGGGACAAAGATCTTACTTCTTGGAGAAATGTCCTCTGGTCTGGTGACACAATTTGAACATTTTGGCCATAATGTCCATCATTATGTTTGGAGGAAAAAGGGTGAGGCTTGCAAGCCGAAGAACACCATCCCAACCGTGAGGCATGGAGGTGGCAGTATTATGTTGTTGGGGTGCTTTGCTGCAGGAGGGACTGGTGCACTTCACAAAATAGATGGCATCATGAGGAAGGAAAATTATGTGGATATATTGAAGCAACATCTCAAGACATCAGCCACGAAGTTAAAGCTTGGTCGCAAATGGGTCTTCCAAATGGACAATAACCCCAAGCATGCCTCCAAATTTGTGGCAAAATGGCTTACAGTGGCCATCACAAAACCCTGACCTAAATCCGATAGAAAATTTGTGGGCAGAACTGAAAGCGTGTGCGAGCAAGGAGGCCTACAAACCTGACTCAGTTACACCAGTTCTGTCTGGAGGAATGGGCCAAAATTCCAGCAACTTATTGTGAGAAGCTTGTAGAAAGCTACCCAAAACGTTTGACCCAAGTTAAACAATTTAAAGGCAATGCTACCAAATACTAACAAAGTTTATGTAAATTTCTGACCCACTGGGACTGTTATGAAAGAAATAAAAGCTGAAATAAATAATTCTCTCTACTATTATTCTGAGATTTCACATTCTTAAAATAAAGTAGTGATCCTAACTGACCTAAGACAGGGAATGTTTTCTACAATTAAATGTCATGAATTGTGAAAAACTGAGTTTAAATGTATTTGGTTACGGTGTAAGTAAACTTCTGACTTCAACTGTATATATATTATACACTCACTGAGCACTTTATTAGGAACACCTGTACAGCTTCTTAGTCATGCGATTATCTAATCAGCCAATCGTGTGGCAGCAGTGCAATGCATAAAATCATGCATATATGGGTCAGGAGCTTCAGTTAATGTTCACATCAACCATCAGTATGGGGAATAAATGTGATCTCAGTGATTTCAACTGTGGCATGATTGTTGGTGCCAGACGGGCTGGTTTGAGTATTTCTGTAACTGCTGATCCCTGGGATTTTCACGAATGTTGAATGTTGAATCAGTCCGAATGGTGCTAAAAACAAAAAACATCCAGTGAGCAGCAGTTCTGCAGATGGAAACACCTTGTTTTTATTAACAATTTTTATTGATTCCATTCATAAGACAAACAAACACAACATAAAATATGGAATCAATTATATACATTAAACCCCTTCCCCCGAACAATTCTTGGATCTTAACACATCCCCAAAAAACATGGGTTGTTTCCCCATCTTCTGATTGGCATCGCCAGAAGGTGGGTGTGTCTTTAAGACCAAGCTTATACAATCTAGAGAGGGTCCAATAGAATCAATGTAAAATCTTAAATTGCATCAGATGCACCCTTGCATCTCTAGATGTAGACTTGATGTTTTTTTAGAATCCTAGCCCCCACTCCCTCCTCCAATACCAAGTTTAAATCTCTCTTATCTCTTAAGAGAAGTTGAAGCTCTGTCCCCCAGACTCTGAATTAACGGAGTATTACACTGATGCCTCTTGACCTTTTCCAAAAGCAGTAATCACCACTTCCAGAGTATCTGCCGCTTTAGGGGGGTGTATGCTACTCCCAAAAATAGTACAAAGCAGGTGGCACAGCTGTAAATACCTAAAGAACTGAGATCTGGGAATCCTAAAATGCTGAACCATATTTTCAAAGGATCTCAACACTCCACTCTCCTATAGGTCACCGAGCATATTAACCTCCCTCACAATCCACTCTGACCAGCAGAAAAGGGACTTATTAATACATAATTTTGGGTTCAGCCATTTGCTCGAGGCAACATTTAAATAAATGTCCGAATTAAACACTCTGGACACTTTTGTCCATACCGCGTGCAAATGCGAGATAACGGGGTGTAACTTAACTTCTCCGGTTAGTTTAATAGAAAGGCTTTGCATTGGCTTCCTGTTCAATACAAAACCAGGGAGGGGCTCTCTCAGTTGGAAGCGACCAATGAACCAAATGTCTGAGACCGAATGCATAATAATAAAACAAAATCTTGGGGTAGGCCTAGCCCACCTTTGTCAGTCGGCCTATGTAATTTATTGAAATGTAATCTGGGACGATTACCATTCCAAATGAAGGACTTCCCTATGCTATCAAATTGCTTGAAATAAGAGAGGGGGACATCTACAGGGAGAGATTGTAGCAGGTAGTTGAATTTTGGAATACAATTAATTGTAATAACATTAACCTTCCCAATCATAGATAAATGTAATGAAGCCCACCTGCCCACATCACTCGAAAACCTTTTTATTAAGGGGTCAAAATTAACTCTGACTAAATCACACAAATTTACTGGAAATAAAATGCCCAAATACTTAATTCCCTGTTTGGGCACCTGGAACGCACCTGGCTGAAAAGCCGTTAGTGGCCAGTATGCTGTCCGAGCCAAAGCTTTGGATTTAGACCAGTTGACTCCTGAGAATTTAGAAAAGGAATTAGTAATTCTGTGGAGGCAAGGCATAGATCTAGTGGGGTCGGAAAAGAATAATAAAATATAATCTGCGTGAAGCAAAAGCTTATGCTTCCTTTCTTATCGCAGCTGCTAATGGTTTCAGGGCAAGACAGAACAATAATGGGGAAAGAGGGCAACCCTGTTGGTTGCCCCTATCCAGAGTAAAATAATCTGAAATCACCACCAGCAGATTTCACTGAGGGAATGGTAGAAAAAGACTCTCTCTGCTTTATATATCTAGCCAAAAGCTTCCCTTCTTTGTCCCCCAACTCAAAAATGACTGTCTTGCCCTGAATAGCCAAAACTCCACCTTCCGCGACAAAATAGTATTATATCTGTATTTCAATTGGGTCAATTCTCTGAGGCCATCAGACAACATTCGACGCTTCGGCTCTGCCTTGGCACTTTTAATATTCCCTTCCAACTCCACGAGTTCTCGTGCTTTGGATTTTTTGATGAATGAGGCATACTGTATGATCCAACCCCTAAAAACCGTCTTAAGTGCCTCCCAAGCCACGCCCACAGAGGATACTGAGGACCAGTTGGTCTCCATATAAACATTGATTTCAGCCTTTAACATTTGTTGAAATTCAGGATTTTGCAAATGGGATACATTAAAGTGGTAACTATGTGATATCTATATGTTGCAACAACTCTAAACTCACCAGGGCGTGATCTGAGACTGAAATGTTTCCAATTGAGCAATCAACAACTGATGAAATGAGGGACTATAAAAAAAAAAATTTTATTCTAAAATAAATCTTATGGACTGATGAAAAAAATGTATAGTCCCTACCGGATAGGTTCAAAAGTGTCCTAATATCTGTAAGACCAAGAATTTTACACATCCTGTGAAGCGTCACTGTTGCACTAGGGGGCTTACACACTTTTGCTTCACTATGATCAAGGACTGAGTCCATCAACAGATTAAAGTCTCCTCCCAATATTATATCATGAGGGGTGCCAGCGGCTTGCAACATCCCTTCAAGTCTTTAAAAAAGCGCTGATCATCAGCGTTAGGTGCGTAAATATTAGCCAAAATCAAACTTTTTGCCCCTGAATTTCTGCTAAAACAATTTTTAGACATTTGAATTGTAGATGCTTACTTATCAGTGTAATGAATCCCCTGCTCTTACTTGAGCCAGCACTAAAGAAAACATGTCCACCCCATATCTTCCCACATTTTTCCACTTCCTGCGGGGGAAAGATGCATTTCTTGAAGAAACACTATATCATATTTCTTACATTTAAGAAGAGAAATAAATTTCCTTCTTTTTATGGGGTGCCCCAACCCATTCACATTCCACGTGGAAGAGACAATCCACTCATACTAACATTTGACATTTTGACACATTAGAAAAAATGGATTGTGTCAAAAATAAAATTATAAAGACCACATTCCACATTAGTGCAGCAGTCAAACCCCAAACTTCCCCCTGAACCAAACAAACAGAAAAAAGAAAAACGTGAAGACAAGAATGAGGATTTTGAATTCTTTGACATATTGTCTTCCTAGAAAAGTTATGGATCAGGGTGTATCGAATCTCACTGGTTTATGACACAAAAAGTATCAAAACTAGCAAAGTGCGCGGAGCTCGCCGTTCACACGTCCGAACCTCGCATTACGTCATGTGACTCCCTGGAAACACCTTGTTGATGAGAGAGGACAACAGAGAATGGCCAGACTAGTTCGAACTGAGAAAGTCTACGGTAACTCAGATAACCGCTCTGTACTATTGTGGTGAGAAGAATAGCATCTCAGAATGTTGGCGCTATTTTGGCAGCACGAGGGGGACCTACACAATATTAGGCAGGTGGTTTTAATGTTGTGGCTGATCAATGTATATAATATGCTTGGAAAATTCCAAGTGAGTTTGATTCATGCATTGATAATCATTCATCTTATTCTTGATATTATAGACTGTGCACTGCTGCAATCAATATGTAAACACTTTCCCTCCATAATCTAATTTTTATGTAAAAAAAAACTGCTTTGTTGAGCAAATAGATAAACATTGTATTCATGATCATTCTTATTACTGTAACGCAGTCATATTTTATTATACTACATTAAAAAAAGATGTTGTACAATGATTTTTTAAAATTAAAATCATCAAATCTGAAAGGCAGTTCCAAGGGGGCACTACTATGATGTATAAATACTTAATAATTTAAATATAGCATTATTTTCACATTGTGGAAATGAGAATACCATCTTCCTTTTGGGTTTCCGTTCATGCAGCCCAACAATCTTATGTCCAATAGTAGGAATGCCTACTACAAGCAACAATACAGCCACTTAGTGACCTATAGCAATAAATTCTGTCAGTGTGAATGGGCGTAATGCTTTTTACCCAGGAAAATAGGTGTGGCTGTCCCCTTTTATACCTGTATCTGTGTGTCAGTTTCAGCCAGGGTCCTCTTAAAGATGCCCCCAACCTGATCTGCACCCCCCACGCCGCCTGGTACAGCGAGCAGGCCTCCATTGAGATGAGGGAGGAGGCGGCACGGGAGATCCGTCGAGCTATTACCGGTACATCATCCCATCAAGCTATCAATACCACTTTTGAATGGATCCGAGCTGACATTTGTCAAATAATATAGAGAATTCTGGGTGTCTGACCTCCACAGCAAACATCAGTGTTTAATTACAGAAAACATCAGTGTTTAATTACAGGCTGTCCAATGACTCAGGGTTTCCCTATAATGAAGCTGTTTTCGGCCTCCAGGTCGCATTCCAGACAGTCTGAAGAACTGTGTGAATAAAGAGTTCCTCACACAGACCACACACTGGGCCGGCATGGACCCTTCCGTCGTTCATCCAGAACTCAATGGAGCCTATAGGTACAAAACTCCTTCCTCTTGAAGTCAACATGAAACACCTTTCACAACCCATTTTACTTCTGAATGTGACGAATTTCCAAGTTAAACATCATATTCAGTGAGAGAAAATGTAGGGGATTGATTAGATTGTGAATAGTGGCTGTTACATTAGGACTGCATGATTATGACGAAAATCCTAATTGCCGATTATTTCCTTTGATATTGTAATTACGTTTATTAATTTCAATTAATAGAATTTACATTCAAATACTTATTTTGTGTGGGGCAGTTGCATGCCATATTCTTTATGTAGGCTATGCATCAAAACAACGTTTTTGCTTTAATATTTTAATTGCATGAAAAACAAAGTGTTATTTACATTTTGAATACATTGTTCACAGTATAATTTAGATAGTGAGCATTACTGCTATGCTTTTAGCCTAATTTAAACACGTCAGATTTACCTTTGCAATTATGCACACAACGGCCCAAAAAATGTTGTAAATAGGACATTTTGCACAATGGGAGTACACCAAAATGAAATGCTGTAATTGACACTTTTCACGATTATGTAATTGCGACAGCTGTAATTGTAATCTCGATTCAATTAATTGTGCAGCCCTATGTTACATACTGTACCTGAATGGTTTGTAGGGGAGGGGTTGAAAAAGTAAAGGCAAAAAGTGAAAGACATCAGCCAAAAAAGAAAGTTGTTTCAGAGACCAAGCAAGTTATTGGTTGTAGCTTACGTTATCTTAGCAGATACTAAAAGAAAATACAAAGAGAAATGGGTAACACTTTACAGTGAGGTTCCATTTGTTAACATTAGTTAAAACCATTAGTTAACTTGAACTAACAATGAACAATACTTTTACAGCATTCATTAATGTTAATTTCAACATTTACTGATACATTTTTAAAATCAAAAGTTGTATTAGTTAACATTAGTTAATGCACTATGAACTAACATGAACTTACAATGAACAATTGTATTTTTGTTAGCTAACATAAACAAAGATAAACAAATGCTGTAAAAAAAATGTATTAATTGTTAGTTCATGATACCTAATGCATTAACTAATGTTAAAGAATGGAACCTTATTGTAAAGTATTACCGAGAAATGTTTAATTTTACCATTACGAGCTTTGGTTTTATAATGTCACCATGGGGGGGTATTTTAATTAAGGCTACGTAGATCAACAAGCCATACTGTTTTTGGATTTCTAATCAAGCACCAGATTAAATTCCTAATAAGAGTTCTTTCATCAAATGGAATCATTAAAGGGATCCAAGATGTAGGATTTTGTACAACCTATTCAGGGCCATTTATACCGAACTTGTTTTTGCGTCCATCAGTGCTCTTTTTCCATGGTTTTTCTAAGTAAAAACATGCTAGACGGACAACTTTGACCATTGCACCATGTCTTACTATTTTTTTTTTCAGCATCTCCCACAGGAGCGTTGCATTTTTTTTAGATGCCGTGTCTAAGATAAAAAGAGCGTCAACTTTTAAAAACGGGTCTCGATACACTTGTGTTCTGTTATATTTATTATGCTGCATCTTGCTTTTAACATCTGTTGTTTAATATTGTTCCTGCAGATACCCCCCAGGTGTAGTAAGCCTTGCCTCAGGGGGTCTCCCTCCGCCCGTGGAGGGCAACATGCCAAGTACCGTGCCCATAACCCACAGCCTGCCCACTGTAGCCCACCCTCCACACGCCCCTTCGCCCGGTCAAACCGGCAAACCCGAACCCGATAGAGAGCAGCATCCCAATGAACAGTTGTAGCCCTGCTCTTCAAAGTCTTTCCGTACCACTATCGAACTCTCCTGGTCCTTCTTTACCCCAAAGAAGAGGAGTGGAAACAGGCTCCCAGGCTTAGAACCAGCCACTAAAAACACAACCGCGACTCTGAAGTAGCCAACTCTTTGACTGAAGGTGGTGGACTGTGCTGTTTGAAGTATCTAGCATGGGGGAAAAAAAAGAAAAGAACATCTTGTGGATTTAAAACAAAGTAAACTTCTCCCCAAGTCAAAATCCTGCTGTTTTAGATTGTAGTCTGTCCAAGTGCAGTGGGCGATCTTTTATCTGTTATTTTGTTTGTCTAATGGGTTTCATTGTTAAAACAACAGTAGCTATTACATGAATGTAACCTGTTTGTGTACAGTTTTTAGAACATGATCAGTGGTTTTTAGAAAAGAAAAAACTGAAACAGCATTAAAGGGATAGTTCACCCAAAAATAAATATTCTGCCATTATACAGTATGCATACCCTTGTGTTGTTCCAAACCTGTTTGACTTACTTTCTTCCATGCAACACAAAAGGAAATCCTATGGGAAAGAACAGCATCAACATTTTTCAAAATGTTTCATGTTCCATGGGGAAAAACTGTAATACGGGGTTGGACGACATCAGGATGATTTATGGATTATTTTTGGGTGAACTAACCCTTTAAGGGAGGTGTCGTACCACCTAATAATATATACAACAAAAAGTATATTAGTTTCACTTGTTTGATTTTAAAAGCCTCGAAAGAGGCTGGATTTGCACACCCTCTCAGGAAAATTTATTTCCCCCCCTCCCTTCCTTTTAAATTAAGCCACTTAGTGCATTGTTTTTTGTACCCATTCATCTTTTTGTAGTCAAAACTCAGTACAGTATGTTTGTTTTTTTGTTTTTTGGGAGCATGTATTACCTTATGTGTTAAAGGTTAAAAAGAAAATGGCAAAATGTTCAGTTTTTGGACAAAAAGTAAAAAAAAAAAAAAAATTGTCTTGTGCAAAGCTGGCGTAATGCTTGCCTGTTTGTGTGTGTGACTTGATTGTACCGTGTTTTTTTCAAGGATGCCGGGATAGTTGCAGCTCTCCATCGCCTACATAGTTTCCTTCCTGGTAAAGTGGTAGGCTAGCAATATACATACTATATATACTATGAGATATTAATATTTTTTGTTAAACAGAATCCAAAAAGAAATGTTTGTGACTGTATGCATTTGTATGAATTATTTTAAATGAAATAAAAGTCCAAGTTAAATGAAAACGACAATGGTTCTGTGAGGTTGAGAAAGGTTTATATAGCACTTCCATGATGTCGTGCTGGCGAGAGGTCACAAGAAATACTAGAGTCTGGCTGTTCAGTTCAAGTCAGTTTAAGTTTCCTTTGCATTTTAACCCATAACAAAAGACATACACACAATCACTGTGGACGCCCTCTTGTGGTCATTAATTCTGTAATATAAATAATACAGGTGCAAACCCGGCATCATGCTGAAAATAGTTAAAACAGGGATCTGGCTCACTTTGGAGAATTTGTATTAAAGGAATAGTTCAACCAAAAATAAAATTTGTTATTCATTATGGACAAAAAAACCTGTTCACTACATTCATCTTCCTCTAGCTCTAAAATATAATTTGCGCTCATGCACAATCAAAACCGCTGTGTCAATGCCACAATGAAGCACCACAGCAGGTTCTTGCACAATGTGCCAATTTTGAATATGCAGAAGTGTGAATAATATTTTAGAGCTGACAGAGGACAAGATTTACAGTAAATAGCAACTTAAATTTCAGCCTGGTCCTCGCACAAAGCTATCATATGGCTTCAGAAGACTAGGAATATAGCACACAGGTAATATGGACTACATTTATGATACTTTATTGGTCCTTTTTGGAGCTTGACAGCACCAATCCACTTTTTTTTTTATGATAAAGAGCACTCAAACAATCTGCTTCTCTATTTGTAAATAAAGCCATAGGGTTTGGGTTAACTATTCTTTTAATATTCTAGATAAAATTGTCAAATCAGGGCACTAGCTATACACCGATCAGTATATGACAGAAGTACTGAATGGAAATGCTCTTTATGTTTTTGAGGTCAGGGTGGTGATAAAACAGCACTGAGACTGATCCCTGCATGTTCCTTTCCAGCATTGTCTCGGCACACCTCCATAATTCCTTTATCCTGTTCACTGCTTGTTTTGGATTTTGTTTTTGAAAGTTTTGACATTTAACATGGGAAGAGGCCTTAAAGTGTCCCTGAGCAGTCTGTCAAACTAAAGAAAACTCAAGACTCTTAAGTCTACTGTATAGTATACATACAAGCACTGTAGAGCATTAGAAAGCATCATAAAGGCTCTTGAGTCATTTACAATCATCATTATTATTGTTAAAGGGATACTTCATACACAAATGAAAATAGTCATCTTTTAATCACACTCATGTTGTTCAAAAACCATTTAGAAAGAAAGACTTCTGTGGAACACAAAAGGAGATGTTAGGCAGAATGTTAGCTCTGGTCACCCTTCACTTTCATTGCATCTTTTTTTCAATAAAATGAAAGTGAATGGTGACTTCTGCATAAAATCTCCTTTTGTGTTCCACGGAAGACAGAAAGTCATATGGGTTTGGAAGAAAATGAGAGTGAGTAAATGTCAAAATTTTCATTTTGAGTTAACTATCCCTCTAAAAGAATGTTTCAATAAAAGTTAAGCTTCATCAACATCATCTGTAACATGCTGTCGATTATTATCACAGAAAATAATTTAGATTCATCAGTTTGTAATAAAAAAAAAAAAAAAAAAGCAAATATCAAGTGTATAGTAATGCAATTTCAATGAAAGTGAATGAGGCATAGCATTGCACTGGGATAAACATTAAAATACACACTCTTTTGAAAATATAGCCATAATGTTTCTACATTATACATGACTACTTTCTAAACTTGTTAATTATATTTAATATTTCAAGTCCTGTTATGACCATGTAAAGCTGCTAAATCCGGTAACTTTTGCATGATATGCGCAAGGATACCAGAAAGAGACTTGACGTAACTATTTCCAAAGTACTATTTACATGGAGCAAACTCCACCCACATGAATCATCAATAATGCATAACCAGAAGTTCATCCACCTAGAACTGTCCCACCACCAAAAGGACAATAAAGATACAAAAATAAGATAGGAATGCCTTACAGACTTCCACTGAAAGTGCATTACTGTACAGATGTTTTTTTTGTTTGTTTTTTTTACAAATTGATGGATGAGACTAAATTATCTTTCCGGTAATTGACAGTATGCCTCAGATGATGTTACTTCAGCTTAACTTGTTTTGAACCTGGAACATCCCTTTAAATAAGCCCTGTTTATGAGCAAACATCTTTGTAAACATGCATGTTTCAGGACAGCTGAACCTTATAGTGTTCATACTGCATGCAATGCTATAACACTATAGCGGTACATTCTCATACAGGACCACAATTATTGTTCTTATCATTAAACTGTTATATATGTTTATCATAGTTTTTGTGATTGTTTCGAGGCTGGCATCACTAAATCCAGATGAGAAATATGACGTTAAAGGCCAAAAGAAATCAAATTATTAGAGAAACACAGCACTCCTGGCATATGTGTTGTGCTGATCAAGCATATATAGCAGGGTTGGGCAAAATTCTGAATTTAAGATTGTCTCTGTTCCAGTTTATGAGTTGGAATTTGAAGTCACACAGGATGTTGAATTGGAATTTGAAATGGAATGACAGGAAGAGGAATTTTCTGTTCTTCCACCATGGTCCATAAGATTAAAGTTATATATATATATATACATATACATACATACTACGGTCAAAAGTTTTGAAACACTTGACTGAAATGTTTCTCATGATCTTAAAAATCTTTTGATCTGAAGGCGTATGCTTAAATGTTTGAAGTTAGTTTTGTAGACAAAAATATAATTGTGCCAACTTATTAATTTATTTCATTACAAAACTAAAATTTAATAAAAATAAAAATATATATATATATTTTTTTTAATTGATGACTTGGACCAAATAATAAAGAAAAACAGCCAATAAGTGCCCAACATAGATGGGAACTCCTTCAATACTGTTTAAAAAGCATCCCAGGGTGATACCTCAAGAAGTTGGTTGAGAAAATGTCAAGAGTACATGTCTGCACATTCTAGGCAAAGGGTGACTACTTTGAAGATGCTAAAATACAGTTTTGATTCATTTTGGATTTTGTTTAGTCACAACATAATTCCCATAGTTCCATTTATGTTATTCCATAGTTTTAATAACTTTACTATTATTCTAAATGTGAAAAAAAAAATATATATATATATATATATATATATAATAAAGAATGAGTAAGTATTTCAAAACTATTGACCGGTAGTGAGTGAGAGTGAGAGTGAGAGTGAGAGAGAGAGAGTGAGTGAGTGAGTGAGTGAGTGAGTGAGTGAGTGTGTGTGTGTGTGTGTGTGTGTGTGTGTGTGTGTGTACACACACACACACACATTATATAAAATTATATATAATAGTAAAATATTATTTATATTATATTAAAATGTCAGTGTTTGTGTATATAGTATATTCTGGCAAATTTCTATAGATGACATTTTAAATATTTAATACCATATTTAAATATTTAAAGGAATATTCCGGGTTCATTACAAGTTAAGCTCAATCGACAGCATTTGTGGCATAATGTTATTACCACAAAAGTTCATTTAAATAAATTTAATAAAGTAAAAAAAATAAAAAATAAAATGTAAATCAAAGTTCCAGTGAGGCACTTTCAATGGAAGTGGAAGTGAATGGGGCCAATCTGTAAACGTTAAAATACTTACTATTTCAATAGTATAGCCATAATACACAAACAGTATGCTTGTTAAAATGATTTTTGTGATAAAATCACTTACCTTACAACTTTGTTGCCATAATGATGTAATGTCAAACCCTAAAACAACTGTAAAAATGATGATTTAAATAACTTTACAGCTTAAATAATACACAAGTTTTAACAGATAAATTAATGTAAGTGTTTTAAAGAAATTATAAGCTTCACATTTCTGCCTTTAAACCCTCCAAAAACCGGCCCCATTCACTTCCATTGAAAGTGCCTCATTGTAACCTCGTTTTATGCTCACTTTTTTATAAAGAAAAGGAGGGACGAATCAAAAATATTTTTTGTGGTAATCAAAATTGTCACAGATGCTGTACATTGATCTAAACTCTAAACCCAGGATATTCCTTTAGTATCAATGGATTCCATCTAATGTTTTTGGAAATACCTCATATGTTGTGTGTATGATAGCATGTTTAAGGGTACTTCATCCTGAAAATAAAATGTATTATAAAAAACTACACTTACATGAATGTCTTTGAATTTCATTCCATTTTCATATTCTACTACCTTAAATCCAATGTGGAATTACAATTCTGCATCCTGTTTACAACCTCAATTGAAATTCAGCAACTGAATTGGAATTTTAAAGACATACGGAAGGACAACCCTGATGTACAGTGCAATACCACATACAGAAGGATTCATGTGGAATCACTGATGTTGGGTGTGTCTGTTATTTGAGAGGCGCACTTTGTATTTGTGCATTGTGAATGAATGTTGGGTGTCAGTCTGTCCTGAAAAATGTAAAGGTTGTTGCTGGCTGCGATGGCGATGATGTTTTCTTTGGGATGCCAGGCGGTATGGAGGATTTTCTTCTGGAAGTCCAGACTGTCCACGCTAACGTCCGTCTCTTTCCTCTTCTTCCCCACACACACACGCCGCGGCTGCAGGACCGCCCTGTGCTTACACACCTCACGACTAGCCTCCAGAGTCACGTCACGTCTGCTCGCCCGGTCAAACAATCGGAAGTAGTTGTTGTACGCCCCTGTCATTATGACACTGGAGAGGAAGAGAGGGATTCAGAGAGAACAGATGCAGGGCAGCTGGATCCTCGTCAGTTATATTTCAAAGGTCAAAGGTGAAATTGTTTGGATGATGGCTCACCTGTCTGTTCCATTCCAGGCACATTCAAACTTGTCAAAAATACAATCGCTCTCATACAATGCGCACAGTTTGGTTCGCAAGTAGTCGTGGACCTAAAGAAACACAAATATTGATACAATATTGTTTTTGTTTTTTTATGTTATTTAACATTTGACCTGTTTCATAATATACTATTCTAGACTTCTACTACTAGACTACTTATCTGTTAATAGGGTTTAGTTTGGGTTTCTACAGACACTAGTGACCTGAAGCATTAAAGTTGCTAGCTACTTTTGTATTTGATGTTTTTTAATTTTATAGGATGGATGGTAACAACAATTGTTTAGATTAAGATTTTATTTGCATTAATTAACTGAGTTGAAATATGTGACAAATACAGTAGGTGACACGGTACTTTGATAAATACAATGGTACAGAATTATTACAATATTCGTGTACCATGATATTTACATGGTACTCCAAGGTAGTGGTTTTCAACTGGTGAGTTATGACCAAAAATGGGTTACAGGTCTATACTGATCACGGACACTATAGGGAAAAACCATGCTAATAATATTAGAATATTAACATATAGGATAGGATAACTAAAAACAGGATTGTCAACTTTTCAAGCAGAGGAGAAAAAACCCCATCAATTTTGTTGTTGACTTCAAAGGTTGTGCGTCCAATCAAATTCATATTTCACTTGGTAATATGGCTAATAGCCTACAATACTTAGGGTTCAAGCCCCGAAGGGGTAAAGACCCCTATTGTTTTCGTTAGTTTTCTTATTATTCTTCTTCTTCCGATCGAGTCTATGGCAGCCCATAGACCTCAAACCCTCTAGCGCCAACAACTGCCCAAATTTGCACTCACGTTTATGTTAATAACTAGAAACGAAATTCTTTTTTACTCTGATTCCTTGGCTCAAGACGATTCGATTGCACCCTACGACGTCATTTTCCGTCATTAAAATTTTTCCGCCATTTTGAATTTTCTGAAAAACCTACTTTTTCGAACTCGTCCTATGCCGTTTGTCCGATTTGCACGAAAATGTACCTGCATCATCAAAAAGGCACTCACGACAACAAGTTATTCACAGAATTTTGATAAACCATACCGTTTTCGAATGGCACTTCAAAGAATTCGACGAAGAGCACGATAAAATGGACATGAGGGTATATCTCCGTAACGCTTTAGCGTATTCATACCAAATGTATTATTTGTCATAGGCACCATGACTCGAGGGTGCCTGCTTAGTTTCGGAACAGTGCCACCTAGTGGTCACGAGATATGAAAAAAGCACATATTTTGCTTATAACTTCTGAACAGTTTGTGATAAAATCATCAAATTGGTCTCATTAGATTCAGTGGGGTATAGCGAGTCCAACGATATGAAAAATTCCTATGTCGACCATTTTGAATTTAGTCATAAAATGCTGTATTTTATGAACAACTTGGTGTATCGTTACGAAACCATGTATGTGTGTCTTTGGCACCATGCTCTGAAGGGACTCAAAACATTTCGGGACAACGCCACCTTGTGGTCACAAATTATAATGCCATTTCTAAAAATGCTAATAGCTATTGACTCCTTTTGCCTACTGTCATGAGACTGGTCTTGATAGATTCCGTGGTTCATGCTGAGAACAATGATACCAATTATGTCATGATCGAGCAAACTTCCTGTCCGCCATTTTTAAATGTTTTGAAAACCTACTTTTTCAAACTCCTCCTAGACTGTTTGTCCGATCTGCACAAAAATTGGCCTGCATCATCTAGAGGCACTCACGACAAAAGTTATTCACAGAATTTGATAAACCATACCGTTTTCGAATGGCGCTTCAACGAATTTGACAAAGAACGCACTCGAGGCTGAATCTCCACAACGCTTTGAGGGATTGGGACGACACTTACTTACTACCTGAGCAGTTTCAGAACAGCGCCACATACTGGACAAAAATTCTAAGAAGTAGCTATTTTTTGTTATTTTTAAAATACATTTCAATTTTTTTTAATGATTGAAAGTTTACTTTTTCTAACTCATACACTGTTCATTGGACTCTAACCAAATACATGTCACAAAGCTTCTTTTGCTGCTCATGGTGCCGATAACTGGCTTGACCCCGGTATCGCTGCTTGCAGCTATATTTGTCCCTGTGTTTGCTCCATGTGTCAAGCTGGTAAATCACACTTCTGGTTTATGCATTTACATAATAGGCAGTTTTCCTATTCAGCCTGTCATGGTAATACATTGGGTAAGTTACTAAAAAAAGTAATCCACTACAAATTACTAACTACTTCTCTAAAATTATAATCATATTACTTTACTGATTACTTCATTGAATAGTAATCACATTACGAATCAATTTTGTTACTTTCTTAAACACTTGTCACAAAAAAAAACTTGTTCCACTTGACAAATTCAACATTGTCTGTTTTCTCCTTGTTCATTGTTGCACACCCTTCAGCTGTCGCAGAAACGTGAACAGACGCACATATGAACATATGAATTCACATTTTAACTGAATTACACATTAATAATAATTTTTAGAAATATTTGTAACCCAAGTAATGTACTTAAAAGTAATCAGTAACTGTAATCTGATTACAAGAATTTAAAAATGTAAAGCATTACACTACTTAATGTGCCTAAAAGTAATTTGATTACACTAATTAATTTTTAATCTGATTACACCCAACACTGATTGGGCCTATGCAGTTCACTGTAATATTTAAATACATAGAAAAGTTTAAGTACATTTTTGTGTCCTTTTGTTGTGGACTTGATGTCCAGTGTAAATCCCCTCCCCACCAACATGGTATTGCCAAGTCCAAAAAAATAAAATAAAAAATATTGCCATTGTATTTTTGGTACTTTTTCAGTGAGGCCATCTTACTAAACACTGAGAGGCCTGAAAACTTGAATAGAACATTATGTATGTGTATATGTGTATCTGTGTGAGTGAGTCAGTGACAGACCTGGTATGTTTCAACTGGTTTATTTTCCATGTTGAGGTCCCATACTTTAGCGGTGAGGTAATCTCGAGTGAGCAGGTAACGGCCACTATGACTGAACTTTACATCTGACACCGAGGAAACAATCTCTGAGAAGAATGTCCGACCCGCCGGATCCACTGCCTCTTCAAACACTAATTAAGCATACACAAACCTTTGAGTTAGGGGACAAATGTGGAAATGTCTCAAAGTGGGCGTATGTTAGTTATAATGATTGCTTCGCCCCTGAATATATGCATTGATGTGGCTTACATTTGACATGTTGGTCACAGAGTGCGCGGGCTCTCATGTCACAGAGGCGTGTGGTTCCTGTACTGCTGCTGAAGGCCAGCAGGTGGCAGTGATGAGGATGAAACTCTGCCACTGTGATCACCTCAGTGAGGTCCTCCATGTTCTCTGGCTTCAAATCTACTATGTCTGAAAGAAATTCACTGAGAAAAACCAACATACTGAGATATCATATCATCCATATCAAATCATAACAAAAAAACTATGTCAGCTAAATGTTTTGAAGCCTATGTTGTGTGTTGAATGCTTGTCCCTAATATGAAGCGCTTGTGTGCTACCGGCTGCTTAACCAGCAAGAAGTCATTGGTAAAACAGCTTGACTAGCACAGGGTTCCCACATTCAAAGAAAACTAGGAAATGTCAGAGAAATTTAAAATGGTGTTTTCCAGGCTTGGAACAGTCATGGAAATTTCTATAGTGAGTGGCTATTTAGTTAAAATATTTTATCACCAAAATATTGCTCTTGGTTAGTGCTTGTGTAGAGTAGCGCTACATCCTAATATCCATACTTCCCTACAATACAGTATGCCAAAAACAGTATGCCAATGGAGTAGTATGTCCGAATCCTCAGAAGTTATAAAACAGTAAGCAAGATATATCCAGATGACCTACTATTTCCGGCAAGATTCTGAAGTACGGATCGACTAAATGCTTAACATTCCCATAATCCCTTGGGAGCTGAGGCGAAGTCACATTCAAAACGCTGGATTTAAAAGAACGGTGTGAACTGTGAGTCGGATGGCTATTCTCAACTGTAAGTCCTATATATACCAGAAAATTGTTTCTTGTGCTTAAATTGTGCTTGATTAACAAAACCAGAGTCAATTATTTCCGCGGTTGTTGTTCTTATGTCCTATTTTTGAGTCACAAGTCAATACCCACTTGTCTCACATGCATACCTAAAGAACATACTGTTTTACCAGCCAAAAAGTGTGTATCAAATACCGTTACATACTGTGGCAGTACACGGTTTCGGACCCAGGGTAGAACTTGCTTGCAAGCATCCTAGTACCGGCCCAGCTCGCAAGTGATAGTAATGTCAGATTTTTGAGCGAATCCTTCTTTTTATTTATTTTTGGCCATTTTATGCCTTTTTTTGACAGTGAAAGTGGAAAGAGACAGGAAACACTGGGAAAAAGACAAGAGGAATGACATGCAGCAAATGGTCCAGCCAGCCAGGAATCAAACCGAGGACTTACTGCTCATGGCTTTTGCACCCATGTGGTATGCACACTAACCACTTGGCAATCACTCAATGGTCACCCAATGAATCTTTCAATTGCTCGAAATTATTCACAAATTTGTCTCAATGATTCATTACTGAATTAGTCTGAATCAAAATGACTTTTAAAAACCACAAGCAACTGGAAAAGTCATGGAAGAGTCATGGAAATTCATTGGTCAAAAAGGGTGGGAACCCGCACTAACCAGCATTAACCAACATGGACATTGATGCTGGTCTTCTCAGGCACCATAACACAACAATGTCCTGTCACTCTTTTTCTCAGTCATTCTGTCTCTCTTGGCCTGTATTTCTCTATACTGTAGTTCTGTCTTATTCTCAGAAGAAAGATACTGAAGCTTCGGTCAGTGATGTTGAGATTCCACAGGTTAATTCTCAGGTCATCTGCTGACATGTACGTCTCACAGTCACTGTTGACGCTGATGGAGTTGATGTGATATGCATGTGCATTAGCAAAAACACGCCGCGGGGACGCCTCCACAAGCAGATCCATCGGCCGGAGCACAGGGACCTAGACAACATGAGCACAAACAAACATGCATGAACATAGGTCATGAAAAAAGAAGAGAAAAGAAGATTTAAAGGGATAGTTCACCTAAAAATTTAACTTCTGTCATCATTTACTCACCCTCATGTTATTCCAACCCCTGTTTGACTTGCTTTTTTCCGTGGAACACAAAAGGAGTTGTTTGAAAGCATGTTAACCTCGGTTACGATTCACTTTTCCATACAATGAAAGTGACTGAGACTAACATTCTGTCCTATATGTCCTTTAGTATTCCATGGAAGAAAAAGAAAAGTCCATTTGGACAACACGAGGGTGAGTAAATGATGACAGAATTTTCATTTTTGGGTGAACTGTTCCTTAAACACACCTGTAGAGTTGTAATTGTAGAAAGGTCCTTTAGTCTGCCCTCCTCATCTATGAGATTGTAGCCCTCTGCTCGCTTGTCTCTCTCACTCACCTTCCACAGCTTTATGGTCTTATCTGACAATGAAAAGAAAATGATTCCTAAAGATTCAACAATGCGTCTCAGTATTGTGGGATATAAAGTTGTATTTCTAATGCTATCAGAACAAACAAGCATTTCGGTTGTTACCATTGGTGGTAAGGAGGAAGTGGGCGGGGTTATGTGGAGGCAGCCAGCGAATCTTATTTATTTTCTCCTCAATCTCCAAACTTTTCAGGTAATCAAACTCAGGCTCATGACTCTGAAACGTGCTATAAACATTATATTCGCCCTGAAAGAGAGAGAGTTGGGATTAATTAATTTTGCATCTTAATTCCTGTGTTACAATGGCTGAGTAAATATTAGAGTAGTTAGAGGTTAAAGTTTAAAGAAACCATGAAATCGTAATCAAAGTTTTGTGGCTATTAGTCCATGTCTGGCTTTGAGAATATCTACAGTATGTGCTAGTGTGCTCCTATAAGCTGACAAAATAAACTTATGATATAATACAATTATTTGGCCTCAATAATTAAAAACTTGAGCAGAACAAATTTCTGTGAAAATGATTCATAAAACCATTCTTACATAAAGTTTCTCATTCAAATGCAACAATTTACGTGAGAATAATTATATAAAAACAATTTTGCAATCTTTCTTCATGAATAAGGCCAAAAGACTTTCTCATTCAAAAATGGAAATGGACCAAAAATATAGGTGACTCATCTTGTTCGCAGGGACGTATACAATGTTTTGTCCAATAAAATGCTCTCTAGAATGAGAATGCCCCCTCTCCTAAATTATACATTGCACTTGCCTCTGACTAGCAAGTAGCAAATCATGATTTTCACTGTGACAAACTTAAGGCTATTAGCTATTTTTAAAAAAAAGGCAAACTTAGAAAATGTGGTATTTAAAGGGAATCTCTCACCTGTGGTTCTCTCTGGAAAATGACAACTCTCCCACCCTTATCACCCGTGGCCAAGAACTCTCCTGTCTGGTTGAACTCCACCGTAGAGATGACATCAGCTGAATCAGAGATCAGATTGAAATCAACAATGCACTTCCAAAGTAAACAAATGCAATGTTTATACAGTTGAATAAGTGTAAATTATGGTGCATTGCCATGGTGTACACGTTCACTTCTTTTGTGAGAGCCAGTGCAAGGACAAGGTTTTGGAGTGTTTTTGTGTACTTAAAGGAACATTAATAAGACATATAAATTTAAATACATATTTAACATCAAGTTACCATACCACGGTTCTTAGTTCTTCTGTACACCATGCCAGTAAGAAACTTACCCTGATATTATTTTTTTTTAAACAGTGAAAATTAAAGGCAGTACTAAGGGTACTGATGTATAAATACTATACAATTTAAATTATGTATAATTTTTCACTTTGCAATAATGAGAATGACCAACTTTTTTTCACATTCTGGTGATGAGAGGGTAAAATGTGCATAACTTTCATCAAAAGAATGCCACAAAAATCACCTGGACAGTGAAGGAAAAGCAGCCAACAAATGGCCGCATACACAGGAACTCCTTCAGTACTGTTTAAAAAGCATCCTAGGTGTAGGGCCGGCCCATGGGTTTGTGAGGCCCTAGGCGAAATCATGAAAATGGGCCCCCCCCCGGTGTGAAAAATGCCATAACTTTAAAACATCCATAGAACCACTGCAAACGTGATGAGCAGATTTTTTTTTTTTTACAGAAAGCACTAAAAAAGAAGCACCATACTGTATAGCTCAGTAGATGACAAATAACATGTCATATAGCTTTTTCTTTCCCCAACATGAAGATGTTTGGTTAAAATGTACATGCATGCATAAGGGAATATGTGTATTTTAGGTACTGTGACAAGTCACCATTTTATCGCCTTATTTTGATTGCCTTTCAACTTTTTTCTATAAGTACAAATAAACCAGTGTCTCAATTAATATGAGGTCATGGAAACTGCAAGTATGATAATTATTGGGTAACATTTTACAATAAGGTTTGCATTAGGTATCATTAACAATGTATAATACAATTTTCCAGCATTTATTAATCTCGGCTAATGTTCATTTATAAAAATACAGTTGTTTATTGTTTGTTCATGTTAGCTCATATTGTATTAACTAATGTTAACTTATACAATTTGTAATGTAAAAAATTGACTAGTATATGTAGAATTCATGTTAACTAATGTAGTTAACTAATGTTAACAAATACAACCATAAGTGTTACCCATTAAAGTTGGGTATAAGAAAAAATAAGAAAATGCTGTTTAAAATAGTTTTAGATAGTTTTCATTGTATAGGAAACGGCTGACTATGCTTGAAATTCAATTTCAACTATCCACATAACTGTGTAAAAGTTTATTTAGAGTAACAAATTCAATTAAAACAAAAAGTTGGCCAGAATGTGTGCAAAAGCAAATTAAAGTTAAAACATCAGGGAAAAAAAGGTAACTACAGCATGTATATTGTTTAAGGTATAATTATGTATAAATAAAATTACATATTTTAAATAGGGCCTATAGACACAACACCTCGAAATATATATTTGTAAACCAATGTAAAGAATACCTCTTAGAGAGCAGACATCTTTGCAGATAGGATGGTTTGTTTATTTTCCAGATTAAATGCTCATATTTTCACTCTATGTGAGTTTTTTGTCTTTTTAACGGCAGTGTCTGTATTCCTTCCTGTCTAATAATACTGTGAAAAGAAGCCGCGCTCCAGTTCCCACCAATGCTTTGCGTTATGAATAAATTATGCAGATTAGTGTGTACTGCTTAGATTTACTTCTTGCCGATTTTAGATACACTGCTGTTATTTTATTTGTTGTAACTTTCAGTTATTTGTCTTTTTGTGATTATTCAGAGCTAATTTTGTACATAATGATGTTTTTAGTTTTCACCATCATTGTGATTTGAATATTAAATTATTAGTTCCACGTGTTGCACATTTATCTGGGTGAACGCGTGATAGGAACCATTGAACTGCAGAGAATTTCAAAATAAAAGTCAACACTGTTTCATAGACTTATGACTCATTCGTTTACAGTGCATCCGGAAAGTATTCACAGCGCTTCACTTTTTCCACATTTTGTTATGTTACAGCCTTATTCCAAAATGGATTAAATTCATTATTTTCCTCAAAATTCTACAAACAATACCCCATAATGACAACGTGAAAGAAGTTTGTTTGAAATATTTGCAAATTTATAAAAAATTTTAAAAAAAAGTCACATGTACATAAGTATTCACAGCCTTTGCTCAATACTTTGTTGAAGCACCTTTGGCACCAATTACAGCCTCAAGTCTTTTTGAGTATGATGCTACAAGCTTGGTACACCTATTTTTGGGCAGTTTCTCCCATTCTTCTTTGCAGGACCTCTCAAGCTCCATCAGGTTGGATGGGGAGTGTCAGTGCACAGCCATTTTCAGATCTCTCCAGAGATGTTCAATCAGGTTCAAGTCTGGGCTCTGGCTGGGCCACTCAAGGACATTCACAGAGTTGTCCCGGAGCCACTCCTTTGTTATCTTGGCTGTGTGCTTAGGTTCATCTTACAACAGGACAACGACCCTTCGCCCCAGTCTGAGGTCCAGAGCGCTCTGGAGCAGGTTTTCATCAAGGATGTCTCTGTACATTGCTGCATTCATCTTTCCCCTCGATCCTGACTAGTCTCCCAGTTCCTGCCGCTGAAAAACATCCCCACAGCATGATGCTGCCACCACCATGCTTCACTGTAGGGATGGTATTGGCCAGGTGATGATAGGTGCCTGGTTTCCTCCAGACATGATGCTTGCCATTCAGGCCAAAGAGTTCAATCTTTGTTTCTCATGGTCTGAGAGTCCTTCAGGTGCCTTTTGGCAAACTCCAGGCGGGCTGTCATGTGCCTTTTACTGAGGAGTGGCTTCCGTCTGGCCACTCTACCATACAGGCCTGATTGGTGGAGTGCTGCAGAGATTGTTGTTCTTCTGGAAGGTTCTCCTCTCTCCACGGAGAAATGCTAGATCTCTGTCAGAGTGACCATTGGGTTCTTGGTCACCTCCCTGACGAAGGCCCTTCTCCCCCGATCACTCAGTTTGGCCAGGTGGCCAGCTCTAGGAAGAGTCATGGTGGTTCCAAACTTCTTCCATTTACTTATGATGGAGGCCACTGTGCTCATTGGGACCGTCAATGCTGCAGAAATTTTTCTGTACCCTTCCCCAGATCTGTGCCTCGATACAATCCTTTCTCGGAGGTCTACAGACAATTCCTTGGACTTCATGGCTTGGTTTGTGCTCTGACATGCACTGTTAACTGTGGGACCTTATATAGACAGGTGTGTGCCTTTCCAAATCATGTCCAATCAACTGAATTTATCACAGGTGGACTCCAATCAAGTTGTAGAAACATCTCAAGGATGATCAGTGGAAACAGGATGCACCTGAGCTCAATTCTGAGTGTCATGGCAAAGGCTGTGAATACTTATGTACATGTGATTTTTTTCATTTTATATTTTTAATAAATTTGCAAAGATTTCAAACAAACTTCTTTCACGTTGTCATTATGGGGTAATGTTTGTAGAATTTTGAGGAAAATAATGAAATGAATCCATTTTCGAATAAGGCTGTAACATAACAAAATGTGGAAAAAGTGAAGTGCTGTGAATACTTTCCGGATGCACTGTACTTTGCACGAGTTTGCGGGGCCCCCTCAGGTACATCGGGGCCCTAGGCGGCGGCCTGTATCGCCTGTAGGACTGGCCAGCCCTGCCTAGGTGGCATCTCATGAAATTGATTGAGAGAATGTGCAGATCAATAATCTATGCTACTTTAAAGAAGCTAAAATATAAAATAGTTTTGATTTGGTTAACATTTTGGTCACACCATAACTCACACATTTACATTTGTGTTACTTCATAGTTTGAATGCCTTTACTATTCCAAATGCATAAAAGTAAAAAGTGTCCAACAATTTGATTAGTAATGTACAGTACATAAGACTTTGTGTTATATTATGGTGTGTATGCTTGTGTATAAACGTTACCCTCTGTGTACTCTGGCTCCAAGGCTGCGAGATCCGAACAGAGAACCGGACTCAGCATTCTGGGAAAGAACTAAGGGCGGGGCTGCAGCTCTACCAATCCTGCAAAGAGGAGGAGTTTTGTGATGAGCATACGAATTTGAGTGAAAGGGTTTGAACATGCTACTGGTGTTTTGAACACATGGATTCCAGGTGCAGTTATTCAAACATGCAGGTGTCATGAGCATCAGTTTGGATCAATTGCAAACCATTAAGATCCACAGAATGACTTTGATAAATGGGAATGGGCCTAAAACGAGCTAATCTAATCCTATTCCACATCAATATAAACAACAGATTGTCTAGGGGAAAAAAATCTCAAATCTGACACACATATACGTAAACATGTCCATCTGAACCAAATGCTTTAAATGGCCTCTGATATGTAGTTCGGAGTGTTGAAAGAGGATTGCACTGCCCACTTATGCTTGTAAACACTCACACAGCTGGTAAAGTGTGAATGGGAATTATGTAAGGAGAAAATTCAAGACTCTTACCTTCAGTCACATTGCTGTGCTACGGTTTAGCTGTCAGGATCAGATGCTAATATATTCATTTAGATCCATTGCTGAGTTTGAGTGTATAAAAGCTGTCTGTGGATGCGTGTGTTTGATGAATGAGCAGCACACCATACATTTTTCACACACCAGCAAGTCTATTGCAAAGCGTCATGGGGTATATGAAACTTCACGCAAAGTGGCTGATGCCACACAGACATAAACTCAACAAAAT
The DNA here is from genome assembly GCF_019703515.2 of Myxocyprinus asiaticus. Classification (NCBI taxonomy): domain Eukaryota; kingdom Metazoa; phylum Chordata; class Actinopteri; order Cypriniformes; family Catostomidae; genus Myxocyprinus; species Myxocyprinus asiaticus. The sequence goes on from NC_059365.1 coordinate 10,331,313, forward strand.
ATACTTGCACTATAGAAAAATCACAAACAGGATGTTTTGGAGGCATCTACAACCAGAGTCTTCAGTTCAATTAATTCCGGTTGTGTTTTCCTGAAATCAGACGTAAACACATGACAGCTGGACTTGTGCGTAGGCATACTGATGTTTGTGCAAAAAAATGAGGGAGGGGTAAAAATCTATCTGTTCTGCTGCATAGACTCCTCCCCCAAAGCGTCTCACATAGAGGGAGACACAATCATCCAGTCGTTTGACTGGTCAGGGAATTGTGGCCAATAAGATAGCAGCTCAGCATCACTCTGAGCATCAACCCCCCCCCACTCCAGCCTCATACTGATACAGCTACAGGAGTGGTTGCCTGGTAACCGCATCTGTCTCTGAGAGCAGAGCAAGAGACTTGGAGGAAAAACAAGGCATTGCAATGGTTACATAAAGATGTGAAAAACATTGAAAATGCTGAAATGTTGTGGACGGTCCATCCATTTTTTCACAATATCAAAATATAGTCTCTTTAAAAAAAATAAAAAATCACAATCTAAATAATTAACAATGTCCAACAGTGTATGTACATGCACTACAGGAGATTTAATAAATGTTTTGGTCATTTTTTCTTTAAGACATTAAAATGTCCACCACAGTGACATTTCCAACATATCTCAAATTCTGTATTGTGTTTACAGTAATAGAATCCCATGGTGGGATTTCCACAGATGGAAATTACATTTTTAACCTTTTTTTTTTTTTTTTAAAATGGTCAACTCCTATGTCTTGCTAATGCTAATTTCATAGCTAACATTTTATATATCCTAAATACAAACTGCGTAATTTGCCAAATTACAGCTTGATTGCAAATGACTGCCAATAAAAATACTCTGCTCACAAGTGATATACACTCAGCAAGCACTTCATTTGGAACACCTGTACACCTACTTATTCATGCAATTATCTAATCAGCCAATCATGTGGCAGCAATGCAATGCATAAAATCATGTAGATACGGGTCAGGAGCTTCAGTTAATGTTCACATCAACCATCAGAATGGGGAAAAGATTTGATCACAGTGATTTCGACCATGGCATGATTGTTGGTGCCAGACGGGCTGGTTTGAGTATTTCTGTAACTGCTAATCTCACGCACAACAGTTTACTAGAGTTTACTCAAAATGGTGCCAAAAACAAAAAACATCCAGTGAGCGGCAGTTCTGCAGACGGAAATGCCTTATTGATGAGACTGAGGTCAACAGAGAATGGCCAGACTGGTTCGAGCTGACAGAAAATCTGCGTTAACTCAGATAACCCCTCTGTACAATTGTAGTGAGCAGAATAGCATCTCAGAATGCACAACACATCGAACCTTGAGGTGGATGGGCTGCAACAGCAGAAGACCATGTCGGGAACTTTATAAGGACCATAGTGTTCCTACTAAAGTGCTCAGTGAGTGTATATAAACAGTATATATACGGTGTGTCTGTGTATATATATATATGTATGTATATATATATATATATATATATATATATATATATATATATATATATATATATATACACACACACATACACACACACAGGCAGCCAAAAGTTGGGAATACCATACAGTAAAAAAATATATTTAATATATTTCAAAATATACAAAAAAAATGGCCAAAAAATATTTTTGCTAAAATATGTCAAAATACATTTACATAAATACATTTTCTACAAATACATTTTTTTTGGCCATTTTTGAAAATATATTTTAAAAGCATTAAAAAAATATTTTTTGCCCTCCATGTATTTCAATACAAGAAAATACACACACGTAACATTTGAAGAAAATCTTTATTTGATGTCTAAAGTGTGAACATGAATGTAACACATTTGAATAAAAATCAAGCAAGGAACATACTTTAAATTTCAAAAAATTAACTTTTTTTTTTTTCCCAAGCAGTCTCAGTTCCCCCAGCTTAGAATTCACTGCAGTCCCCAAAGCTCCTCTGGACACATTGTGAAACCTCTTCTTCACTGCCACTGTAAGAGACAAAAATCACAGCTATATTTTAAAGGGATAGTTCACCCAAAAATGAAAATTCTGTCATTAATTACTCGTCCTCATGTTGTTCCAAACCCATAAATCTTCCGTTCATCTTCAAAACACAAATTAATATAATTTTATGAAATTTGAGAGATTTCTGTCCCTCCATTGACAGTCCACGCAACTACCAATTTGACGCTTCAAAAAGTTCATAAAGAGATTGTACAATGCAAAAAATGATTTTTTTGTCTTGTTTCCAGTCCAAATATCTAAAAATTCTTAAATCAAGATGCATTTACTAGATAAGTAATATGGCATAAGATATTATGTCTTGCTTTCTGAAAAAAATAAAATAAATAAATAAATAAAAAAATTCCAAATTAAGTGAGTTTTTGCTTAAAGCTAAATTATCTGCAAATGGGTAAAACAAAAAATCAAATGGAAACAAGATTATTTTTCTTACCCCACTGGCAGATAATTTAGTTTGTTTTAAGCAAAGACTTTTTTTTTTTTTTTTTCCAGAAAACAAGACAATATTTTATGTCAATGTACTTGTCTAGTAAATGCATCTTGATTTAAGAATTTTTCGATATTTGGACTGGAAACAAAGCAAAAATACTAAGAAAAGTATTTTTTGCAGTGTTAAACTAATCCATATGAATTGAGTGGTTTAGTCCAAATTTTCTGAAGAGACTCGATTGCTTTATATGATGAACAGATTGAATTTAGGCTTTTATTCACATAACCATTCATCAACTCACACATCAGTTGTGGTAAACGGGAGCTCAAGCATGATTGCTTGACGTGCGAGAACCAATGAGGTTCATTCTCGTGTTACGCAGCATGTTTGAGCTTCAGCAAGAACCAATGAGGTTCATTCTCGTGCGTCAAGCATGTTTGGTTGAGCTTCTGTTTATGTTCGCTGATCAAGCCTAAATTCAATCTGTTCATCATACAAAGCAATCAATTCTCTTCAGAAAATTTGGACTAAACTGCTCAATTCATATGGATTAGTTTTACGATCTCTTTATGAACTTTTTGAAGCGTCAAAGTGGTAGTTGCGTAGCTGTCAATGGAGGGACAGAAAGCTCTCAGATTTCATAAAAAAACAAAAACAAAAAACGTCATTTTCCTCCATACCTGCTGAGTATTCATCCTCATCAAATTTTCTAATATGTTCAGTGGGCAGAATTGAGAATTTTTCATCCTCCACCCACTTAATTAACGCGAACATAATCAGTCTGTGTCTTCCAGCGTGTGGTCACGGTCGGAATTCGCGCCTCAGGCAACGGTTATTAAAAAAAAAAAAAAAAGTTAAACGACAAGCTGCTTTTTTTAATGAGCAGGAATTTTGATTGATTTATTTTTTTTACTTTGTACTTACATAAATTTTTTTTTTAGGATTCTTTAAATATTTTAGTTTTTATTTTTAAAATCTAATGAAATCTAATAAAGACAGTGCGCATGCGCAGACTGTGCTGTGTGCGCCAATTAACGTACGGATCCTGCAACAAGACGATGCATTTTTTGAATTCCCAGGAAAACTGCTTGGTAAGCATAGATTTCACAATAAATAACATTCTATCTTTATTACAAATGTTTACCGTTTGTGTTTTACGAATAATACTCAATGTTGTCCTTTATTTTGTCATCTTAATTTCATCAATAGGTTAAAAAACCACAAACTTAATTGAATATTTAATGGCAAAAAGTCAAATGTACGGTACATTAGCAGTATTATATATTGTGCATTGTTGTTGCTCTGTTTATTTTAAACAGAAAATTATACCAATGATTTTAATACTTTGTGTGTTACCATTAAAGTGTTATATTGTATCCCTTAATGAATTCATGTCAAAAAATTAAAGTGTACATTGCAATTTAGTGCATCGTTGTTGTTCTGGTTCCTTTTCAAAACATCATATCATACAGTACACTTACTGCCTTGTTATCATTAAATGTCCTACTGTATCCCTGACAGTTAATGTCAAAGTCAACTGTACACTACATTAGTAGTGAGGTATTCTGTAATGTGACAAGCAAATAAATAAACTTGATCTGTTATCTTATTCTTGCTAAACCTTTGGCTCTGTTTTTTATTTGTAGCCAACTATTTTTTGATGTTGTACATAAGATATATTCCTGTTACTCTACGGTAAACTATTTTAAAATGTAATTCTTCTAACACACTTTTTTTTTTTCATTTTAAATAATGGATACTTTTGATCTCCATCCACATTCTGTAAGGTTGGAAATGTATTTTCTTGACCCTGAAATACATTTCAAAATATATTTTGTGAAATGAAAGTTGAAATTAAATATATTTTCGATTTCAAAAATATATTTTATTGAGCTTCACAGATACAACATATATTTGGCATATATTTAAAATATATTTTGGCTAGAAAAAATATATTTTTTTACTGTACAGATTTTGCTGTTTCGGAAGGAAACAGGTACTTTAATTCACCAAAGTGGCATTCAGCTGATCACAAAGTATAGTCAGGACATTACTTATGTAAAAAAAATAGCACCATCACTGTTTGAAAATAGTCATTTTGATCAAATCTAGACAGGCCCCATTTCCAGCAGCCATCACTCCAACACCTTATCCTTTTTTTTTTTTTTTTTTTGATTTTTCCCCTTTTTCTCCCAATTTGGAATGCCCAATTCCCAATGCGCTCTAAGTCCTTGTGGTTGCATAGTAAATTGCCTCAGTCCGGGTGGTGGAGGACGATTCCCAGTTGTCTCCGCATCACTCTGCACGCCCTGGGATTTGAGCTAGCGAGCTAGTGAACTCCAGGGGTGGTAGCCAGTGTATTTTACCACTGAGCTACCCAGGCCCCACCCAACACCTTATTATTATTTATAATTTGGTACTAGAAAATCACTTGCCATTATATCAAACACTGCTGAAAGCTATTTGGTTCATTAAATGAAGCTTAACATTGTCTTTGTGTTTGTTTTTGAGTTGCCAAAGTATGCAATAGACTGGCATGTCTTAAGGTCAATATTAGGTCAAAAATGGCAAAAAAAGAAACAGCTTTCTCTAGAAACTCGTCAGTTAATCATTGTTTTGAGGAATGAAGGCTGTACAATGCTTGAAATTGCCAAAAAACTGAAGATTTCATACAAAGGTGTACACTACAGTCTTCAAAGACAAAGGACAACTGGCTCCAACAAGGACAGAAAGAGACGTGGAAGGCCAGATGTACAATTAAACAAGAGGATAAATACATCAGAGACTCTAGTTTGAGAAATAAACACCTCACATGTCCTCAGGTGACAGCTTCATTGAATTCTACCCGCTCAACACCAGTTTCATGTACAACAGTAAAGAGAAGACTCATGCAGGCCTTATGGGCAGAATTGCAAAGAAAAACCCACTTTTGAAACAGAAAAACAAAAAGAAAAGTTTAGAGTGAGCAAAGAAACACAGATATTGGACAACAGATAATTGGAAAAGAGTGTTATGGATCTTAACCCTATTGAGCTTTTGTGGGATCAGCTAGACTGTAAGGTGCGTGAGAAGTGCCCAACAAGACAGCCACATCCATGGCAAGTGCTACAGGAAGTGTGGGGTGAAATGTCTCCTGAGTATCTGGACAAACTGACAGCTAGAATGCCAAGGATCTGCAAAGCTGTCATTGCTGCATGTGGAGGATTTTTTGATGAGAACACTTTGAAGTAGTTTAAGAAGTTCTGAAATATATATTTTTTTAATTATAATAATAATTATTCACATTATTAATGTCCTGACTATACATTGTGATCAGTTGAATGCCACCTTGGTGAATAAAAGTACCAATTTCTTTTCATAAGAGCAAAATCTGTACATTATTCCAAATATATATATATATTAGGATGGGATTTAATGATTTTACTTATAAATATAGCACTTTAATGAACATCTGTGTTCTTAATATTTTTACTATGTGGTGACCGTTTTATAAAAGCAATAAGGTATTCAAGGCTGTGCCATATTGTGAATTTAGTCACGGCTGAAGCAGTTGCAGGCACTCTGCTTTGTGTTGTGCCTAACAACACCCTTAAGCCGTGGTTATATTAACTATATTGCACGGCCTCTCACACCTTTTTGCTTAAATTTTGTTTCTTCAAACACTGTCTCATATTTCATGATTTTCACTGACACAATTTCATTGATGTTTATTTCACTCTTTCTTTAGATTATCTTAGTTTTAAATGTAATTTGTATTTTTATAATGGATTTTCACAGTTTAATACTCAAAGTCTGGGTCTGGCACGTGAAAACTACAATCTTGTGTAAAATAAATAAAATAATAATAATATCCTTTCTGAATTTGTGTTCATTCTGGTTCGTTCTGACCCTGATAGCACACATACATCACTTAGACGTCTATTTGATGTCTGTGTTTACATCTGGAAGACATTTTTTTAAGTTGCTCATCTTCAATACGTCTATAAGACGTTTCCTCTCGGATGTTAATAAGACATTCAGCAGATGCCTTTGAGATGTTTATGATTTAGAATGTTGGTCATTCTGATCTTTTTAAGATGTTTAGCAGATGTAAATTAGATTGTGATGCTTTCCAGATGTAAAGATCTAAAACAGGAATCTCAGTAAGTTGATTTGACATGACAAGCCACATTTCTTTTATTTTACAGTCATAAAATACACATCTACATAAAACTATATTCTCAGACTAAACTAAAATCTCTATTTTATTAAAACTGACTATTTTAGGGAAGTGTTGTGGACAAAAAACGAAGTTTCATTATGACGTCTGTTTTTTTTTTTTTTTTTTTTTTACAGTGGAAAGGTGGAGTCTTCTCACAAAGTGAAAGTAATGAAAATGATAAGACCCAAGACAAAAGCAACATCAAGGTAAAGCATTCTTTATATATTGATTCATTTGCTCATTTGGATTTTTGACGGCAAGTTTGACCACACGTGTCGTTCTAACATGAGACGAGGTCTATCCCCCACAGATCTAGTTGCACAACACAACAAAATTAGCTGAGTTAACAAGAGTTGAAAACACAACGGAAATACGCCACAACAAATTGCTAGAATAAGTCTATATTTTTTAAGTTAACACTGCATTTTAAGTCGTGCAGCAGGCCTAATCAAAGTCTTTCACGCGACACGTTGCCGCTTCCTGGCCAATAGAATTAACGCTTTTCCGTCTCATAAATCTAAACAAAAGAGACTCCATGTATGGTAGAAAGTGTGCGTTGTCCAGATCACACAACACCTTCATTAATATTTATTTTCTGTTAAAGTTGTGCTGTGACTTTTCTGTTGATCTGTAGCATATTTAAGTTGTGTTGTTCACACGATTGAGGTTTTGAGGTAGAGAACATTGGCAGGATTTAACTTGCTCTTAACGAATTTACATTTGAAACTCTAAACGAGACTTTCTCTCTGACATAGTCTCAGTCTGGCATAGGTATCATAATAATAGCACGGGTTACAAAAAATGGGATTTAAGTCAAACATCTTTATTAAATAATTCCTGAGCAAACTGCATTAGCAGTAGCACCTCTTTAATCCGCAATAATGCTCTCTGCCCTCACTTGAGCATGTGTTAAAGGGATAGTTCACACAAAAATGAAAATTCTCTCACCATTTACTCATCCTCATGCCATCCCAGATATGTATGACTTTCTTTCTTCTACTGAACACAAACGATGATTTTTAGAAGAATATCTCAGCTCTGTAGGTCTATACAATGCAAGTGAATGGTGACCAGCACTTTGAAGCTCAGAAAAATGCACAAAGACATCATAAAAGTCATCCATACGACTCCAGTGGTTAAATTAATAAATAAATAAATATAATTAAATAAATTCTCTTCCCTGCACAGTAGGAGGTGATATGCACGAAGAATACAAATTGCCAAAATCAATGAATAAGAATGTGGAAGTGAAAGTGGAGATTTATAGGAAAAAAGGACTTAAATATTGATCTGTTTCTTACCCAAAGTCACAGCACAACTCATATCGCTTCAGAAGATATGGATTTAACCACTGGGGTTGTATGGATTACATTTGTGCTGCCTTTATGTGCTTTTTGGATATTCAGTGTTTTGGCCACCATTCACTTTGTATTGTATGGACCAACAGAGCTGAAATATATATCATTTGTGTTCTGCAGAAGAAAGAAAGCCATACACATCTGGGATGGCATGAGGGTGAGTAAATGATCTGAGTGAATTATACCTTTAACACTCCATTAAAGCTCCAGTGGGAACAAGTGAAAGAAGTAATGTTATCAACTTCTAACAACATGAAAAGGCAGGGAATGTAATTATAAATGAAATAATTCAGTAAACAATATGTGGATATTATAGTATAGGCCTATTTATAGATAATATTTTGTGTAAGCTAACTTTTTATTAAGCGTATTAATTCAAAACACTTTAAATTTAAACATTTATATTTTATATCACTAAATAATTTTGACACGCATATTGTTTATGTCTTTTGGCTATATACTTTTGAAAGTAAATATTTCAACATTTATGGATTGACTTCCATTGTAAATGCCTCACTGTAACCCCATTTTTTATTTATTTATTTTTTTTATTTTTTAATAAATACATTTTTGTGGAAATTAACATTATGGCACAATTGTTGTTGATTCAGCTTAACTTTTGAACATGCAATATTCCATTCACAGTGTCAGTGAGCAGAGAACTTACATATAACCGGTTATAACAGAGACGATAATAGTTTAAATGATCGGTATTACACACCCTCCGCCTGCAGGGTTTATATTGAAATACTGATGTTGCAAAAGGTAGTGTGTATACTCTTTGTGCAGGTAGGGTGCCACTGTCTTTTTCTGTTCTGTAACTAAACACACGTGTTATATACTGTACATGTGAATTGCTTTGGATAAAAAGTGTTTTCTAAATGACAACCACATAAATAGCCTACATCTAGGGGCTCTTAGCATATTGTAATTGATTCTCAGCTTTGAAAATGAAAGTGAACAGTGACACTTGGTTTCCTGGCACTGGCTAAATGCATGTCGAAACACGATACGCTCTGTATGTCTCCAGACGTGCCAAAACCCTCTGATGTGATGATAGCCACTCCAGTTTACCAGCAGCAGCCAAATGAAGTTTCTAGATTCCTGAAAATCAAGCCACTGGTTTTTGGGGTAAACAACACTGTTCTAGAAGGAATTTTGCTTTAAAGTGCTTGTTTTCACAATGTATGAATAAATGGATAGAATCTTTTTTCTTTTTGTCTCACAGGTTTTGGAAATATTGACAGCTTTAATAGGAATCGGTTTTATAATCTGGCAACATTTTTGGTTCCATTTGTGGTCACCAGTCTTTGTAAGTCATTCATTTCAGTATTTGCACTACAGTACATTGTGCAGTGAACAAATGCTGAATTAAATTCCTTTTCTGCAGTGCATTTTAACTGGAGCCGTAACAGTCTCAGCTGCATGCAAGCCTAACCCATGTCTGGTTAGTCTGAATTTGACATCTCATTTTGTATATTTGAATGAAACTTATTGTTACTTGGGAAGTATGAATTCTTCTTCTTAATATTATTATGCATATTTTGCTTAAAGAGCATTCTGTGGGAACTGTTTTAGAACCAGATCTTCCTTATTGTAGGTCAAAACCGCACAGGTTTTCAACTACGTAAACATTGCAACGGCTGCTACCTCCCTCCGCGTTAACCTGGTCCGTTGGGTAAGTGGTGTGTGTTCATGTTGAACACACTCAGCTTTTACTTTGAAAGCCTCTTGTCTTTTGACTGTTTCTGGTTGTTGCCAAGTATTTGTACCTGTTCTTTGTTCCCCATTGTTTTCCGAGTATTTACAAAAAAAAGTATACAATTGCCAATATTATTTTACAGCAGTGTAATGTTATTCAGCTTGTTACTAATTTGTCTTTTGTACTGTTTTTCAAAAATGTTTCACCAGGGAAAATTTTAAATTGATCAAATATTGAAATGAAAGATCTTATATAATGTTCATTGTGTATATTACTGTATTATATATTGTGTAAATTACCTTTTAAAACTACCTTGATCTTGCCATGAAAATAGCCAGCGATGCTGACATGGCAATACAAATAAATAAATAAATAAAGGTCTAGCAACCACTCTGTTTATTAATCATCTTGCCTCTAATGCTGACTTAGGGTTTGAGTTTGGTTGTCCTCATGGGCTGCGATATTCTGGCCTTAATCTTCTCTATTATCATTGCCTCATCATCTTGTTTCTGCTGCTGCAGGCCAAAGGTAAAACTCATCAAGACACACCGAATCAGATTAAATAAGATCCCATGCATGATAAACTTCTCACATTTGTTCTCTGTCTCTCTCAGTCAAGAAGTGATGCCGCGGTCAGTTACATGAACACAAATTTGCCTGTTAACAATATTGTGTTTGTGGGCCAACTGGACCCCTCTGCATTGCCACAACCTGGTAGTTCAGTCCTGTCTGTGATGCCAGCAAACTACAGACCTGTCCCGACTGCACCTCCAGCATACTACGTGCCCGTCCCTACTGCACTGCCAGGAAACTATGGACCTGTCCCAAATGCACATCCAGCAAACTATGGTCCACTCCCAACTACACCTCCACCAGCCTATGAGGTAATTATTAGCAGTGGGTGGAAAATGTAAGACTAAACTTTAAAGTCCTCGTGAAGTGCCTTGACGAGCAGTTTACTTTGGTCTGTTGAAGTATTTCCTACTGAAACATGATGAAGTTGGGGCAGACATGTCCAACAGCTCATGACTTTAAAAAAATTGGCCAGTAGACTTTAGTTTACAAAGCCACACACACACACAAATACTTTCCACCGTGCTGCATCTTGTGCCATAGCGGGTGTTCAGCCAGACTGCTGAAGAAACTGAAAAGCAATCAGTACTCGAGACTTGAGAATCAAACAATGATCTTACTGACAACGTTAATACATAACCAGCCCACAAACGCACACAGCGTGTTGCAAGTCTTTGCTTAAAACGAGGTTGGAGCCGTTGTGAAAAGCAGTCTATGCAGATGAATGAGAAACAAGTGAGTAAAAGATTACAATATATAAATGTGTTGAATCGTAATACATGAAGCACAAATAATGGACCTTATTCATGGTAGCACCATCTTTTACATTTAATGGGAATGACAACAAGGCTGTGAGGGTTAGACATACCATCTCTTCAATGGCAAGCACGGTATAAAGCTGTAAAAAGCTCCTAGATCACATCTGATTTTTTTATCTACTGAATGTTCTTGGAAAGATGTTTTTTTCAATGTTTTGTTGTACAACAGTACAAACTATTGAAGAGACTGTACATCTGTCCCTCACAGCCTCATTGTCTCTCCCGTCAAATATCAAAGATGGCGCTGCTTTGAATAAGGTCTATAGAGCTGTTCAACCATGATATCAATTTGTAGGCGAACCCTGAAGTCTAATTTGCCATGGGTTCCCTCTGGATTTTCCTATGGGTTTTTATAATGGGGTTTTTGAACTACTGAGTAAAATAAGTTCTGTGGTAAACATTACTTGACGAAACATGGACTTTTTGTTCTACAAAATAAAATACACACTTTCAGCCCTCAAATGTGAATTTTGAATTTGCTGTTTGTTTGTTTTTTGTTTTTTTAAAACTATGTAATTCACGGTTTCAAAATTCCTATTTGCGGTATGACTGTTGTAGAACAAAGCGTCTACGTATCGTCAGGTAATGTTTACCATAGACCTTATTTTTCTCATAAGTTCAAAAACCCCATTATAAAAACCCATAGGAAAATCCAGTGGGAACCCATGGCAAATTCTCTTCTGGGTTTTTGGACTACAAGCTAAACAGCTCTAAAAAGAGCTACAAGCTGAACAGCTCTAAGAAAGAGGCTGCATTTCTCTGATATTTCTCTTTACCTAGCGTTGCATGCGCTAGCTCCATTCATTACCATGCTGGTCTGAATGCAGTCCAATCCAGGTATCATCATTTCAGTGCGGCAGTCCCAATTAGGGTTGCCACCCGTCCCGTAAAATACGGGATCATGCCGTATTTAAAGATTAAATGATGTGATTTTTTCATGTATTTAAGCTGGTCCGGTGGTGTCACTGCAAAATCGTTCAAGATCATTAATTTAACCTTGATATTAGTTGGAAATTGTGCCTATGGTGGGTAAGGGACCGTCTAAAACATTCATACATTGTGCTAAAACTTGGAGGGTGTGGTAAGGGACCGTGTGAAAACTTCAGCCAGCAGCACCAAAGCAAAGTGGGTCGCAGTAGGCAAAAGGTTGAGAAACCCTGCACTAGCATATACTGTAGATGAGCATGAGTGAGTGCTCTTTATTCTTTGTGTTTCATGTATTATGATTCAAAACATTGATATATTGTAAGCCTTTACTAGCTTGTTTCTCATTCATCAGCATTGACTACATTGCTCAATGGCTCCAACCTTGTTTTAAGCAAAGACTGCGACACGCTGTGTGTCTCAAGTCAGTGGACACATGGTTGGACTGTGTATTGATCACTTTTTAGTTTCTTCAGCAGTCCGGCTGAACACCTATTATGGCATGAGAAGCAGCACAGTGGAAAGTGGTTGTATGTGTTTGGCTTTTGTAAATTAAAGCCTTAAAGCTAACTTTAAGACTTATGGACTTAAAGCAGCAAAACTTTAGTTTCGATTTAATGGGGTCTTTAATTGATTAACTCTTTATTGTGAAACCAAAATATTTATTTATATTTACATAAAGTAATATACACTTGCATAAAACAAGCAAACAAAAATGTTGTTACAAAATGTGTTCACAGGCCTGTGTGCTCGAGTCGAGGACTCAATGACCAGAAGATGAACTAGATTTCAGCCACAAATGCATCATCATGTGATATAAGAAACTTCTAGGTATACCAGTGGGTATTGAAATGAGGAGGCAACGTGCCTCTGAGTGGGGAATTGTTTTGTTTACACAAATTATGGGTAAAAGCAAATAGAACACCAACCAGTACTTCTTTTTGTAATATTTTCTTTGTAATGCATTAATGAACAATTTGTAAAAAATGTTTACACAGTATATTAATACTAATTCTGTGAATGTGTGTTATTAAATACATTTTTTGATACAACCAGTAAGTCATAAAAGCCAAAAGTCTCAAGTTTACACATTCTAAAAGGGATAGTTCACCCAAAAATGGAAATTCTCTCACCATTGACGCACCTTCATGCTATCCCAGATGTGTGTGACTTTCTTTCTTCTGCTGAACACAAATGAAGATTTTTAGAAGAATATCTCAGCTCTGTAGGTCCATACAATGCAAGTGAATCGGGACCAGAATTCAAATTTTTGCTCTCACTTCGATACCTTCTGATGGAGAGAGAGGTTTAGTGGAAGGCTAGATCTAACATTCCTGGCGTTGCCTGTCAGGATGGATAACCTTACAGTACCTACATTAACATTACACAATAGTTACTATGAACTAAGAATGAACAATAGGCTACTTTTAGAGTATCTTTTTAAAAATCTTGTGTATGTTGATTTCTACATATATTAACATTTTAATATTACAAATTTGTGATGTAACATCATTAAGAACTAAAATGAACTAACAATGAACAATATTATATTTATAAATTAACATTAACCAAAATGCATGAAACAAATATTCATTAATTCACCTAATTTGGAATGTAATACGTTACATGTGCATATGCTAACTTACACAACCTTATCGTAAAGTGTTACCAATCACAAAATCATACTCCTCATCAAACAAATAAAAGTACAAGAAAAGCCAAAGTGTACTTCCAACTTTGTGAGGATTGAGAAAGAAACAATGAACAAAATACAATACCAAAAAGTGACTAAAGGGATTTCAGATTAAATAAACTGTATTATTTACACATGATACCATAGTATTTTAATATGAATTTCAATACTACAAAACCTGAATGTGCATACAGTAGTGAAAGTGTCAGATAAGGCACTTGGGGTGAGATTTTTTTTTAATCAACAATTTTATCATTTCACAGTTTAGAAGGATCTTTTCTCATAAGATATTATAACTTTAATCCAGAGCCTGATATGAGTCTATTCTCCTTTCACCTGCCCATCAGAGGCTTTTGCTTTGTCTCTTGGCACTCTGCCCATGCTGAAATTCTGCATTAGGTCTCATATCAGTCAGGTGAGCCAAGCGGTTGGACATTGCAAAGGCAGCAGCAATGGCAGCAGCAATGGCAGCAATGTCCCAAATATCTTCTCTGTCAAATCCGTGAGTCTCCAGTGTGCTAAAATGTTCTTCAGTTATTGTTTCGCTCCTGCAGACTGTCAGTGCAAAGTCAAGCATGGCTCGCTCACGGGAAGTTAGCTCTGCAACGTTGTAATTGACTGCCACCTGTGGGGCAAGATAGTGCCAGTAAAGTCAATTATAATCCCACTCATTTTCATTTTTGCCTCAAAGCTTACTATACCATTTAATATTATTTTACGGTAGTTGAGGGATAAAAGGCAGAAAAATAAAGTGTTTCAACATTTGTCAAATGTAGCTTTATTTTCTCATAAAATTGCAGGCACCTGGTCAGCTAGCATAGGTTTTTTTGAATAGATGCGGTGCAATGCACTGTGAGATACTACACAGTACAGGCAGTGATTGTGAGCACTGGTTGCGACAACGTGTATCACATATCCATCTGGTTAATAATAAACATCTCAATCTCATCTTCCTACCCACTGAAACCAGGTCAAATCTAAATAACTATAATAACAGATCATGTGCATGGATTCAATTATAAAAGAAGCCATTAGCTACCAAAAGGCCTCACCACTTTCCTTGTTCATGAGGGCATTGTAATAAGAGAAGAATGCCCAAAATTCTGCAGGACGATGGGCAAGAACTTTGAAGACATTGGGCAAAAACCCTCCCTGTGGATGAACATCTTGTATTACAACTGATTCAGAGGCATACACATTCAATGTGGATTTGTGGATGCCTTACCCTCTGTTCAACCTCTTCCATCAGCTCCACAATATCAAAAGGCAGGTTTTTCTTGTTTGGCACAGGATACCAGCTGATGCCCTCTGAACTGCTGCTACTGTGGCGCGTGTGAGTGGCTGGGATTTTTTTGACAAACTCTGCTTGCAAGAACATGCGAAGGCTGCAAATAAGTCAAGACAGGGTTATTAAATATTGTTTAAATGCAACACATAATTTCAGATTTTAATTGACAAAGTATATTAAGTATTGGTTTTCCACATTTGACTTAATTTTTTTTTGCTTGTACATTAGCTGCACAGAATTTCATGGCTAATTGTATTTATAGCATGCAATATGAGGTGCAACTAACGTATGATTTGCATGCATGACATTTGATGATGATGATGATGATGGCATTTACAGAGCATTTATTAGAAATACATGAATGCGCCACAGTTCAACATATTAATTCAATGTCAGCCATACCAATAACCCAAAATGAGTGCGATGTATAAACTTTAAAATGCCTCGTAACAACGTGCAATCTTGCTACGTTTGTTATTTAGAGGACGGACAACATGCAATGAAAGTTTCAGCTGTTAAAGAGCGCTGCCAATCATCGAGGATTATCCTGACACGCCTCCTGCCCGTTTGACCACTAAAATCAGTCTATGGAACTGCATTTTACTTCCTGTTTACGGTAATGCAAGAAAAGAAGCAAGACACAATAATCAACTTGACGGAAATTTCAAGTGTCAAAATAAAAGTATGTATTTATAAAGTGTTTAAATAAAATAGTCAAAAATAGAATTCATTAAATGTGAGTAAATGAAGGAAAATAAGATAAATCAAAGCTTTTGAAGACACATAAATATTGTATATATGAATTAATTTGGTATAAAATTAGTAGAGTGCTATAAAAGTATGTGTAAACTATGGAGGGCAAAATTACTAAACAAATAAATAATTAAATAAATGTTTAAATAAAAGCATTAAATACATAACAAAATCGTTAAAAAATATAAAATCATTCAATTAATCATTAAATCACTAAAGGTGACACCCACTGTTGTCGAGTGATGTGGCGATAACCAGTACTGGGGAGTAACGGAATACAAGTAACGGGATTACGTATTTAAAATACAAAATATCAGTAACTGTATTCCACTACAGTTACAATTTAAATTGTTGGTAATCAGAATACAGTTACATTCAAAAAGTATTTTGATTACTGAAGAGATTACTT